>NC_136489.1:1512720-2055220 GCF_053919585.1 Euprymna scolopes | reverse complement strand
CTTCAAGAAAGTTAAAAGAAATTCCATTTGTACAAGTAAAATCCAAGGAATATATATATATATATATGTATATATATATATGTATATATGTATATATATATATTTCTATAAATATATACCTATGTACGTATATATATTTATATATATATATATATATATATATATATATATATATATGTGGATATATCTATATATGTATATATATGTGTATATATCTATATATGTATATATCCCTCTATCTCTATATGTATTAGTTTAGCACTATATCGTAATGTCACAGTTAGTGGTTGCTTATGCACCCTCCCTCTGCAGGGCCAGGTGGTAATTTGGCTGTAGGCGCAGGGATACATAGAAATGCAGCTAGATTTCTCTCCTCCGTTTTATCGGTCTCTTTTCGTCTTGACGCCATGAGGTTAGCCCGTATTTTCTTTTTATCTGGTTAGTTTTAAGGAGTTTATTGTATGAAACAATTGGACAATAAAATAGTTAAGATCTTCTATATACAATTGTGTTGTGCGTAGTTTGTACTCTATTGAATGTCTGCCTAAGGTCAAAGGGAACGGGCTTGAAGACGAAGAAGATCCGATACAAAATGACACCATCAGAGGGGAACGCAGCCCTGAGTGAAGGAGATGGCCACACCCAACATTTCAGGTATGCCTTTGATTTTACCTCTGACAAAAGTTTCCAGAACATTTAGTGTAACACGTGGGTCGGTCACACACCAGCGACCGGGCGGATCGTGTTATATTAGTAAATATTAAATATTACATTTGTCATATTTGATATTTACTAATATGCTTTGAAAGCCCAACATTCATTTAAATTTGGTAAAATTATTCCATTTTTACACTTGGATCAAAGTGTAATATCTGTCTTACTCTCTGTCAGATAGATTGAGACAATTTCCTTTTTATCCGAATACAAAAGCTAAAACAGCTCAAATTAGGTGACTGACTATCGTCGAAGAAGATCCGAACTTTTTCTTTCCATTAGCTGCTATGTAAATATGTAGAGGAGGGCAGCACTCCATTCCCAAGATTACTCCACTTGCCCTTTATCCTTTCCTTAAAATGCAAAAAAGCATCAAGTACATTTTTACCTTTTTGGTATGAATCGACCAAGGACCGAACTCTGGTCTCCTGGCACATTATCATTGTGCCAAATGGGCCAGTAAAATCCGAGCTACCCTCTTTTGAAGAGTTAAATTTTATACACTTTAAAAACCGACCATGTGTTTAACTGAGCCTCATCTCCATGGGGAAGTGATTAAATATGAATTATACTTACTTTCACTGTGACTGGAATCGGGTTACTTATCTTACTTTTTCCAGTTGTTTCAGGACAATTAGAAGATTGGCACACAGACACCACACATGTTACCTTTAAAAAAATAATAGAATGTAATTATGAGGTTGTTCGAAAAGTTCATAAACACTTGTAAAAAACTGAACTTTTATGCAATTTTTGTATTGTTTTTTTTTTCGTTTATATTGTTATAATCATCTTTCTATTCGAGATGATAAAATTGAGTTGCGAGTTTTGATTCATTGTAAACATCGAAGTCTCCAAAAACATGAATCCGAGCCGAAACATGAACAGACAGGATGTGGTCAATTTTCTCAGTATCTGACTAGGGCATGGTTAATTATGGTCTCAAATATTTTGGTGAAAAGTGGGAGGAGGCTAATGGGGCGATAATTTGATAGGTCAGTTCTTTCGCCAGAATTCTTGAATGTTGGTACCACAGAAGATTTAGTATATTTATTTATTATTAAAAAAAAGTTTATTTATTTATTATTTTTAAACAAATTTATTTAGTATATTTATTTATTATTTTTAAACAAATTTATTTAGTATATTTATTTATTATTTAAAAAATTATTTAGTATATTTATATATTATTAAAAAAATTTATTTAGTATATTTATTTATTATTTAAAAAAAATTATTATGTATATTTATTTATTATTTAAAAAAATTTATTTACAATATTTATTTATTATTTAAAAAAAAATTTATTTAGTATATTTATTTATTATTTAAAAAGATTATTTAGTATATTTATTTATTACTTTTAAAAAATTTATTTACAATATTTATTTATTATTTACAAAAGAATTTATTTAGTATATTTATTATTATTATTATTTAAAAAAATTATTTAGTATATTTATTATTTAAAAACATTATTTATTATATTATTTATTTTTAAAAAAAACGTTTATTTAGAATACTTATTTATTATTTAAAAAAAACATTATTTAGTATATTTATTTATTATTTAAAAAAAACTATTGCTTAATTAAAAAAAAGGGTATATTACCTTAGTGCCATATTTCAAGTCGTCCATGTTATCTTCGAGGAGGGTACTCATTCTATGTTTGTTAAAGCTTTCCTTCCAAATCTCTTTTTCGTCTGCCATCCATTTCACAGAATACAAAACATCACGTCCTTCAACTTGTGGAAGGTCACAGGTAAAATATGCTTTTTCCGTAACAGAATTGTAGTGGACTTTTAATTTTGGATTGACACTGATTTCAGGCAAACCTGTGGGGAAAATATATACACACGTTGATTATAAAAAAAATCTAAATAAAGAAATGCGAAAGTTGGGCTCGTTTCTTGCATTAATGACCATATAAAAATAGATATACAGAGATTATACTGTGAGTTATATACCATGTACTATATATCATACACTATATACTTTTAGTAATAATTCAGACACCTCTATGGCATTTTAATAATAATATTTAGACATAAATTAATAAATATTGCTCAAATAACAGTTTCTTTGTAAAATTTTAACCTTTTATGACCTGGTTGAACTAATTTGTTCAGTCGTAAATAAATGAATATAACAGCACAAATAAAGTGGGGATTGAGTTAAACACGCCTTGTATGTATTACTTCAGTATCTGGGTAGATGCCAGATACCTCCAGATTGCAACTGTCCATTGCTTACATTCAGCATGCCACCATCTGTCTCAAAGAGTGAAGGATTTCGTTTGTTTTCATCCACACACTTTTTCAATCACTATGGATAATAATCAGGATAAGTTTATGAAATGCAAAAAACTTATCAGTGGTAGTCTAACTATCGATCTCCATAATGAAAGATCGTTACAGTGAAAAAGTCTTAAAATCATAGAATCATTAACCTTTAAACTAACTAAAATTAACACTAAATATTTTTTATCATCTACATCATAATTCAGATAAAGTGTTAAAGAATTGAAAATTTAAATATTTCAGATTTACATTAATTTTAACCATCCTTAGGCGGCTATTCTTCTAATTGTATATCATATACAGAATGTATATACAAATTTTCATAAAAAATATATCGAACAACAAAAGGTTTAATCGCCTTTAATGTGAAAATACACTTAAACGCTCTCTTTAAACAAAGAAGACATTTTATAGAATTTTAGAAAATTAACAGTATTTTACAGGATTTATAGAATTGTGACGTCTCTGCTGTTTATTCTAGTATGAAGTAAAATGAAATTACTTACCTAATATAAATCCAACTGCCACTAAAATGGTCTTTGGAGCAGAATAAACTCGCCAGCTTCTCAATGTAAAATGTCCAAAGGGTTGTGATGTTATAGGATTCTTGCCCACTGAATATGTGCAAGAATTTTGTTTAGTCAGGATGGATGTCCTTTTTAATTTCAAGTTATTTTCACTCATCAAGCGACCGTCCATATAGATAGAAGCTCCTTCCTGCAGCGACCATGACAGATCATAATATGAGGTCATTTTTAATTTATCCGTGTTTGAGAACATCACTACAGCTGAATATATGTATTCTCTAGTACTGACAATAAATACCAGCTGGCGATTTTTATAATAGAAATCATAACCCCAAGAATTTTTGCGGCTGCCACAATTACTCAGGATGTACATATTATCCTTCAAGGAGAGGAACTTCAAAGCAAAACTATGTGTGATACCGAAGTTACATTTTTCAGGATTAAAGAGACACGCCTCCCAAAATAATGGAAATTCGAGGTATTGGCGCTGACCATTTAGGGTGATTGCCAACTCGCTACTGGTACCGAGTACTAAACGAGGTTCTCCGATTGCTCTCATTTTGATTGATGTTGTCCTCAATTTACCGTTGTCCAGGCTCAGGAATTGTAAACTAATATAGTCTATGGTGTCGGCTGAAAAACAATAAAAAGAAAATATTTGACGTAAATACTAAAATTTGGTGCTTATAACAAAAACCGTCCCTTTTATCGTGTATGTTGCATCGGCATATTGCGGCAGTTTACATAAACCAATGGTCACTGGAATATGCCGAGTGCTGATCAAATTAATTAAATAAATAAATAAAAATACGGAAAGTAACAAATATTTATTTTTTATAAATAGAAAAAGAAATACAATTAAATAAATAAATAAAAATATGTTTAGTAATAAATATTTATTTTTATGAATAGAAAAATAAATACAATTGAATAAAAAAATATATAAAAATACGTTAAGTAACAAATATTTAATTTTTTATAAATAGAAAATAAAAATACAATTAAATAAATTAATAAAAATACGAGAACTAATAAATATAAACTTTTTATAAAGAGAAAAAGGAAATACAATTAAATAAATTAATAAAAATACATTAAGTAATAAATATTTATTTTTTATAAATAGAAAAAGAAATAAAATTAAATAAAAATAAAATGCGTTAAGTAATAAATATTTAATTTTTTATAAATAGAAAATAAAAATACAATTAAATAAATAAATTAATAAAAATATGGTAACTAATAAATATTCACTTTTTTTTTTTTACATAGGCATCACCACATTATCAAGGCCAAGAGGCCACTCAAGGATAAGGGTTAAAGAGTGTACAGTAGAAATTGGACAATATAGTAATCATTAGTAATGAAAATTTGGTAAATTTGATAACTTATATGGAACGGCTCATCAAGAACTTATTTACGTTAGACTTGATGACAACCATATTGTAGTCAGCCGAAAAGCAGGAAAACGGAAGACAATTCCACAGGCGTGCAGTTCTAAGAAAGAAGCTTTGTTCATGGAATCTACGTTTAGGTTTAGGCACAGATAAAGAGTGGGGGGAATTATTGATAGTGTTTACAGCTAGACGAGTGTTTCTTGTGAAAGTTTGGCGAGGGGGAACCATAGATTGAAGCTCAGTTGAACACTTTCCATGAAAATAACGATACATCAGACAAACTCGCAACATCTCTTCTGTGAGATAGCGGTTGCAGCGAAGAGAAAAGGACATCTCCTACGAGGCTACGAAGTCTATTTTGAACTCTATCAAGGCAGGCCAAGTCCTTTCTAGCAGCTCCTGCCCAGATGTGGCAACAGTATTCCATCCTTGGACGTACCTGGCTCTTATATAGATAGAGAATAGCATCAGCAGTGAGATATTTACCGGATCGATAGAAAGATCCCACCATTTTTCCAGCGGCCTTGGCAACAGATTTGATGTACGTGTTCCATTTAAGATCAGGAGTAATGGTCAAGCCCAGAAGCTTGTCAAAACTTGAGGCCTCCTGAAGACGAGAGCTATTCATTTCAATTGATGCCAGATGTGGATTAGAATGTTGATGATGTAAAGAGAGAAGCTTGGTTTTAGATGCATTAAAAGTAACCAGCCACTCCTTTCCCCATTATACTACGTGCTCAAGATCAGAGGAGAAAGAATTGGAGAGAACTTGGTCGTTTACTGTCTTAGATGTGCTACCATAAATGGTAGTGTCGTCAGCATAAATGTCTACAAATGATGTAAGGATTTGATTTGGAAGATCATTAATGTAGATCACTTTTTTATAAATAGAAAATGAAAACACAAATAAGTAAATTAATAAAAATACATAAATATTTCTGAAAGAATTCTTTGCATGAATTGTTTCTCTGTTTATATTTATATTCTTATATATTTTTTATTTAATGACTAAAACTCATAAAATTGTTAGTTTCATCAGCAAATACATAGAAATGCTAATATCTAGCTTTCCTATCTCATTATTTTGCTAACAGTTTTCCTCTGATGAGAAGCTCCGTGGATTAAGGATTACTTAACACAACTGTTTTGGATTATTTCTGTTGAATAATAAAAACTAATTGTAAACTTCTATTTTACAGCTTTATTCTTACTATGATATATATATATATATATATATATATATATATATATATATATATATATATATATATATATATATGCCTACTGTATTTTGGGGAAAGAGTTCCGACAAAGTGCTCGATTACAAAGAAAAACTTTTTCGATATAAGAGCAGCTTAAAGACAAAGGAACGCAATTCAGCATAAAATGGAGGATCATTGAAAGAAAACCAGCATACTCACCATCCTCAAAACGATGCCCACTTTGTGACGCAGAGAAATACCACATCATAAAGGCTATTAATGACCCTCAAAAGACCTGTTTGAACCTATGCAGTGAGACACTCAAAGGATGTCTGTATAGGAGACAAGCGCTACTAATAAACTGGGAAGACAGAACAATAAACGAGGACCCCACCTAAAGGAGTTCTCCAAGAGTATTCTAGATGCAGCCAACTTAACGCTTAAACCAGCAAAGGGTAACGGACATTTAGACTCTTGTCAAAATACATTAAGCACAAATATTAGTATATATGAAGAAGAATAAGACTATCTATAACACAGTACACAGATATATAAAAGAATTTAGAATTAAATGACACACCCACCCTCATCTATTATAATATTCAATACAAAAAGTTAAAAGGATAAATAAGATAGATTAGTTACCCCCTTAGACCACTAAAACACGGGTTGTCTCCCCTCAACCGGAAAAAAGGTAGAGAGATAAATTAATTATCCCCCTTACCCAACTATAATCAATGAAAGGCAGACCGGAAACAAAACAAACAACACATAATTACTAAAACGCATTCAATAAAAAAATTAAAAAAGAAGAAAATTCATACTGAATTAAAATTCAGTGAGACACCTGCACATTAGAATAAAAGAACACATGCAAACACAAGCCTCTTCTGTTTGCAAACACCTTCACACATGCGGCAACACTAACAAATCCATCAGAGTAGATATTTTAGCCACCGAACGCAATGTTGGCAACCTTCGTATCAAAGAATCAATCCTGATTGCCAAATTACATCCCAAGATTAATCGCCGACATGAATTAGGCTCTTCATTCTTAACTTAATGCACACCATCCCACCATTGCATAATACAATTAAAAAATAAATAAACAAACAAAATAATAAATAAGCAATCCCTATTCAAGATTACTACACATTAATAATAATAACAATATTCAACAATTAAATAGCAAGCCTAAGATATATGAATTAGATGGTACGAGCATGTGGGCTACACGGCTACATGTATACGACTCATGCAAATTTATAAGTTTATATGGCCCAATATAACCCAATTGATTTCTCCGAGTAAACCTAACAATATTAATCGCAAATAACAATAAGACATAATACACCCAAAACAGAAATCCAAGTTAACTCAAATAAATAAATACATTATAAAAAAAAATTATTAAAACTCTCGAAATAACTTCTAACCACTTCGTCATAACGCATTGCATATATAAATAAATAATTATAGTTACTATATAATTGAATTAAAGATACAAGAATCCATAAATGAGTATATATACACTACATAACGAATTAAATAAAATACCCCCAGAATGAGAATAATATCACTAAAATAAAATAAATAAGCAAACAAATAAATACATAAAAAAGTAATGCATCGTTATACATCAAACTGAGAAGAAATATCGGTAACGATTATCCCCCTTAGAACAACTCATCAAGTAGTCTCCTTTGACCAACCGATTTATTCTAAGTCTACACTCCCACCACCTCTCAACCAGAACGCAGAAACACAAACAACAAATATATTAGTTAATTAAATCTCCTCAATATAAACATAAACTACAATATAAAAAAATGAATAAATAAAATAGAAATAAAAATAAGTAAAAGAAAAACAAATAAACTCAATCATATTAAATTAAAAAAGCCACCAACAAGGTCCGGACAATTATTTAGCCCGATACTGTTACTGTTTACAACAACACGTTTGCGCCAAAGATAAACTATTATAAAAAAAAACAAATAAATAAAATAAAATATAATAGAAAATAAATAATTTAGAAATATAAAATAAAGAATTGAGAAAAAAAAACCCTAACCATATATTACCCACAACTTCCGAGCGATGATTTTCTGTGGTATAGTTACTGCTTACAACAACACGTTTATCAAAGTCAAGTAAATATCTGACGAAGAGATCTTTCTCGAAATATTATATTACACGGATATACAACCAGACCGACTTTCCCAGGTAACCACTGTGCAAATATAAATATACTGCGTATATGAAATATGAATATGTACACATGTATTTATAAGTTGTATTAATAAATTTCTCACCTGCTTCAGCTTGTGTCTTTCCGTTACTTCTGCATTGTACCGCCTTCTACAATTCTATTTAAATATATATATATATATATATATATATATATACTTCAGAATAATAATCAAATGTAATATATCTACTGGCATGTAAATCAAGTGATTATCGGTCTTACAAAATATTATTAGATGTAATATTTTATATAAGACAATCCCAGCTAAATAAAAATTGCTCAATATACAAGATCGAGCAAATAAATCATAATTTGGGTATTTAAATTTTATGATTTGAAAAGGTTAATTTTCAATTTTTAAATTAATATATATTGGTGTGGTTGGAGATTGCGTAACCCTTGCCTCACAATTACATGCGCAGTTGCCCCTACAGAGGGTATCCTGATTCACTCCAAAAGAGTTAATAGGCTTTGATTTAAAAAGAAAAAAACATCAGCTTAAAACTTACCTCGAGTTTTTGTCCATTTTGTGTTTGAGAATTTGATGTCACATGACAGGCTATGGTCCTTCGGGTTTGCATAATACTTTGGATAGCAAACTTTGTCAATGATACAAATGTCGTTCTGAAAGAGAGAGAGAGAGAGAGTGAGTGAGTGAGAGAGAGAGAGAGAGATAACAATTAAGGATTAATTAGTTGCACGCTATTAAAACAAAATATAAGTCAGATAGATAATTGGTCAAAATATAATTCTTGTACAATCATATTTCAACCAGTTATCTTACAACACATTATGTTGGTAAATAAACCTAATATAATTGAAACTTATTGACAATTCCTTCTAATATTGTCATTATTTTAAATTATATTTTCACTTCAAACAAGGCACAGTGCCACTTTGATGTACGAAACTACTATCGGGGACATAAGTTGCAGGGATATTATGAAGAGAGATGAGCAGCAAGATGTTTGTTCACATTACACTTGAACTTCTGCATGTCAGTACAGTTAGGAAGCAGAAACCCAGACGGAAATTCCAAAGTCTAGCAGTTCTAGGGAAGAAACTATTAGAGTAGAAGGCTTTCCTATATCTAGGGATCTCTGTGTAGAGGTGGGACTTTGCTGCTTGTCGGGTTTGTCGGGAGTATTTACGTCGAGAGAGTACAAGGGCTTGTAGTTCATCAGAGCATATACCATTAAAGTACTTGTAGAACAGGCAGAGGGATACAACATTTCGTCGATGGGACAGAGGCTGATGTTTACATGACAGTTCAGGACCTATCAGGTTGGCAAGTCTCTTTTGAACCTTATCAAGGAGTGAGAGATTAGTAGCAGATACACCAGCCCAAATGTAACAACAATACTCCGTACATGGGCGAATGCTGGCCTTATAGTACAGGATACTTTCATGCATAAGTAGCTTTCTAGCATGGTCCTTTTAAATTCGTTCTTTCAATATTATTACCAATAGCAATAAGAAAATGTGAATATAATCCGAATAACTATAAAAGGTTTCTGCTGATATGCTGATTAAATAAGGCTATGTGCAGGATATGGTATCCTCTGGTACCCTACTTAAAAGAATGTGACTATCATTCGAATATAAAAAAATGGTTGCTGCTGACATTGTGCTTCAAATAATAAGGTTATAATCTTAATATAAACAAATGGTTTCCTGCATAAAAGAATGAACAAAGTTTCTTTCCTAGAACTGGCTGTCTTTGGAACTCTATACTGCAGGGCTGCTATTCGGCTGACTACAACATGATCATCTTCAAGTCCAATGTAAACAAGTTCTTGTTAAGCCGTCCTCTTAACTAATCAAATTTTACCTAATTTTCACCACTACCAATCATTATGGTGTTGTCTTACAGTCGTTAACTCTTATCCTCGAGTGGCATTCAGGCCTTGATAAGTCGTGACCCCCATGTAAAAAACAAAAATCCTACCAGTGCAGATCTAATCACCAAGACAGTAAAATGATGATTAAAAATTGAAGTAGACAACAAGAATACATTTGTTTATTGCTGGAAAATTTGTTATAGCAAAAATGGAGGAAAATTAACAGACGGGATATAAAATATGAAAATTAACAGACGGGATATGAAATATGAAAATTAACAGACGGGATATGAAATATGAAAATTAACAGACGGGATATGAAATATGAAAATTAACAGACGGATTATGAAATATGAAAATTAACAGACGGGATATAAAATATGAAAATTAACAGACGGGATATGAAATATGAAAATTAACAGACGGGATATGAAATATGAAAATTAACAGACGGATTATGAAATATGAAAATTAACAGACGGGATATAAAATATGAAAATTAACAGACGGGATATAAAATATGAAAATTAACAGACGGGATATAAAATATGAAAATTAACAGACGGGATATGAAATATGAAAATTAACAGACGGGATATGAAATATGAAAATTAACAGACGGATTATGAAATATGAAAATTAACAGACGGGATATAAAATATGAAAATTAACAGACGGGATATGAAATATGAAAATTAACAGACGGGATATGAAATGTGAAAATTAACAGACGGGATATGAAATGTGAAAATTAACAGACGGGATATGAAATGTGAAAATTAACAGACGGGATATGAAACATGAAAATTAACAGACGGGATATGAAACATGAAAATTAACAGACGGGATATGAAATGTGAAAATTAACAGACGGGATATGAAATGTGAAAATTAACAGACGGGATATGAAATGTGAAAATTAACAGACGGGATATGAAATGTGAAAATTAACAGACGGGATATGAAACATGAAAATTAACAGACGGGACATGAAATATGAAAATTAACAGACGGGACATGAAATATGAAAATTAACGGGGTGGGGTGGACGGGATAGATATGTAGTGAAATACGTCCTAAGATGGAGTACTATTGCCACATCTGGGGAGAAACTTCTAAGAATACTCCTTTTCTGTCTTGACAGGGTACAAAACCGTCTTCAAAATCTAGTGGCTGAGTACCTTTTTGCTCCTCTTCTTCTTCTTCTTGTCACCTCTTTCTCACAGAAAGTATGTTGCAAGTCTATCTCTGCTCTATCATTATTTTCACGGCAAATGCTTGATGCTTTAATTTATGCCCTCTCTCTCGTAAAACTTTTGTAACAAATACTTGTTCAGCAACAACAACTCTCAACAATCTATATTTGTGCCTAAAACTAAACGAAAATTTCATAAACAGAGGTTCTTTCTTGGAACTGTCCGTTTGTGGAACACAAAACCGTGGGGCTACTTCACAGCTGACTATAATATGACCGTTTTCAAGTCTAATGTAAATAAGTTTTTGTTGAGTCGTCCTTTTATATACGGCATGTTTTTTTAGAGACAACAAACAACTCTATTTTCGTTAATTGTGTATTTGGTAACTATCAGTTATTTTGATTTTAATTTGGTTTGGCAATTCTTCATAAAGAGACTGACATACAAGCAGCATTTGCAAATTGCAAATAATACGATCAATGTACGGAGAGAAACATTTGATGAATAAATAATTTCACAAAATGGATCTGTCAACTGACAACTTCCTTCATGCGATTTAACCTGATTAGATTATTTTCTTTGGGGATATGTAAAATCCCATGTCTATGCTGATAAACAAGACACAATAGACAACTTGGAAGACAACATTCGACGCATTATTGCTGAAATACATCCTAATTTAATGTGTAATGTTTGTTAAAACTAAACCTCTAACTTATGTCATATATGCGTGAGCCACAGGGCCATATGCCCAAAATTATGTCAAAATTCAATCTTTAGATTAAACCACATATTTATATAATTAAAATGTTTTTCTAAAATATATTTTAATTTAAAGTTCACCATTTCTAAAAACAACACTCTTTATAATTAAATCCTACACAAGTTCCACCATTACTGATTTTTTTTTTTTTTACACAGGACTCACTACTTATCAAGGTCCTTGATCATCAAGTGTTGTCTGACCTTTTTAACACTCACTAATACTTATCATACAGTGACCTCTTGTTATATAATCTATCCCGGGCTATGCCGGCATGTCGAAAATTGTGATTTTACTGTGAAGGTTGATTGGTGTAAGAAGAGTTAAAGGGCTAAGTTGCTGACATGGGTCAAACTCTGTTGCTGGGGTAGACGATAGCAACGGGAATAGGTCAATCGGGTACATGTGAGGGAGAAGGTGGAAAGAAAGAGAAAGAGAGAGAGAGAGAGAGAGCATAAAAGAAAGAGAGGAAGTTATATTTTCTCTCACATGCAAGTCAGTTTGGTTTCCGATTTTGGACGAAGCAAAGATTCATCAGAGAAAAAATGTAAAAAGAGTTAAGAAAGAAGGGAACTGCCAAGACTCAGAAAGAATAAAATCAAGCATTAATTAAAAGAAGCCTCCGACTTAATATTTTATGCAGGCAGTTCTTTTTTGCAGCTATGAGAGACGAAGCCAACAGGCAGAAAAAAGGTATGTCAGCGTTTGGTTATACACACATGCATACACGTACTAACTTATATAAAACATTATAAACACGGCCATGTACAAACCCTAAACGTAGCACGATTACATACATAGATACAAACAGACACAAACACCCATACATGTCTATCACACATATACATATCACGCACACACTTGCATAAAAGATAGACATGAGAAATACACACCACAGATAAAATCTACAAAACACTCTGCCTCTTGAAAAGCGGTAAATCCTCAAGCAAAAAAAAAAAGAAAAAAAGCGAAATCCCACCTCTACTTGGCTCACACACCCACCACTTTTTTAATCTGCCCTCGATTCATTTAATGAATACTTACCCTCTTCCCACAGTCGAGTTCATTACAGAATTCACAGTCAGGATTGGAGATGATAACAGTGATTCCGCTGTGGCTGTAGATCTTTCCTGTGTTGCTTACGGTAACTATGTAGATTCCTTGCCCAGGCAACGTACAGGTAATACTTTCAGTACTGATGAACTTAGCTGGGACGAATGATGGTGGCTGGATTACGTAATTCTGTAGTACAAAATGCAAATATTATAAAAAAATATAAACAGATCGAGTTGGTTGACTTCTTTATAATATTATCGAAAAACTAGCTGAAATGTTCATTGATGTACGAGTTAATCTATCATTTTGGGGAATAGTGTTTGATTAAACTTGAACATTTGTTGCAAGTCGAATTGAGTATTAAATTTAATGAATAGTCTTTTATTAGAGTTCAGCATTTGTCGTCAATAAGTATTACATTTGATAATTAGAGTTCAAAATAGACTTCGTAGCCTAGTGGGCGATGCCCTTTTCTCTTCTCTGCAACCTCTTTTCCACAGAAGAGACGTTGTGAGCCTGCCTCTGCTTTATTATTATTTTCATGGTAAGTGCTCGTCTGAGCACCAATCTATGGTACCCCCTCGTCAAACTTACACGAGAAACATTCGTCTAGCTGAAAGCACTATCAATAATTTCCCCCACTCTTTATCTGTGCCTAAACCTAAACGTAGATTCCATGAACAAAGCTTGTTTCTTAGAACTGCACATCTGTGGAACTCTCTTCCATTTGCTTGTTTTCCAGCTATATGGTCGTCTGTAAACAAATTCTTGATGAGTCGTCCCCTTAAGTAATCCGATTTACCAAATTTCCACTACTAACAATTACTACAACATTGTCCCATTGACCACTGCACGCTTATTAACTCTTATCCTCGAGTGACTTCTGCTAAGTGGTGACTCCTTTACAGAAAAAAAAAAAAAATTCCAAATTTTTTGGCATAAATACATTTGTAAATAAAGCAATAAAGTTTGCATGTTATAAAAACGAATACATATACTCCGAAGATATATCTATTCACCAATTTGTAATAGTATTTTTATTACTAGATGTACAGGACATCTAGTAATAAAAATACTATTACAAATTGTTGTAGTCTGAGGGTCAAGTTGTGAGGCACAAAACAGTGGATGACAGCAATTGAAAATGCTTTATTTAAAACAACACAATGGACAATTAAACTAGGATGAGATTTTGTTGTTTGTAACGTCCATGTTGAATCTTCATCCCATAATGCTATCAAAACCATTTAATCCTGCTTCAGTGATTCTCACAAATGTTTGTTAACAGATAATTAGAAGGTACAAAAAGTTATTTCCGTTTAAATAGAAATTTATTTACATGGAACATGATTTTCTATCGAACATAAAGTTAACTATGATAGAATTAGACACGACAAATGACATACAGAGTCGCTTATTGAGACGTATATCCATCTGAAAATACAAATTAAAACTTGAAAAATCAATGAAAATGTTATTCAAATTTAAGATCATTGTTGAGGAAGCTGCTATACGAGTCATTAAGAATAAAAAATAATTGGAAAATTCTGAAACCAACGATCCTAAAAGGTTCTGGTCAGTCAGTGCGAATGACCACATGCTGATTAGATCAAGTCAAAGCCAAAATTTGCCCCTTCTTTTCACTCATGACTTCTTCTCTAAATGTATGATGAATAGAAATGTTATGGTTATATGAGACTTCTCCTCCCTTTTATAGGTTTCGAGAGAAAAATTTCATTTTGGATCTCAGCACCAGAGAGAAAGATGCTTGTTTCCTAGATCCCGGACCAAGGAACCTTAGTTTAACACAAACATTTACGCTTGGTCACCTTATTGTTTTTTTTTTACCTTCATATACACATTTTATATGCACAATTTTGATTTCTGCCTTAAAAAATGAAAAATAGTGTTACTTTCCATATCTATATCTAAATAAATAAATGTATATATATATATATATATATATATATATATATATATATATATATATATATACACCTATATATATATAACTTTTAGAGGTGCCTGTCCCAGTGGCCTAATGGATAGAGCTACTGACTATCAATTCGATGATTGTTGGTTCATCCCAGGCTTGATTTAGCCACACTGAAGGGCTGTGATACAGTGAAAAAGTTTGTCTGTGGATGACTATATATATATATATATATATATATATATATATATTATTTTTTAAAACAGTAATCTACGGACACGCGTGTTTCGGATCACTACTCCTCTTCAACGTAGCATGACTGTTGTTGGGATTTGAACCCCGGACCTTATGTATTTCAGTCCCTAACCCATTACACTATGATGCCATAGATAATTTACTATTTAGTTTTTATCGTTTATCTGTTTACGTAGTTTGTTGTTGATTTTTTAAACGATATTAACGTCTCCGCCTCGGAGATCAAGTGTTTTTTTAGAAAGTTGCCCATTTTTTATTTGGACGTGTTTTAAAAACAGTAATCTATGGACACGCGTGTTTCGGAGCCCTACTCCTCTTCAGGAGGTCCGGGGTTCAAATCCTAACAACAGTCAAGCTACGCTGAAGAGAAGTAGGTCTCCAAAACATGCATGTCCGTAGATTACTGTTTTTAAAAATAATATATATATATATATATATATATATATATATATATATATATATATATATATATATATACATATATATATATATATATATATATATATAGATAGATAGATAGATAGATAGATAGATAGATAGATTACTGTTTTTAAAAATAACAAATAAATAAAAAAAAACACGTCCAAATAAAAAATGGGCGACTTTCTAAGAAAAACACCGGACCTCCGAGGCAGAGATGTTAACCTTAATATCGTTTAAAAAAATCAACAACAAACTGCATTATATATATATATATATATATATATATATATATATATATATATATATATATATGCTAAGGTGGATTATATAATTATTTTCACAGCCAAACAACGTCGCATCTCACAAGAGCCATGACAGCCAACAAACCTGTCTTGGACTTCCAGTTTGTTGGCTGCCATGGATCTTGTGAGTTGCGACGTTGTTTGGCTGTGGAAATAATTATATAATCTCTCACATTCTGAAAATTGCTCATTAGGTTAATGTGTTGGATGGCATCGTCTTAGCAGGTATAAAATTCCTATTTGTGATACATCAGCTTGGGTTTTTGTTAGTTAGATGACCACATGCTTGTTCTAGAGAAGTAGCTCTATTCCATAGTCGATTTTCGACATAGTTTACTTGATGTTTCGCCATAGTTTACTTGATAATAGACTTTCTTGTGTGTGACGCAGTTGTCATGTGGAAGAGTACTTGCCTCGCATGCAAGAGGTGTGGGTTTCGAATCCTGAGTTCGGATATGTTTAAAAGGAACCCAAATGAGGGCTGAACCCGAGTCTTGGACTTTCAGTTTGTTGGCTGTCATAGCGCTTGTGAGCGGCGACGTTGTCTGGCTATGAAAATAATTATATATATATATATATATATATATAGTAGTAAGTTATAAAAATATATATGGCAATTAAGCTACACAGAATATTCCGCGTTTCATTCACATGAGAATTTGTCAGGCTTATGCGAAAATTTGTAGTTATCGCCCGTTTATATATACGTACATGCTATTGAATTTTCTAGTTAGCTTCCTAATTGCCACCGTGCCCATGCTAATCAGCCAATAGGCAGGGACTGACAGGACAAAGACACAGTTGACCTCCATTAAATATTGTGTGTAGCTTAATTGCCATATATATTTTCATAACTTACTACCTAGCTCTTCCTATGTATCAAGCACTGTTGAAGTAAATATTGAAAATTTATGCATAAAATTATTTCTTTGTATATTAATTTATGTGATTAAATGAAGTAGTCATATGCATGCATACATACATACATCCATACATACACACATACATACATATATATACAAATAGATAGATAGATAGATGTGTATTTCGTGTATCCCTTTTAAGACACTTGGTATAATCCCATTTATATCCTTCATTCAGAAACATGAATAAAAATGGTTGATCGCATAAAATAAAATTTTTAAGAAAACTTAGTTAAATCTTAGGTGTGACATTATTTCAAACTTTAATGTGACAAATCAGAAACATTTTTTAAAACTTAAGTGTGACAAAACCGCTAGAATGTTATTTCAAACTTAAGCATGATACACCAAAATATGCCAACTGATAGAACTTGTTTTAGACTTTTTTGGAAATCATCTAAAAATAAATCACAGAAATCAAATAAACTTTTACTCACAATCATCTTTTTAATCTTACAAGTCAAATGTGGAGTTTGAACGAAATTGGATCCTATTATGCGTAGAAAGCAATCAGAGAAATCGGAGTTGCATAGACCTTTGGCATCAGTAATAGATGGCGGTTCAGTCGTGCTTACAGAGCAATCTTCACCAATCCATCCAGTTTTGCAGTGACAGTCGCCTTAAAAAAAAGAATATTTTGCAAAATAAACCAGATACAAACAAACAAAAACGAAACAAAATTTTAAAATTGAAAAGATTATCACCTGATTTAAAACTTGTTATTCAAGGTAAATGTTTTTTACGTTAAAGCAAGTCAAAGTCGAGTTTACATGAAAACTGTAAATATCTATTGTCATTTGAAGTTTTTAAACATATCTATGGGTTTATATGTTCAAACACGGAGGAGATATAGATGATGCTCATGACTTTTGAGTTTATTAATGCATGTAATAAAAGTGAACGTACATGTATCCAGCTCCCTTCAATAATCAATCATGCACAGATAAGGAAAGGCTTAATCCTAATAATAATAATAATAATGATAATAATAATGATAATAATAATAATAATAATAATGATCATAATAATTATAATACTAATGAGAATAATCCTAATAATAATAATAATAATGATAATAATACTGATAATAATAATAATAATAATGATGATAATAATAATAATGATGATAATAATAATAATAATAATAATGATAATAATAATAATAATAATAATAATAATGATAATGATAATAATAATAATAATAATAATGATAATAATAATAATAATAATATTAATGATAATAATAATGCTAATAATATTAATGATAATAATAATGATAATAATAATAATGATAATAATAATGCTAATAATATTAATGATAATAATAATAATAATAATAATAATAATGATAATAATAATAATATTAATGATAATAATAATGATAATAATAATGCTAATAATAATAATGATAATAATAATAATAATAATGATAATAATAATGCTAATAATATTAATGATAATAATAATAATAATAATGATAGTAATAATAATAATAATAATAATAATAATAATAATAATAATGATAATAATGATAATAATAATAATAATGATAATAATAATAATAATGATAATAATGATAATAATAATAATAATAATAATAATAATAATGATAATGATAATAATAATAATAATAATAATGATAATAATAATAATAATAATAATAATGATAATAATGATAATAATAATGATAATAATAATAATAATGATAATAATGATAATAATAATAATAATGATAATAATAATAATAATAATAATAATAATAATAATAATAATAATAATAATGAGAGAGACAAACTACTGCAGAGCGTTATATGGAATCAAGAACATTAAAGCTGCTTTTTAACTCCAAACAAGGCACATTGCCACTTTGGTGTAGGGGGCTACTATCAGGGGCAGCAACTACTGGGGCACTATGTTGGGATTTGGGCAGCAAGATGTCGGTTCACGTTACACTTGAACTTCTGCATGTCAGTACAGTTAGGGAAGCAGGAACCTGAAATGGAATTCCAGAGTCTAGTGGTTCTGGGGAAGAAACTACTGGAGTAGAAAGATCTTTTACATCTAGGGATCTCTACTGTGTAGGGGTGGGATTTAGCTGCCTGTCGGGTTTGTCAAGGGTGTCTACGTCGTGGGGGCACAAATGTCTGCAGTTCGTCAGAGCATTAACCATTAAAATACTTGTAGAACAGGCAGAGGGATGCAACATTTCGTCGATGGGACAGAAGCTGAAGCTTAGATGTCAGTTCAGAGCCTATCAGATTGGCGACTCTCTTTTGAACCTTGTCTAGGAGCGAGAGACTAGTAGCAGATGCACCAGTCAAAATGTGACAACAATACTCCATACATGGGCGAATGGTGGCCTTATAGAGGTACAGGATACTTTCAGGTGTCAGTAGTTTTCTAGCACGGTAGAGAGAGCCTACCTTTTTCACAGCGGCCCTGGCAATGTTTTCAATATAATTGTTCCAATTCATGTTACCTGTGAACGTTACGCCAAGCAGTTTGAAAGATATACTCTCAGACAGGGAGTCACTGGCCATTGCTATTGGTGGCAGAGAAGGTTTCTTGTAATTATTGAATGAAACCAGTTTAGTCTTGGCAGCATTGAATGTGACCATCCATTTATGTCCCCATTCCACTACAGATTGGAGGTCATCTTCTAGTGTTTTTGCCATTTCTTTAGATATGTGTTCATTTGTTTTCCTGTCATGCCTGTTATAGAGTGTAGTGTCATCAGCATATATACCCATCTCAGAGGCAGTTTTGTCGGGGAGGACATTAATAGATATTAGGAACAATAGAGGTCCAAGGATAGACCCCTGAGGCACTCCCGCATTTATATCACACTGTTTAGATGTACGACCGTCGAGGACAACCTGGATTTTTCTCTTATCTAAGAAGGATTTAATTATGTTAATGATACCGTATGATTTAATTTTCCTGAGGAGACCCTTGTGCCATACCCTGTCAAAAGCCTTAGATATATCTAGAGCTACCGCTCTGCCCTCCCCCGCTTTGTCCAGTGAATGGTATACACATTCAGAGATTACAGTGAGGATGTCAGCTGTGGAACGGGCTTGTCTAAATCCATATTGTTTGTCAGTCAGAAGTTTAGCATCTGTAAGGTGCCGGACTAGAGCATGGTTTATTATGGTCTCAAATATTTTGACAAAAAGTGGGAGGAGGCTAATGGGGCGATAATTTGATGGGTCAGTTCTTTCGCCAGAATTCTTGACTACTGGTACTACAGAAGCAGTTTTCCAACAGCCCGGAAAGCATGATTCATTAAGGCATTTGTTGTAGAGTTTGGAGAGAACTGGAGCTACTTCGGCTGAGCACTTTTTTAATAGCACAACTGGAATGAGATCAGGTCCACATGCTTTTGAATATCAAGGTTTTTTATGATAGCGTGTACTGGAGCAGGGGTGATTTTTAGATCGTCTAGCGTGGCGTCTGTCTGCAAAGGAAAGTTAGGCAGGGGGTGGTTGGAAGGGTCCAGTGTGGAGTTAGAGGCAAACCGGCTGGCAAGCATATTAGCCTTGTCGGTTGCTGAGCAAACAACCTCGTGATTGTTGGTTAGTGGGGGAATTGTTGATTGCCCATTGTTTACTACACTGTTGTAGATTTTCCAGAAGTCACGATTTCCTAATTTTTGTGCTTCGATGCGTTTTTTAGTGGTTTCAGTAAATTCTCTCTTAGCTGTCGCTATTTCTTTCTTAACGTTACTTCTAGCTTCTATATACTTCTGTTTGTTTGAACTGGACATGTCGGTTAAATCTGCGGTATGCATGCTGCCTTTGAGCAATGGCAGTTGCGCAAGTTGAACTAAACTATTGGGGAGAGTGGAGCTTGCTATAAAATTTCCGCATGGGAACATGTGCAAATTGTATCGAAAGAGGTGGAGAGTACTGGAAATCTGGGGAGACTTGTTGTCACTCAGCCCACAGAGAACACCACAGGTTATTTTCAAGGGGAGATCTTTGATGACCCGTGTGAAAGCTCCTTGTGAGCCAATACTGCTACTACTACTACTACTACTACTACTACTACTAAATAATAACAATTATAATTAATAGTTTTCCAATGTTTTAATGAACATAATTCCTTAACTTCCTCGGGGATATCTATATCCATTTCAAGAATTTATATGAAATTCAAACTGTAAGTTTATTTAAATCCATCAAGCCACAAGCAGTTTTTGTCACGTGCTACTCGGGGAGAGAGAGAAAGAGAGTTGATATCGCCACCTGTCAGCTGAAACATGCACATGCAATCAAGCATTAATTTAGAAACTAGTTTTAATTAAGAAAAAATAGGTTCTTGAAATGAAGTAAAGTTTAACTGAACGAAACAAATGAAAAAGTTTGAAGAAATTTTGACAAGTTTTATTTTATTATATACTGGTGAGGAGGGGAGGGGGCTTTTCCCGATCGCAAAATACGCTTAAATATGATATTTTATTTTGTCCAGTTTTTGTATATATTATAGAGTCGTGATTTCAAAAGTAAAATAAAAGTATTTGGGTGCCATCAGCTAAAATCAAAACCAAAAGCAAAGCTGTAGCATTCAAATCTGGTGACGTCATCACTGTACGAACGTGACACGCATATGAACTGATTAAAAAATAAAAATTAAAACTAAACTAAGATGAATGTACAAAATATTTAACGATTTTCAATTTTGACCCATTTTTGAATTCCTTAAAAACTATTTTAACCGGATGAAGACTCATAAAAGTGTTACATTTGATGTCATATTTTAAAATGTGTTATTAAGTGTCTGTTGCTGCGTGTAAAATTGTTAATTTAACGATGTATTTTTTGCAGAAAATTCTCAGCATGTCTGAACAAATAGTGTGAAAAAAAATTTGAATTCAATGCCTATATTAAAGTTGATAGAAATTAAAACAAAGAAAAAAAAACTAATATAAAAGATAAAAAATGAAAAACAATGATTTAGGTGAATGGTTGGCCTAGAAATAATTTAAATATGTACTGACATTGAAAATCTATACATTTTTTTTTTTGAAAAATGAGAATGTGTTACATGGAAGAGGACAGATCCCAGCAATTAAAGGAACAACGTAGATGAGTTTGAAAATGATATTTTTTTAAAGGAAAAGGTTAGAATCGAACCGAGTATTCAAAAGTTAAGTGAATACATATTGCCATTTAGATACGATTTTAGGAATGTAGAACATTGTTCATTGTTTTTAGAAATAACGATACAACTAATTAGATATCGGACAATGTAAATTAAGGAATGTCTTTGTTTTTTACCGGGAACGTGTTGGATGTATGCGATATCTAAAATCATGTGAGAAAACATTCACATGGCTGGAGCACGTCTCTGATATCACAAAGAAAGGATGCCTCATGTTTTGACAAGCTTCTGGGCTTGACCTTTACTCCCGATCTGAAAGGGAACACATATATCATATCCATTGTTAAGGTCGCTGGAAAAATGGTGGGATCCTTCTATCACTCCAGTAGATATCTCACTCCTGATGCAATTCTCTACCTATATAAAAGCCAAGTTCGGCCAAGATGGAGTACTGTTGCCACATCTGGGCAGGAGCTGCTAGAAGTAGCTGATCCTGTCTTGACAGAGTTCAAAATAGACTTCTTAGCTTAGTGGGAGATGCCCCTTTCTCTTCTCTGCAACCTTTTTCTCACAGAAGAGACGTTGTGAGGCTGTCCCTACTTTATCGTTATTTTTATGGCAAGTGCTCATCTGAACTTCAATCTATGGTCCCCCCTCACCAGACTTTCATGAAAAACACTCGTCTAGCCAAAACCACTATCAACAATTTCCCACACTCTTTATCTGTGCCTAAACCTAAATGTAGATCCCATTAACAAAGCTTCTTTCTTAGAACTGCACGCCTGTGGAATTCTCTTCTGATTGCCTGCTTTCCAGTTGACTACAATCTGATTCTCTTCAAGTCCAACGTAAACAAATTCTTGATGAACCGTCCCCCTAAGTAATCCAATTTACAAAATTCCCACTACTTATGTTTACTACACTATAATCGCAATGACTAATGTATACCCATTAACCCTTATCCTCGAATGGCCTCCGGGCTTTGATAAGTGGTGATTTCTATGTAAAAAAAAGTATATATTTCCAATATAGTCAGTGAGTCAGAGTAGAGTTCGTGCTAAGTCGAGTTCGAGAGTCAATTCAGAAAGGAGAGTTAGGTGAAACCCTTTTGGAAGCGATCAGAAAGGGAGACAAGAAAATGTAGAATCTAAAACGCATTGAATCCCTGATCATCTCATCCGGACGAAATAAAAAAATAATCATATATTTGGAAGTCTTCATTTTGTCATCTTTCAACCATGAAAGATAAAGTGATTTTTGTATTCATCTTTGTATTCATCTTTGTATTCATCTTTGTATGAAATACCCTTCCAAAGTGTTAGCTGTCTGTCCCTACCATCACAAGTAATGTTAAAAAAACTATATTTCTCCTCAGTAATATTAACGGTATCCCTCTTTCAATAATGAATGCTCATCACCTATGTGTAATAAGAAATGTCATCACAGTCGTCGCCGTGATGCAGTATATAAATGTCTTATCCTAGGTATTATGTCCTCACCATTATATATGCCGTCCCCGATATGTACCTGTCAACAGGCATCGATATATATATATACCCGACTATACAACAAAAAACGGTCCATAAAAAATCCAATCATTTGAGGCCCTTAGCGCCGCTCTGCAACTTTTAGTTTCGGGAGAGATAGAGTTTGAAAATATGGAGACAGGCATAATGTGTTTTATTTATTAGACTAGCATTCAAAGTTGGCGACGTTACCACTGTACCAACATGACACGCATATAGACCGATTAAAAATTAAAAATAAACTAAAATGAATGTACAAAATATGGAGACAGACAGACAGACTTTTATATATTAGATTTATCTCCTCTTTTTCACTCCTCCCCGTCAAAAACGTTTGAATTATCTCCCCTTTCATGTCACTCTTAAATTAAAGACGGAACATTGTGTACATGTTTCATATGTACACAACGATGCAGAAGCACCAAAAATATGTGGAATATCAATATTGACGAGTCTAAAGAAAATCTAAACGGAAATATGTTGTCTGTTTGTTGGCAGAGTTTTTTTTATTTTCGTAATACACGAAAACAGGTTTCCTTTAAAATATCTCCAAACATTAAACTTACCGGATTTACACTCGCCATTGTTGCTGCATTCATTGATACACATGCTGTCTAAAATATCCGGTTCTGGCTGTAAAGTCCCATTAACTATAATCCAAGAGTCGATGTCTCGATTCAGCTGGGCAACGCATTGTTCTTTGAGATTTTCCAAAGCATCTTTCGCCCATTCCAAAGTGTCGGTCAGCTGGCAAAAATAAAGAGAGAACAGCCATTATTAAACTAATATTGTCGTTTTCAAACAATTCTGTTAAAAAAAGAAAAAAATTAGAAACGCCTTCATGTTTTTGATTTCTTGAGATTGGGAGCGATTATTCGTATTATTTGGATAATACGGGCTACTGCTCTCATCTTAAGTGTTATTCACACAATATTTCGGCAAATGTAATCTCCGACCTTCTTCAGGTGTAACTTGTCGAACTTGTGAATCTTTTTTCAAACTCGGGAATCTACATGGAGTTCTAAATGGAACCCTTTATTTAATACACAAGGGTAGCATACTCTCATTTCGTCAGCCATAACCGGTTAGAAGTCCTGAGTAAGTTCGAGCAGGAGAAAATATTTTATAGTGCCATATTTGATTCATCAGAACTCAGTCATATTTTTTAAGGTTTCATATTACAAAATTAAAAGCAATACGTTACCCACGAACTCTAAGAAATGCAAAATATTAATAATAAAAACCACCTTTGATTTAATCAGATTCAATTTCCCATCAAAAATTTACGAAACTAAAGTTATTTACATAACAAAATCGACTTTCAACATTACACATTTTATTCCTCTCGTAAATAACTGTCTATTTTAAAATTGATGTAATCCTATAAATTCTTATCCTGATCTGCCGTAGACTGAAGATCATATCTATTGTAGATCTTTTACGCCTGAACCCGCACTGATTCAGCTAGGACTCTTTCCGTCAGTTTTGCTAGCCAAGCTTGCACCACTTTAGCCATTATTTTCTCGGCAATAGTCAGCAAGGATATGCCTCGGTAGAATTTAGGAAAACTCGTCCCTGGAAAACTCGTCCTCTTTTGCTAGGTAGGAAAACTGGTCCCTTATTGAATAAATATCGATTGAAAACACGTTTTATGACC
The DNA here is from genome assembly GCF_053919585.1 of Euprymna scolopes. NCBI lineage: Eukaryota > Metazoa > Mollusca > Cephalopoda > Sepiida > Sepiolidae > Euprymna > Euprymna scolopes. The sequence continues at coordinate 2,029,850 of NC_136489.1, read as the reverse complement.
GTTCTTGAAGATATTGTCTTTAAGAGAATGCACATCCTATAATAATTAAAAAAAAAAATTACTTGTTTACTGTTGTTTTAAAAAAACTAAATTAATTTTCCTAAGTTTTCGTTTTCTTCCTAGCTTTAAAAGTTTTTGGTGTTTCAACTTATTTTAAAGAGTTTATTTAGTTAAAAAAGTAATGTTGAGTGTTACTTTTGAACAAAAATGTCCGATATAAGAGAATCACGTCTTAGGAGTCTCGATAATTGCTCAAAAATAGAAAATTAAAGAAAATACTGTGTTAGATATAGTTTTAAAACGAGTCCCCCTCCAAAAGAAAATAAATTTGTATATTTTTAGGTAATGCACATCCCATAATATTTAAAAAAAAATATTTTTACTTATTTACCGCTTAAAAAAAATTAAATTGATTTTTCTAAGCTTTCGTTTTCTACCGAGTTTTTTTAGTTAAAAAAATAACAACGCACTCGACATTACTTAGTAAATAATTTGGAACAAAAAAAAAATGCCCGAAAATTAAAGAAAATACTGAGGTAGATATAGTTTAAAAACGAGCCCCCCCCCCCCCCCGCCAAAAGAAAATAAATTTGTATATTTTTAGTTAATGTCTAAGATCACTGCTCGGAAAAAAATCAAGCTAACAGAAGTGGATACGGTTGATTATGTAACGAAACTGAACGGAAGACACAAAAACGAAACCATATATTTATCAAAAAAATACTTTATCTTTTTAACATTTCTTGTGTTATTACGAAACAAACAAACAAAAGGAAAACACTTTTTGTATTATCAAATAATAAAACAAATATTTTATTTAGAAAAATTGGTATTTCACGGGAAATGTGGAACCTGCATAAACGGTGTTTTTAGTTAATGATTGCTCCTCCAAAGCGCAAAAGGTTTTCTTTGGTTTATTTAATCACGAAAACTTTTTGAAGGTACTATTTGAGGCCAACAAGGGGGAGGGGGCAAAAGCATTATTTGAATATGTATGAAAAAATAATTTAACAAAAAAAATAATATTCAGTGGAGACAATAATAAAAAAATTAAAAATAAAATAAAAACAAGCACTAAATAAAAGTATGAATCAAATTCACACAAAGAAAAAAATATTTAAATAAACCTTTTGAGGTTATTATTATTGTTATACAACTTTTAAGACTTCTCATAAAAGAAAAAATATAGAAAACTGTTGTAAAGTGGTGGCGGAGATGGGAGGGATGAGACAGGAACAAAGGACTAGAAAAATAATGTTTGAAACTCACCAAAATAAAAATTATTTATGGTTTCTTTTTTCCTTTCGTCTTTTCCTTTTCTTCCATATCTTTTAATCTATTTACAAATGCGTGTAGGGATGGTATTGGGAGAGCAGGGATGGGTAAGAAGGCAACCTTAATTGTACATTTTCTGTCCATGAAAAATTCGAGTTAATTCAAACTAACATTTATAACGAATTATTCCGTTATTATACCCCTTTTCACATAGATATTCTAATAAGTTGTCAACACAACATACCTCTGCTAATGGACTCTATACCACTGGAATGTTTAAGGTTTAAGGCAGCTATCAAACATGTATACATATACCTATCTTTCTAGTGTTTTATTATCTCTGTTTTCTCACCCCCCCATTCTTTTCTCTTTATTCCAATATTTCAATCCACACACCTATTTGTGCTTCTTTGCATACAAAATCTTGTTCCTTATTCCTGTTTTTAACAACATGTGACAGAACCTCCTGATAATAATTGTCTGTGACGTTCAAGACTTGAATTTTCATTGCAAACTTTGCTTTTGTATAAACTGTATCGTCTGAAGAGGTCTCTAGTTACTAGTAACTAGCTAACCGAATTATGCTCGTGACGACATAGCTATATATAAATATATATATATATATATATATATATATATATATATATATATATATATACTAGACCACCCGTGACCCGTTGGGTCAGTACGTTATATTAGCTATGGAATTCATGTATGAGCGTGACACTTGTGGCATAAAGAAAATAGTTTTTTTTTACATAACAGAAGCATTTCTATGAAAGTATATTAAAATGAAAAAAGAATATAGATAGATTTCTATGAGTCGTTCTGTTTATTATAATTGTTATTTTTTTTTAAATTACAGTTACTGAATTATAAGTGGTTGGTCATACTTATGCACTGAACAGGTATCATAATCCTTATTATAGTTAAATTCAAATTTTGATATATCATCTTTTAAATGAAATTGTTAGTTGAAAGTACAGAATAATAAAAAAAACACTCTCCACATGTTAATAATGGCTTTTTAAATAGAAAATGAAAATAAAATGTAACTTTTTTCATTTAATTTAAGCAAACATTCAGTACCCATTGTGTAAAGGAAAACACTATTTAATGTAATAGAAATGTGTGCATTTACCGATTCAGCTTTCCGTTTGGAAATGTAAGCAGACGACTTTAAAAAACATGGGAAGAAGAAAAAGAAATTTTTTTGTAATAACGCCCTCTAGTAAAAAGGTCTGCATTAGTTAAGGGGGATAACTCTATCCAGTTTTACATCGCTCCCTTTTTCTGTCTCTCACACATACACGTAACTATTTCTCGCGTACGTAACGAAAACAGAGGGAGTAGGAGTGTTGAAATCTATTAGAGGGAAAGTGAGAGGTGTTTTCTTTCCATAAATTGTATAGGGTAATATTGCATATTATTAATAGATTCATAGATAAATAGATTTTATAATATATATTATAATTATCTATGAATCTATGTATTATTTGTATATATAAATAACTATTTGATCAAATTAAATGAAATTGTTTGTATTAAAAGCGATATAAAAATTCCGGAATTGGAATAACGGATTGAAGACGTTGCTATTTACGCATGCGCAACCGGATGTTGAAAACCGGAAATCTGATTGCAAACATACAAGATCCATAGACTTTTAGTATTATATATATATATATATATATATATAAGCAACAATAAGCCTAGCCAGTACCAGATGGGTGACCATTTGGGACTCCCAGGTGCTGTATGTGCTCTCTGCTTATCTCAGCATCGTTTCCAGTCGTCCTGGACTTTTCCTTGCCACTGAACTCAAACAGTGCCGATTCAGGAGAGGTTAAGATTGCGCAACACTTGCTTCACAGTTACATACGAAGTTGCCCCTACAGGGGATATCCTTTGCCTTTCGAGACTGAACGGAGGCATCATATATATATATATATGATATATATATGATAGTGGTAGCTCTAGATATATCTAAGGCTTTTGACAGGGTATGACATAAAGGTCTTCTCAGGAAAATCAGATCATATGGTACACTGGAAGAATACATGACATAAATCCTTCTTAGAAAAGAGAAAAATCCAGGTTGTCCTCGATGGCCGTACATCTAAACAGTGTGATATAAATGCGGGAGTGCCTCAGGGGTCTATTCTTGGACCTCTGTTATTCCTAATATTCATAAATTACCTCCCTGACAAAATTGCCTGTGAGATGGGTATTTATTCAATAAGGGACCAGTTTTCCTATCTAGCAAAAAGTGGGGGAGGGGTGCTGACGACATCACACTCTATAACAGACACAACAGGAAAACAAATGGACACATATCTAAAGAAATGGCAGAAGCACTAGAGGATGACCTCCGACCTGTAGTGGAATGGGGACATAAATGGATGGTTACATTTAATGCTGCCAAGACAAAACTCGTTTCCTTCAATAATTACAAGAAACCTTCTCTACCAGCAATAGCAATGACCAATGACTCTTTATCTGAAAGTACATCCTTTAAACTCCTCGGCCTAACGCTCTCAGGAAACATGAGTTGGAACAATTACATTGAGAGTATCACCAGGACCGCTACAAAGAAGGTAGGTTCTCTTTAACGTGCCAGAAAGATACTAGCCCAAAAGTATTCTATACCTCTATAAGGCCACCATTCGCCCATGTATGGAGTACTGTTGTCATATTTCGGCTAGTGCATCTACCACTAGTCTCTCGCTTCTGGACAAGGTTCAAAAGAGAGTCGCCAATCTGATAGGTCCTGAACTGTCATCTAAACTTCAGCCTCTGTCCCATCGACGAAATGTAGCATCCCTCTGCCTTTTCTACAAGTACGTTAACGGTGAATGCTCTGACGAACTGCAAGCACTTGTGCCCCCTCGATGAAGATATCCCCGACAAACCCGTTAAGCAGCTACATCTCACCCCTTCACAGTAGAGATCCCTAGATGTAAGAGATCCTTCTACTCCAGTAGTTTCTTCCCCAGGACAGCTAGACTTTGGAATTCCCTGCCGGGTCCCTGCTTCCCCAACTGTACTGACATGCAGAAGTTCAAGTGCAACGTGAACCGACATCATGTTGCCCAACTCCCTACACAGTACCCCTGATGCCCATGTCCCTGATAGTAGCCCCTACAACAAAGTGGCAATATGCCTTGTTTGGGGTGAAAATGTAATAAAAAAATATATATATCAAATCTCCAATACTAACGATTACTACGATGCTATCGCATTGATTACCGGTCGCACAATAACCCTCATCCTCGAGTGGCTTCCGGGCCTTGATAAGTGATGACTTCCATGTAAATATATACATATATTTGTATATTTTGGTAGCAAGTCATTATGCAAGTACGTCTGATTGAACGCGGAATTATTTTTTTTCTGATCTTTCTGGATATTTTTTCTATTTGCCGAACGGTCTTTTTAATTTCGGCAGGTATGTTATATAAAATGGCGCCCAGAAGTTGTTGTTCGGCCATATCAAGCGCTTTATCTCGGTGCGTCCGATTATCATTAGGAGCGATTGTTGTTGTTTTCGTTTTTTTTTCCTTTGAGGCTTGGTGTATTTATAATTTTTTTAAATTATTACTCTTAAACTATACCTTAATGTTAATACAAAGACATTACTCGGCCATAATTAGATTAATTTCAGTAAAATCCTATATAAAATACTAAATCATTAATAAAATATTCTTCCCTTTCGATAGCACACAAAAGAGAAAACGTTTGACAATGAGAACAAATTAATCAAATTCGAAATAAGAAAAACTTACTTTAATGTCTTCTACGCAAGACTCCACTGTTGATTCGCTGTTAACATTCTTTATGTTCGTACATTTCTTTCCCGAGGCTGACATCAAGATGGTCTTTTTGCAGTAATTTTCGACTTCAGATTTGGTTTTTCCAGAAGGAGTTGGCCAAGAAACATCCTGTAAATAATTGAATGAATGAATAAATGAATGAATGAATGAATAAATGAATGAATGAATGAATGAATGAATGAATGAATGAATATATATCATAATATAAAACTGAAATCGTCTTGCTTTTGGGCTTTGAAATCGTCCATTCGCTTCCGCTTTACAAGTTTATGACTTCCGATTTAAAAAATTCTGTGCGTGCGTAAATAAATGAAAACGAAGCCATAAAAGCTTTTTATCAACAATTTACTGGGTCGTCTTCTTTCTTATTTTATTTTGAAATAGATTTATACATTTTATTTTTCTGCACTCCTAACAATATAAATAAATAAATAAATAAATAAATTAATAAATAAATCTTTTACAAATTGGTTTGCGTTACAAATAAAAAAAATCGGGCAAGATTGACGATTGAGTGGCAAAATACTTTCGATCCCTATATCACATAAAAGGAACCAAATTCACCTAATCAATATGTTACCATGCACACAATATATAAACAATAATATCGGTATTTCAGAAGTTACCAATTTTAAATAAGCAGAACGTTTTCAAAAACAAACGATATAATCAGAACTTTTAAAAAAATAATAAATAGTTTTTATTTATTTTAAACAATATATATATATATAGAACTTATATTTAAAATTTTAAACAATATAAATAGAATTTTTTAAAGCAAGTATCATTCACAAATTCTTTTGGTTATACGAGGAAAGATTTTCTCCTTTTCTCTTCTTCGCTACATGAATTTCATTGTATGCCTTCTATACGTTTCTCTGTTTCCAACTTTTCTGATTCTTTTACAATGGGGCAATACACCTTCTATGGTTTGCATGTATATTTAAAAGTTATAAAACTTCAAATATGAAAATATTTATGGCAATTAAGCTAACCAGAGGCTTCTTGTTTCATCTTCGTAAGGATTCATAAAATAAGTATAGGTTGTAAGGACCCCACAAAATAAGCAAAACAAAAGGATCAATTTCCGGTCGAGACTGATTGACTTTCCCATACGCACGTGACATCCGCAAACGACATAAGAAAACCGAGTTTGTTTTTTCGTCAGAATGTCTATTTTAAATATAGGAAAAAATTGTACGACTAAAAATTAGGCACGAATAATGTACGAATGACTGCAGCTGCTGTTGATTAAAGCAACTTCGACACAGGAAATCGACCGTCAGTGTAAAATATCATGAAACTCTGTGGTATTATAAAAATAAACAATAGAAAAACGAATTTACTCATTAATTTTGAGAGGTTATTTTTGGCAAATATCTTTAAGTCCACGCCCAAAAAGATGTTTACTAAAAGAAGATTCCTGACTTTTAATAAATATTCCTTCTTACATGGGTGATCTACTAAGTCCGTTAGAGCAAAAAAAAAAAAAATTGTTTTATTAAAATAAGCAATAAAACGAATTTACTCACAGTCGATAGATTATTTTTTAAAGACTGAGAGAATATTTTTCTTCAATCAAGTGTCACGTTTTAAAAATCTTTGTAAAAAAAAAATAAACCAGTTTATTTCTTGCTGTATTATTGAAATAAACAAACAAAACGATACAGTCACAACTTTCAGTCGAAAGTTTATTATTTTTGGCAAATTAAATTTTACAATATATATTTAAATAAAAATAGTCAATCAAATTTAATGAAATGTTTTTTCGGAGATCTTCAGTTCAAAACGGATACGTACAATATAACCTTTTTTGATGTTTCCATTTTTTAATGTCTTGATTAAACTGTACAAGTGCCGACCTTTTTCTTTAAAATGTGAATTTTGTAGCAATAAAAAGATAACACTAGGAAATTTTTATAAAAAGTAGAAGAAATCCTTAAAGACTGAGCCAATGTTTTCAATCCAGTGTGCCTCTTTATATGGGAATATATCAATTATTGGCCAAGATATGTACTTTTCTTTCCTATCAGAATATGTAGATTAAAGTGAGAAAGATAAAAATGCGTGAAAAACTTTTCAAATGAGATTATTATGTCCAGAAAAATGTACTTACTACCGATATGTAATCCTTATTGTATTCAAATTCAATTTTCCTCTCATCAGAAATACATTTTTCAGGGATTCTGCTTTCTTTCACTAAATCAAGAGTTATATCTTTGCCTGCAAAAAATTTAAAAAAGTGAAAATATTCAAATTAAAATATGATGGCATCTAATCAGAAACAGATAATCCTAGCACAATCACAATCCAGTTAATAGATGCTTGGAAAGTCGCCTTTAGAACTGCCAGCAACCGCTGTCAAAGGATTAGAACAACAGAGGCTTGGTTCCCATAAGTTTTGATGGCGGGGAGGGGTTATAAGTACCAACATTTAAAAAATACGTAGAAATACTTCAAAACGTTTGTGTGTGTGCGTGGTGGGGGACTTTTCATTTTTTTATTGCTTTGAAAATGTTTCACTGTTAAATATTGCTTAATCAGCTAATTATTATTATTTCCTGATATTTTAAAGGCTGTAAACACACACAGAAAAAATAAGGTGGACCTGTACAATGCACACTCCCTCCTTGTATTTTTTTATTTATTTTTTTTTCCAACGGATTACACCCCTCTTATATAAAGGATTTTTCATTTAATCTAAGAGCAATAATGTTAAGACCTTTATTATCAAACTATTATTTTCGCTAGTCGCCATGTTCGTTTCCGTGCATGTGTGCATTCAATTTTTTGTTTGTGCACAAAATTGCGTATGGTTTTCACTGGTTGCAATGTTTGCTTTTGCATGTGCATTCAATTTTTGCACTTTTATCCATTAATTCTTTATACGCACTATTCCATAGTTAGCTATAACATATACTGACCCAATGGGTCAGGAGTAATCATGAACAGATGCGAATATTCTATCATTAATGGGACTGAGATGATTTTTTTCCAGTATCGAACAAAGCCAAAAACTTTGTATCAAATTTTGTTTGTACTGAAATAATCAGAGTGCCATCTACATATCAATTCATGATATTACCACGCTCATCCAGAAACTTGATGCCAGCAAGCAACTGATCCTAACAATATTCTAGTCATAGTACTCAAAAAGCTACACCCGGAACTAGCACACATTTTTGCAAAGCTGTTCAATCGATTCCTAAAAGAAAAATACTTTCCAACACCTTTGAATAGTCTCTTCAGTATTTAAAAATACTGAAAATTGATCTTCAGCATCTCGGTACAGACCAATTAGTCTTCTGTGCATTATGAATAAGATGCTTGAATCCTTGATAAATAGAGAAACTGTCAGCCACCACCACAAAACCAACCTACTCAGTGACAAGCAATATGGTTTCCTTCCTGTGAGATCTACAGCTGATGTACTGCCTGTAATTTCACACAGAATCAGTGAATCTATTGATAATGGGTTTCCTCTAAAGAGCAATAAGCATAAAGGTCTACTTCACAAGATTTCCAGCCATGGAATATCTGGAAATGTCTTCTCAACCATCAAATCGTTTCTCCCCAATAGATTTATACAAGTAGTTGTTAATGGCCAGAAGTCTGAAGCTCAAAGTATCAATGCTGGCCCATCTCTCTTTTTATCTTCATCAATCATCTCTCAAATTACATTCGAAGTTCATTCAGACGACACTACCATCTATGGCAACACTACCATCTATGGCAACTCTTTAAACAATGACCAAGATTTTCTCTGAGTATCTCTTTCCCAATCTTGATGGAGCAAAAGGTGATTGGTTAATTGTAATGCATACAAAACCAAGCTTCTATCTTTTCACTACCAAAACTCTGACCCCCATTTGGCTTCAATTTAAATGAATGGCTCTCGTCGCAAAGATGCTCCCTACTTTGACAAGCTTCTAGGTCTAACCTTCACCCCTAACCTGAAATGAAAAATTTACATCAAATCAGTTGCCAAGGTCACTGGAAAAATGGTGACGTTATTCTACCATTCCAGAAGGTATCTCATTCTTGATGAAATTTTTAAAATCCGGAAATAGACTCTCGTATGGCAACGTAAGACTGGAAAATGTATTATTTCGTTGATTCTCACCCCATATGACCTCTCACCCATACGCCAATAATTCTTGTAAAAAAAACGAAACGGTGATCCAAGGCTACAAAATATCCGCTCTTCTGTCACAAGAACTTCAAATATAAAGAACTTAAAAAAAATAAAGAAATAAAAAAATAAAGAAATTAAAAAAATAAAGAAATAAAAATAAAGAAATTAAAAAAATAAAGAAATTAAAAAAATAAAGAAATTAAAAAAATAAAGAAATTAAAAAATAAAGAGACTTAAAATTACAGAAGTTCATAAATAAAAATTTTTAAAAATAAGTTTAAAAATAAATAATTAAAAAGACATTTATTTTAAAGAAATCTTCCATTAACTGCGTAATAATTTTATTTTTATAATAATTATGTTTATATTTCTTATTATTTGGATTCATCGGACTATTGTTCTCATCTTGAGTGTGATTTTCCAAAGGTTTCGGTTGATGAAACCTCCGACCTTCTTTAGGTATATCTTGTCGAACTCTAGAATGTTTCTATGAACTCGGAAATTTGGACAGAATTTTGAGTAGAACCCTTTATTTACTTCACGAGGTAGCATGCTCTTGTTCCGTCATCCATGACTGGATAGAGGTCCTAAGTAATTCGCAATTGTATTTTTCGGTCGCCTAGGATTGAACATTGAAAAGAATCTCGCTTTTGCAATTAATTTTTTTTCCAAATACTCTAACCACTGCGCCACGGGTCCTTGCAGAAATTCTAGTACGAATTTTAGGAGCCTTAGACGTATTTGAGAAAAACGTTGTGAAAATCACATTCAAGATGAGGGTAGTAGTCCGATGAATCAAAATAATTTGAATACGCAATCCTCTCAAAAATTCAGAAACATCATAGATGAATGCTTGTTTCAAAAATGTTTACCATTATTATAAGACTGAAGATTTTGATGTTAAATAAAATCACTGTCAGCAAATTCTTTAAAAATAATAAAAATACTTGCCTGATTCTTTAGTTTTCTGTTGTTTTGCTTTATCCCTTTTATCCAATTCTTCACAAGTCATGATGTCATAATTCGTTTCACATTTAAACGGTTGACCCTCATTACAGACACAATACATTGAACCTGCAGGCAAAACCACTTCTTTTGTTGGACAAACACCATCATACAACGATGCAGATGTGGGAACCCTAAAAGTAAAAAATTAAAAATTTTATTTTTTATTTATTTAGTGAAAAGTAATTTCTAAAAGACAAAACCAGTGTATTGGCGTAATGTGTTCACAAAAGGGACAGAAGGTTTAGGTTCAATCCTCAGTAGTGTTATAACAAAGACTAAAAAAATTGTACTTTATTCCCCCTTGCTTAAACACGCGGTATTATAAGGTGAGGATCAAGGATAAGTGGAGTAATCCTGGGAGTAGCACATTTTTATGTATCTCTGTGTAGTAGCTAATAAAAAAAAGCTTTCGGGTCACCATCAATTACATTACGTGATTTAAAGACAGGATATTTGGCCATATATATGTATATATAGACAGGATATTTGATGAGGCTGCTTATCCTATGCTGCAATGCTGGTGTAAACGTTAATTTGCAAAATCGTTTCATACATTTTATTTACAGCTTAATACTGTTCGTATGTTGAGATAGTCAGAATAGAGTTATCTTCCCTTTTAAAAACCCTTAAAAAAACTTTGAAATATTTTTGTTTATTGTTTTCCTCTATTAGTAAAAAAATGGCATTGTTCGTTTGTTTGTAATTGGCACACATTTTCTTTATATTTTTCATTAAAAAGCAATTTTTAATGTAGCTAAAATGTCTGACTGAAATGTTTTGTTTGCTGTAAACGATGCATGCACAACCTATTTCACCTAATATACACAACCAACATTCGATTAGGTATGCAAAATATATTGTTCACTTAGTTGGGCAGCACCACGTAAAGAAGTATACATAGACAATGAAGTTGGCTGAAAGATAGCCAAGGCTTGTAGTACATTTGGACTGTGTGGGAACATAGAGGAATTCAGCTGAAGACCAATTATCAGGTATAGCTGTGATTCTTACCCTCATGTTTATCATGAAGAGGGTAAGAATCTTCACCTGCTCACCTGGAACCGTGATGCAGCGGATTGTGTTGAGTCTTTACGGTTCCAGGTGAGCATTGTCTTAAGACCTCTATTGTTCCTAATATTTATTAATGACCTCCCCGACAAAACTGCCTCTGAGATAGGTATATATGCTGATGATACCACACTCTATAACAGGCATGACAGGAAAACATATAACTAAAGAAATGGCAGAAACACTAGAGGATGACCCTCAATCTGTAATGGAATGGGCACATAAATAGATGGTCACATTCAATGCTGCCAAGACTAAACTGGTTTCCTTCAATAATTACAAGAAACCTTTTCTGCCACCAGTGACTCCCTGTCTGAGAGTACATCTGTCAAACTGCTTGGCCTAACGTTCACAGGAAACATAAGTTGGAACAATTATATTGAAAACATTGCCAGGGCCGCTGCGAAAAAGGTAGGCTCTGTCTACTGTGCTAGAAAACTACTGACACCTGAAAATATCCTGTATCTCTATAAGACCACCATTCGCCTATGTATGGAGTATTGTTGTCACATCTGGGCTGGTGCGTCTACTACTAGTCTCTCGCTCCTAGACAAGAGAATATAATATAATGAGAGTCGCCAATCTGATAGGCCCTGAACTGGCATCTAAGCTTCAGCCTCTGTCCCATCGACGAAACGTGGCATCCCTCTGCTTGTTCTACAAGTATTTTAATGGTGAATGATCTGACGAACTGCAGACACTTGTGCCCCCACGACGTAGACACCCTTGACAAACCCGACAGGCAGCTAAATCCCACCCCTTAACCGTAGAGATCCCTAGATGTAAAAGATCTTTTTACTCCAGTAGTTTCTTCCCCAGAACTGCTAGACTCTGGAATTCCATTCCAGGTCCCTGCTTCCCTAACTGTACTGACATGCAGAAATTCAAATTTAACGTGAACCGACATCATGCTGCCCAAATCCCAGCATAGTACCCCAGTAGTTGCTGCCCCTGATAGTAGCTCCTACACCAAAGTGGCAATGTGCCTTGTTTGGGGTGAAAATGTAATTAAAAATTTTTTTTTTAAAAGATAGTGGTTTTAATCCTACCCCAAGCAGGACAGACGATTAGTTGGCCAAAACGTGGTGAGACAACAATTATTGAAGGCAGTAATTACTGGGGATACAATTACAAGACTCAGAATTTCTATAAAGAAGGCCAGAGGATGAGTGGGCCGAAATGTAGTGAAGCAACAACTATTAAGATGAGGATAATAGTACACATAAAAAAATGAATACACAAATTATGAACCTCACCTGAAAAGATTAAAAAAATAAATAACAATATATAGATTAAATGTTATTTAAAACCAACTTTTTAAATCTGAGGAAATTATTTTATACAGGTGATAACTGATGATTGGAAAGATGTTCTTACCTCCAACTGAGAGAAAACTCTTTTGGTCGTTTCAATTTATAGTTGAGTATTTTCCCACTTCTTGTTTGCAAATCATTCGTCTTGTCATCATCAAATGTGCCGCAAAGACCTTAATAAAAAAAAAAACCCAAAGAAATGTTGGTAAATTCCTCTTTAGCTCCAAGACATTTTCAAATTTATTAGTTTTAAGTTACTTTTTCGAAACTGATTTTTTCTAGCTTTTCCAAGTTGGTGTGTAAGACAGATGAAGTACTGTTGCTTCATCTGAGAAGATGCTGCCCAGAGCATCATTTCCTACCTTGACAGAATACAAAAGCAATTTCAAAATTATGTTCTTCTCACTTCCCTACAACTTCTTTTTCACAGAAAAGATTTTGCTAGTCTTTCCCCACTCTATTGCTTTTTCCATAGTAGGTACTCCGCTAAGCTTCAATCTATCGTTCCTCCTTGAAAAATATTTACAACAAAAAACTCATCGTCTGGCTACAACAACTATCAATAATTTTCTTTCTCTTGTTGTGTACCTAAGCCTAAGCTTAACTTCCATAAGCACATTTTCTTCCATACAACTGCCCATCTGTGGAAAACAGCAGTACGAGGCTGATTCCAGGCTAACTACAACATTACTGTTTTTGCTGTTTTCAAGTCCAATATAAACAAATTTTTGTTGTGTCAGTCTCTTCAAGATAATTTCTGACCAGTTACAACCATGTTTACAAATTCCTTTGATGTTTCACCATCCACCTGATAAATGCAATAACATTTATCCTCAATTAGCATTTGGCCTTTGATTAGCTTTTACGCGTTAGTAGTGAAAAATAGTCAATTGACATAATGTAACTAGGTAAGTAAGGGTTTTGAGAATTAATTCTTCATTATATATATATATATATATATATATATATATATATATATATATATATATATATATATGCTAGCAAGCCGCCCGGCATTGCCCGGTCATAAAATATGCTTAAATATGATATTTCAATTTACACAGATTTCATATTAATTATTAAAGAACAAATTCTCTATTGATTATTGTATATTGTACCCGATATATACAATAATGATTTCAAAAGTTTAAAAAAGAAATAATTTCGGTGCCATCAGCAAAAATCAAAACCAAAACATTCAGTTCTCCAGCGTTAGTCGTTTGTAGCAGTTCAGCTTTCGTAGTTATCATCTGAGCTTTTGGCAAATCAATAAAAAAGGCTAAAAATTAAGCACTGCTAGCTGAATTTTTAGAAGCGTTTTAGAAAGATAGCTTCCTCGTTTTCTAATATTTCTCAACACGGTGGATTAAATGTTCTTAACTAGTTAAATACCTGAAGTTGTAAATAATAACTAGCAGAATCCTATGGAAATTTAAAGGTTGCTTTTTTTATTGTAAATAAAATTTTGGAAATGTGATGTCGCTGGAGTTTTGATATAACATTTGGTGCGAGAGAAATTGAAAGCTCAGAGCTTGCCAATCATGGAAAAAAAAAACAACATATATTCTAAACAATCTGTGCATTTAATGATGAAAATATTATTGCAAACTTAAGCATCACAGATACATAAAAAAGTTATTTCAAACTTATGCGTTAAAGTAAGAGCTATGTTGAAAATCAACTAGCTTACAATGTTGATGACTATGTTAACATCATTACCATGTCAATTACGATGACAATGTTAACATCATTACCATGTCAATTACGATGACAATGTTAACATCATTACCATGTCAATTACGATGACAATGTTAACATCATTACCATGTCAATTACGATGACAATGTTAACGTATCAATTTCTTATGCTAGTGAACCAAATGAGTTAAATTGACCGATATGTGGCACAAATTCATTGTATATTCCTGATGTTCGTAAATCAATCAACTTAAATTGATGGTCATGTTGGCATCTAAACCAACTCAATTTATTTTTAACATAAATGAAAATAGCATGCCTACCTTCGGTATGTCCGAAATCCACAGCAGTTGCCTGGAACCAAACATTGATGAAATGGCTTGTCCGTCGGACACCATTTTGAACAATTACAACACCGCCTGTTGGGAGGATAACCTATTTTTCCAAATAGAAAAAATAGCATCTTTGATTAAGTAAGATAGACAATACACAAACAATTGCATTTTCTTAAAAGAATTTCAAGAAAATATATCCGCTATGTGCCGTGGAAGGTAATTTTTCATAGCTTGTTACCTGCAACTTAGACAAAAAGAAACCGCGATGGGAAAAAGAAAATGAAAAATAAAACTTGAAAGAAAGATTTTTATTTTGTAGAAAATCTTGATAAAAAAAGTCTTTAATCGATCAGCTGCCAAGAGTCGTCCATCTGGCGTGCAAGTAAAGTTCTTGTATTTTAACATTCGAAAGGTTAGTGTAGGGAGAGAGGGAAAGATAGAGAAAGAAAGAAAGAAGGGAGAGAGGGGGATTCACTTACTGAAAACGGTTCACAGTTGTATCAAACCTTTACAAAAATAGTAGGGATACTATGTAGGGAGTTGAGCAAGGGCTTGTAGTTCGTCAGAGCATCCACCATTAAAATACTTGTAAAAGAGGGATGGAACATTTGTTGATGGGATACAGATTGAAGTTTAGATGATAGTTCATTAGTTACGAAAATCAAGATTAAAATAAACTAATATATGGTGAACACATAAAAAGTGCTATTTTAAAAACTTTTGTTAAAACATATGAAACGCACCAGAAAATTGGTTATCTTAACAATAAATCAACAAAAGCCGGCAATTGACAGTATGTTTTGAGCAAAGCCCAGCAGCTGGTTAGTTACGCCTGGTTCAAATTTTGAACAAGTACCGTTTCATTAACACAAAGAAAGCGTATTCTACACCTAACTACAAAAACATATTGCAACTACTAACAACTTTTTTTCTTTTTCTTTTTTTTTTACACAGTGATCACCACTTATCAAGGCCCGGAAGCCACTCAGGGATAAGGGTTATTGCAAGTACATTACGTTAGTGTGGAGATTTGATGAAGTGTTTACTTAAGGGGGCTGTTCATTAGGAATTTGTTAACATTGGACTTGAAGACATCCAAGTTGTAGTCTGGAGGGAAGCAGGCAGACGGAACAGAGTTCCACAGGCGTGCAGTTCTAAGAAAGAAGCTTTGTTCATGGAATCCGCGTTTTGATTTAGGCACAGATATAGAGTGGGGGAAATTTTTCACAGTGGATTCAGCTAGACGGGTGTTTTTCGTGAAAGATTGGCGAGGGGGGACCAGAGATTGGAGTTCAGACGAGCATCTGCCACGGAAATAACGATAAAACAAGGACAGGCTCGCAACGTCTCTTCTGTGGGAGAGAGGTTGCAGGGTAGAGAAAAGGGCATCCCCCACTAAGCCACGAAGTCTATTTTGTACTCTGTCAAGGCAGGATAGGCTTTTTTTAGCAGCTCCTGCCCAGATATGGCAACAGTATTCCATCCTTGGACGTACTTGGCTTTTATATAGATAGAGAATTGCATCAGTAGTGAGATATCTTCTCGAGCGGTAGAAGGATCCCACCATCTTTCCAGCGTTTTGAGCTAAACCCAGCGGCTGGTTAGTTACACCTGGTTCAAATTTTGAACAAGTACCGTTTCATTAACACAAAGAAAGCATATTCTACACCTAACTACAAAAACATATTGCAACTACTAACAACTATTTCCATTTCTCTCTGTCAGTCTACCGAAAACTGAATGAGACTTGGTACCGCTAGTGGCTCGTCAGAAGAAAGCGTACAACTGAACAGGCCAAGGTCAGTGTCGATAAATGATGCTTCCAACACTAGTAACTCGGAAATCTCTAATGATGACGATGATACACTGCCTGACAACGACGATGACGATGGGCCACCCGAAAATAATTTTGGACGCAATTCTCTCGTGGAGAATACAAATAAAGAAATCTGTCTCCAGCTGTACTATTTGTGAGGATGAAATCATTGGGGGGGGGGGACTGTGGCGAAAGTAATGAAAAACGTGACTTACACAAGCGACAACGCCTCGCTCTATCCTGTCGGGTGACGGAATCAAGAAAAGAAGGAGAATAAAAAAAATTTCGTCAATAGATAGTTTATTAATATTCATATGGCATTAATTTGCATATGAGGACAATGATTGCTGTGAAAAGGAATGAAGGGGAAAGCACAGCACAGTCTTCCTTTTTGGACAGTTGAAAGAAAGAGAGACAGTGAGAACGGTCAGTAAAGATTACAGTTGAAGTTGAGAGTTGGCAAGAAGGAATTTGAACGAATATTTATTATTATTTTTGGTCCCCCCGATTTATCGGAGAGGGGACCTATATTCTCAGTGGCGTCTGTACGTCCATCCGTGCTTCTGTGCGTCCATTATTTCAGACAATTGCCAGATAACCGTCCATTAGTTTTCCTTAAATATTGCCTCAAATTGTATTTCATTAAATAGATGTGCACAGAAAAAAAAAAAAATTGCGCCAATTCCCGTTGCGTCCCCAGAGGCTCAAAAGAGGTCAAAAATGGACGGAGTACTGTTGCCATATCTGGGCAGGAGATGCTAGAAAGGACATATCCAACCTTGATAGAGTTCAAAATAGACTTCGTAGCCTAATGAGGGGTGCCCTTTTCTCTTACCTGCAACCTCTTTCTCACAGAAGAGATGTTGCGAGCCTGTCTCTGCTTTATCGCTATTTTCATAGCAAGTTTTCGTCTGAGCCCCAATCTATAGTCCTCCTTTGCTAAACTTTCATGAGAAACACTCGTCTAGCTAAAAACACTATAAATAAATTCCCCCACTTTTTATCTGTGCCTAAACCTAAACGTAGATTCCATGAACAAAAAGTTTCTTTCTTAGAACTGCACGCATGTGGAACTGTCTTCTGTTTGCCTGCTTTCCAGCTGACTACAATATGGTTGTCTTCAAGTCCAACGTAAACAAGTTCTTGATGAGCCGTTCAAGTTAACAAATTTATCGAATTTCCATTACTAACGATTACTATATTGTCCAATTGACTACTGTACACTCTTTAACCCTTATCCTTGAGTGGCCTCTGGGCCTTGATAAGTGGTGATGCCCCCAAATGGCCAAAAATTACACGTTTTGCCCCATAAGTTTTGATCCATCCATTAGATTTTTCTGAAACATGGCCAAAATGTGGAGGCCATTGTTCTTAATATAGATTCAGTATGGGTGACCCTGGCAAAATTCTGGTTTGCATAACTCTGGGATTTTTAGGGCTAAAAAACCATGTCTTTTTGTAGCTCTTTTTAATATTATTCAAAAACTTGATATGCCTGTCTATATAGAGGTTTTCCATGGTGCTGAATTCAAATATACATATCTTAAGGCATGAAAGTGCACCGTTTGTCCATTTTCACTCGGATTCGACGTTTTCAGGAGCTCAAAAGTCCAAAATTGCAAAAAATGGCACATAACTTTTGCCCCATCCATTAGATTTTTCTGAAACTTCGCGAAAATGTGAAGACAATATTTGCCCTTTACATTTCTCACATTTATCATTTCTTCACTATTTTTTGTGGCGTCATCTCACATGCAGCACCAGAGGGAGACCATGCATGCGTGACTTGTTAACTCTTAGTTTCATTCACTTTCATGAGTAAAGTTTCTTTCCTAGAACTCCCCTTCTATGGAACACGGTTCTGTGAGATTGCTTACCAGCTGACTACAACATGGTTGTTTTCAAGTCCAATGTAAACAAATTCTTACTGAACAGCCCTCTTAAATAATCAAATCTTGCCCAATCACCACCATCATTATCAACTATAACAATGTCGTTTAACTCATAGCCTCTAATAGCATTTCGGCCTTGATAATTGGTGACACCGAAGTAAAAAAATAATTAACATGCTAAATTGATACATCTTTCTGAAATAATATATATATTATAATAAGGTAAAGTATGAGTAGTTTACAAGATCACCTTGAACTTTCTGCCTCCATTAAACTGTAGTATTTTAGTGCCCGGGGTCAGCACACCATGTTTATATAACTTCAAAGTTAAGGGTGCCTTTTTTGAACTTGATCCCTTTTTAGGTCCACACCTGTCAATCACGATGACGTCATCTCCAGAAAGTACTGCAACTGCACAGTTACAAGATGCACGTCCGTTGCAATTTCTGTAAAATACATGCACCTGAAAGTAAAAAAATATATATGTTTATAAAATAACAGGTAACAATGGCTTTGCATCAAGGCATTCAAAGTCTCTACATAATTTCCTTCTTCTCACCTTCGCTTCCAAGGCGGAATGTCAGCTCTGTTTATCTGACCCTGTCCGACCTCTGACTTCTGTCTTCTTGACTGACTGACTGACTTACTGACCTAAAGCTCTCTATATTGAGAACTCATGACGTCATTGTGTGACCAAACACATGCATCTCAGACTCGTGGCCTGACATACCTCCGTCTCTAAGCATGCATTGTTCCTTACGTTTCTACAAAAGCCGATTTCTCTAATCTAATTTTTGATTAACCCACTTTACAAATGAGTATAACATTTTCCATTGTTCGTTTTTAAATTCCTTATTTTAATTTCACAAACTTGCATCATCACATTCCTTTTTCAATAAACAGATGTCTAACTATTTTATGTGAACTAAACAATGGTTAATTCTACATTCCATTTTCAATAACATTCTGTATTATTTATTTTAACTTATGATCGGAATTCTCAATTCCAATCCTAGCTTCGCAGGTTCGAATCCTTGGCTATCCTATCTCATATTTACTCACTTACAAGAAGAGGTGACTTGTTCTTGTAACAGGATATGTTACTAATTTCGACAATAATTTTCATAACTTTAACTCACTATGTCGCTCCCTCATACTTAAATAAGAACTTTGATATATTGCCTGGATTTACAAACAAATCAATCAATTCCGGGTATTCTCATAGTATATATGTTCCACCTATTTTATCCAGTCCCGGGTGACGC
Organism: Euprymna scolopes; assembly: GCF_053919585.1. NCBI lineage: Eukaryota > Metazoa > Mollusca > Cephalopoda > Sepiida > Sepiolidae > Euprymna > Euprymna scolopes. The sequence goes on along the minus strand of NC_136489.1, from coordinate 2,010,213 downwards.
CACATATTCTGTTAGTATATATCTTTCACTTATCTCATTCAATCCCGGGCAATGCTGGGTATTCTGCTACTATATGTTTTCCACCTATCTCATTCAATACTGGACGACGCTTTCTGCTAGTATGTATTTGCACTTATCTCATTCAATCTCGGGACTGACTTCATGTCTGTCACCTCACTGTTAAAAATATACATGAAATAAAGTAATGTTTTAATCGTAAACTGCTTCTGCCATTTCCGAGCCTGACTTTATATCCCCAACCCACTGCTAAAAATATACATGAAATAATGTAATGTCTAAATAGTAAACTGTTTCAGCCATTTCCGGGACTGACTTCATATCCCCCACCCCACTGTTAAAAATGTACATGAAATGAAGTAATGTTTAAATCCTAAACTTTTTCAGCCATTTCCGGGATCGACTACTGTTAAAAATATGCATTAAATAAAGTAATGTCAAAAATGTAAATGGTTGCAGCCATTTCCAGGATCGACTTCATATATCCCACTCCACTGTTAAAAATATACATTAAATAAATTACTGATACAATTTTTATTTTTGTTATTGACCAGAGTGCCCCTTTTGGAGAGCTAGTCCCCCCCCCATTTTTAACTGATCTCATGTCCAACTCCGCCCTTGTGGGAAGGCAAGTAAACTAAAAAAAAAATAATAATCAGAAGCGACATTTTCCAGGGCATCTTATAATTAATCAAAAGAGATATTTCCAGTGCATTTTATAATTAATCGCAAGGGACATTTCCAGGGCATTTTGTAATTAAATCAGAAATTACTTTTCCCAGTTACTTTTGTAATATTAAAACTTTTTTACATTAAACATAGTACCTATTCACAATGCCTCCCCATGAGACAGATTTAAACACTAGCGTCGTTTTTTGACGTGGAGAAAAATTGTCATAGTCGTAAAGGATTTCTCATCCACTGAGACAAAAGAAATTGAAATGTAGCATCTGAAGAACAGATACTACACTTTGATCTTGGCCAAAAGGCCAAGAAAGACAAATCATTTTCATTGGCTTTGCCTCAACAGCGACACCAATTTTTTATTAGTTTTACTTCCTCACTTTCCTTTTTAAGGGGTGACACGGTTCATTTGGAATATTCCACTTTCCTTTTTTAGGGATGCATGGCATGATAACGGCTGAAGCGAATTAATTAAATATTAATATAAAGATAAGAAATGGAGTTTCATAACAAATGACCCGAATATAAGCGTGACACACGAAAAGAACACACACGCTATCGTATTAATATATAGATAATGTTTTTTGTTTTAATATTTCTTCCTCAACACCGAAACATTCTATTCCTCGCATTGTGATAGCCGTCTAAATCTTATATATATATATATATATATATATATATATATATATATATATATATATATATATATATATGATGAAAATAATGGAAATAGTATTCCGACAAAATAAAGAAATAAAAAGGAACAAACCGTATTATGTGTTCATCAAATAAAAATAAAGAATAAAGACGAAACGTTGATGAACACATGATACGGTTTGTTCCTTTTAATTTCTCTCTCTCTCATATATATATATATATATATATATATATATATATATATATATATATATATATATATATATAACATTATTAAAGATAACGGCGAGTTTCTATTTAATTATACTTTTGTAATTTTTCTTCGATCCGCTCATACATCTTCTTTGGGTGAGAGTTAAATGTACGGTGTGCCTAGAAAAAATGTCGAGGGAATGAATTAATAGCAACAAATGGTCAACACCCTGGTACGTACTGTCTACGAATATTGATCATTTGCCGCTACTAAGTCATTCTTTCACCAGTTTTTCTAGGCATATCATACATAAAAGCGAAAATGCACGTGTGGTGTGTGTGTGTGTGTGTGTGTGAGGACACTTCTCAACCTATATACTCAATGTATTTCTTTTCTATTTACTTGAAATTTGGTATAGCGAGTATTCAGACATGTGTAAAACTTTTTAATCAAGAGGCTGCTAAGAGATCAAAATTTTAAAAAAATTGGTACGTGGGGAGGTTATCGGATTTTTATCCGTTTGCTGTTTCACAAGTTGGTTTCACGACTGCATGTCAAGTTGTCAACTTTGCTCACTGTTTTTAGATTTTGTTTTTGAGATCATCTCAGGTATTTTTTTACTTTCAAGAAGTGAACTGTTTAGAAAAACATAATACTCGCATACACATTTCACAGTTTCTTTCCATTTTTGACTTCATTTTTAAAGGAATTCAATGCTATGTTTAATATCTACAATATATCTGTTTATAATAAATAACAATTCTGCATTAATTAAAATATAATGTTTATGAGTATTTTACGACCGGGCAATGCTGGGCAGCCTGCTAGTATATATATATATATATATATATATATATATATATATATATATATATATATATATATATATATATATATATATATATAAGGCTGTGTGCAATTTAGTGGATGCTGGAAAAGTGTAAAGCGAGATGAACATGTTTTTATTTATGATTTCACGTGATTTGAAACCCTCCACTTTTGATAAAGAGATTTTTCCTCGAAATATATCAAGGAATACAGTCACACCTATAAGATCAGTGTAGAAGTTTTGACTAATCAAGTAAGATTTACAATTGAAAATAAATTCAATAAAAGAAAACCACTTGTTTTGTCTTCCTTTTCAACACTTTTTATTTCTTACCTTGTAATAGCCTTCTATTACTTATTTACTCCTTTTTTCCTATTTCAAACAGCAATGCTTCAATAAATAAACCATATGGTTTTATATTGTATATATATTTTTTATGTTTTAGATTTAAATTACATTATTACATTTTTAGGCACATGAAAACAAGAGAAGAGAATGAGTGGAGTGGAGAAGGACGGCAAAAATGAAGAAGAGGGCAAAAAGATAAAATGAAGACCAAAAACAAAGGCTAAAAGGTTTAATATAAAGATGCTGCATACATGATTAAACTTCCATTTAGTTTTATATTGGTCCGGGCTCATATCATTTAAAAAATAAAATAATAAAAATACAGACATAATGATTTAACAGCAAATGAAAGTAATTTAAATTAAAAAAAAAAACAACCATATCATTTAAAAAATAAAATATTAAAAATACAGACTTAATGATTTAACAGCAAATGAAAGTTATTTAAATTTAAAAAAAAACATATTTACACTCATTTATTTTAAATTACTTAATATAAAAATGTCTTAGCTCAAATCTGTGGTCCCCCCCTTGCCAAAATTTCACGAAAAACACACGTCCAGATGAAACCATTATCAATAATTTCTCCCACTCTTTATCTGTGCCTAAACCTAAACATAAATTCCATGAACAAAACTTCTTTCTTAGAATTGCACACCTGTGGAACTCTCTTCCTTTTTCCTGCTTTCCAGCTGACTATAATATGGTCGTCTTCAAGCCCAACGTAAACCAGTTGTTGATAAGCCGTTCCTGTTAAGTAATCCAATTTACCAAATTTCCACTACTAACCATTACTACGATATTATCCCATTGACTACTGTACACTTATTAATCCTTATACTCGAGTTGCCTCTGGATCTTAATGAGTGGTGACTTCTTAAAAAAAAAAAAAAACCTATGTGTAACAATGTCTGTTGTGCCTTGTGAAACAGCCAATCACAGGCCGCCTAGCAACAGACCTATAGCTGACAATGCAAATGTGTTTCAGTCGAGGTGATTTTGCCAGGCGGCCTGTGATTGGATCTTTATGTTGTTACAAATGGAAACTGTTCCAAAGGAAGTGACTCTTTCGGTTTAGTAGTTTTTAATTGAAGCCTCCTGGGAAGTATCTTCTGATAATAATCAACCAAAGTTACTTTTTCATGTAACTGAGTTTTACTTAAAATGATACTGGTTTTCGTCATCGAAGTAGATTTTTCTCCTCTTAAAAAAAAAAAAGTTCTTGATGAGCCGCCCTTTTAATCTAATTTACAAAACTTTCGCTACTAACGATTACTACAATATTGTCCCATTGACTACTGTACACTCATAAACCCCTGTCCTGGAGTGGCCTTCGAGCCTTGATAACTGGTGACACCTTTGTAAAAAAATAAAATGAAAATCATTGATTTTTCACAAAATGGAAAATATTTTATCATTTTATTGCTGCCATTTTTATATACTTAAAGTGAAAATATGAAAATCACAAAGAAAATGAAAAAACCATGGAACTTACCGCAAACGGCAGAAATCCATGCTTATACAGCACAAATTCTCCCTCAAAATAATTGTTATAGTATCTGAAAGAAGGATAAGAAAAAAGGAAACGTCGGTTAGAATCAGAAACAAAAATGACAAACAAAAAAGCTGGTGATCTCTGTGCCTTTTTACCTTATAAAAGTAACAAAGATTAAATAAACATAAGTCTATTTACTCAACTAGTTATGCGTGGTGTTGCTTCTTATAATTATGTATTACAGAGCCAACATTTTTGTTTAAAATATACTTTTACACTCTACATAAGATATAATTTAGTTATTCCCTTCTTCCATTAAGGACTCCAAGATTGATTTACACTCTTCTATTGTATGTACCATGAAGAGTTTGAGCCCCTTTCCTTCACTCATAGGTTTTTCATTCACCAATTAGTGTCTATACAAATTATTTGTTTTTACGTTTAACAATGAATGTAACATGCTCATCGTTTTTGGCTGTTTTTTCACTCACGTTCACCACGTTAACAAAGCATGTCGCCACTTTGACGTAAGGGGCTACTAAAGGTTTTCAATCTAAATACCGAATTGTGACTTTAGAACCGATGAAAAGATCAGGACACAATACCCTTTTTTAAACTCTATATAAGAAGTAAATGATCTTTTTTTTTTAGCAAACACTAGATTTTTCGTATCAGTTTTTGCAGGGAAAAATAAATGGAAGAGTAAAACAACTGAAAAATTTAGAAGACAAATCAAAATTGCTTCTTTGAATAATAGTTTCTTTATTAGCAGAAACTTTGTAAAAATCATTAGAAATTTTATTAAAGTCATTAGAAACTTTATTTAACTTATTCGCATTATAATTAATATTATTAGAAACAAGACTATCAGGTCTCAGTTGGTATTTCCATATACAAAACTTTAAAGGCAAACAAACGCAGGGAGAAAATTTTTTTCTAAAACTTTACTGCAACAAACATTGCCTCCTAGCGAAAAAAAAATGTCCTCGTTTCATAAAATAAAATGTTCATTTCCATCGACAGTCAAGAAAAGAAAAAAGATTCAAAACTCAAGGAGAAAACATACTTGAACAAATTAAAAAATTCAGTTTTCCAGTTCATAAAATAAAATATTCCTTTCCATCAACAGTCAGGAAAAAAAAAAAGATTCAAAACTCAAGGACAAAAAACTTTAAAAAATTAATTTTCCAGTTTGCACTGAATTAATCAATGATCAAGTCAACTGCAACACACATGCGCAAAATTAGGTCAACCTTTAAAAATGGACAGTTTCTGTTTTCAAAGGGGAAGTTGTATTTTCTCTTCCAGCTGAAAAGCCTAAATTGCATAAAAGTGGACAGTTATATTTAGAATTAAGGTCAATTCTTTTCCTTCCTTGTCCCTTACAGTGTAACGTTATTTTTTTCTTTTCTTTTTTCTTTGCCACAAGTAAAAAAGTTCAAACTATAAAACTCTATAACATAAGTCGTTTTTATTTTCAGAAACAAAAATTACTTTTGCACAACTTAACAAGAAATAAAAAAAAACATTGCCAAAATACGCCTGGTTTACAGTTCTTTCACTTTTTTTTCATAAATAGACAAGGATGACTTAAACGACTGAGTTCAAAATTTTCTCATATTTAAGCCAAAGCTTACTTGCATTGTTTCTTTTTTTTTTAAGGGTCCTAGCGTAAGATATTTCAAATAGTCACTGTCAAGTTATTTTGGTGTAAAATCAAATTATCTCGCCCCCAAACAGTTGTTTTGGGGTTCCTCCTGTACATTCGAATCCTTATTTGCTAGTGTTGTAATGTTAGTATTTGAATAATTGACGAGGAAGACCACAGTAACAGTTAAATAAATATGTATTAACGAAAATACATGAAAAAGGTCAATTGAGCAACATCTTTGCTCAACTGCTGGACTAGTGGGTGACGATCATACTCTCCGTGTGTACGTCTCTGACTAACTTGGTAAATCGGTCCTCGTTACCCGGAAGTGACGTCATGAACGGAATTGACATCATGGAATAGTTCATTATTCCAGGTAGTAGGGGTGCGTTATTATTATTATTATTATTATTAGTTATTAGAAACTTTATCAAAGCCATTAAAAAGTTTTATTAGTCATTAAAAATTTAATAAGTCATAAAAAATATTACAATCCTCAAAGAATCTTAAAACATTTTTAATTAAAGTATAACTCTATACGTCCTCTGGGCCACATCCGTCGGATCCTGGTTCACGGGACCATATTTCGGATATACCCCTGGCCGTGTTCGTCGATCCCGGCTCACAGGATCATAGATGCAACCCAGCAAGGCTACATTCTTAATTGTCTAGTGGTGGACCCCTCAAGGGTGACCAGACTCTCACTGGTCACCGGAAAATACCACTCTTCTGCTCAGAGCACGCGAAACTTGCATGACCCTAAGTCTATGTGACAACTCTTATCTTCGGCAGTTCGTCATCAGATGCTGGGGTTGAGTCATCCTTTGTAGATGCTCTGATGAATGGCTTGTATGCTGCCCTTCTCAGCTTCAATTTGGCATCAGTGCTGTAATAAGACGTGTTTCAATTCAACAGTTGAAAAAATTAACTCAAAGCATTTCTTGTGAACAAAAATAATTATTTAAAAAAAAAGCTTCATAGTAAACACATACATGGAAAAGCTAAGTTCTTACATGGAAAGCTAAGTTCTTCGAGTTCTCAATGACTTTCTAATGCAGGTTGTACAACTTAAATTCGTTTAAACAATTTCCCAGCTAGGAACAAGAGCTTTCTAACCTTGCTTTTTAAGGAAAAATAGAAAGGATGGATAGTATGAACATTTTTGTAAAACAAGGGGATTAATAGTTAATAAAGTTTCTTAAAAATGTGGAAGTTTTCAATTGTGAGGGAAACATGACTTCAGAAATATTAGGAGAATTTACCAATGGAAGGACGAGTGTTTCTTTTTCGTTTTATTGTAACGTAGCAGACATTTACACACGTAGACCCAACACGTTGTAGCAGAATACGTTGCAAGAAACATAAGACAAGTAATAACTCGACTCCTTTTTTTTGTAACCATGACATTTATATCCGGGTACTTTCCCCGAATAAAAAATCATCGTCTTCTCCAACACGATCGTGCTCCTTTTCTCTCACCTCTCGAATGTTATCCATTTCTTGACCGTCTTCCTGAACGTGCTCCCAAACTTGTTACCCTGTCTGTTGCACACGTTCTTTTTATAGTCTTACGGTGACGTCATTTCGTATTTCCCATTCATTTGTATACGCGCGTCTGTGCTCTGTTACCTTATGTAATGTGGCACCAAGCAAAACTATATGATAATATTTTCTTAATACAATTTAAAGTAGAAACATTCTTTCAGTTAAGAAGAGAAACAACTTGAGAAGGTACTGTGTTAGTATAGAGTCTTATGACGCTTTTTACTTACTTGCCGTCGAAAGTCGTCATGTGAGGATCATTAATAGAACGACAGAGAGCAGTTCGATCTTTATCAAGAACGGTTATCTAGAAAAATTAAATGGAGTACACGTTAGTGAGGCAACAGATTTTACAATGTCATTATTCGAGTTTTAATTTGTCTAAAAATGTTTCTTTTTAAACATCATACGTGTTTTATAAATGTAAACAATTTAGCAAAGCACAGTCATATAAAAATAAGATAAATATATTTTCTAAACAGTTATTATTTGTTTTCAATAATCTACCAAACAAGTAAACATAAAGAGTATTCGACGTTTGTGTGTGAGAGGGTGCTTTATTTCTCGCTTTAGTATTAATTTCATATTATTAATTGCTTACAAAAATAAATTTATGTTTCTACATAAACAATTCAGTTATTATTTCTGTTACACCCAAGCTACATTGAGTAGGGACAGCTAATATAAATATAGCTGATACTTTACTTTATATATAGATGCATAGAAAAATGTTTAAATATAGAAACTGAAAAATCATTTGTATATAAAAAATGTCATGGCAGATGAATTTTAAAAAATAATGACATTTTATTATCATTTTTTTTAAATGTACACAGAGTAGCTAAATCAGAAAGCTTGTATGGTGGAATCTGTGCCAGTTCAAATGATGATGATGATGATGATGATGATGATGATGAAAAAGAGGTTCTTTGTACTTCATACGTGTTTTATAAGTGCAAAGAATTTAGCAAAGCATAGTCATACTAAAAACACACACATATACACATATACGTCTTATCTAAAACTAAGTTATTAGTTGTTTTTGATAATCTACTAAATAAGCAGACATAAAGGTTATTTGTACATTAGTTCAAACCGAACATAAATGCATTCATCGTAGTTACTTGCTCTCTCATGCAAATTCTAAATAGCATACTTTTTAAAAACAAAGTTTTACAAATAGTTTTCTTCGTGCTATTAAGTGGTAGAAGCTAGGTAATAATAGAAGTTAATATACCCAGATATCGCTCAAAGAGCAGGTATAACTAGTTAATATACCCAGATATCACTCAAAAATCGCTCAAAGAGCAGGTATAACTAGTATAGAAAATTAGTCCAATGAAAAACATTTTGCTGATTTAAAATTTCATCTTGAAATTGAAAAATTGTCTGTTTTGGAAAATCTTCATTCATAACTTTGGAATTGAAAGCCATGTTTAATTTTAGAAGAGTTTCAAATGGGTAACTAATCTGTATAAGTCTCGGAGATGGGAAAAGTTTTCGGTGGGTAGCTGATCTTTATCTTGAACTTCAAACTTTTGCAGGCAAAGAGTAAAGATCTTTCTCATGTTGATGTGAATAAATTATGTGCTGGAATTCTAAAAGATCCAATTTTTATGGAGCAATTCTGGTTTCTGATTGGTTACTAGCAGAACGTGGCTCCATTGATTGGTCAGTTCCTATCGCCAGTGTCTATAAGTAGAACCTTCCAAGTTTCTTTAAAGATAAGCTCCATTCATATAAAAAATGTTGCAACAATAACAATAATAATAACACTCTATAACTTGATTCCATCTATCAGCAAGCTTTTAAACGTCTCGTTTGTAAAATTCTTTAGGTTTCTTTATGTGGAATGTGAATCCAAATCTTCTTTTGTGGTGTTAACCTAAAGCCATCTGAATGGTTTTGTAATCCTTAAAATAAGTGATAATCCGAGGGAGTTAATTCAGGAGAATATGCAGGATGAGGCAAGATTTTTCAATCAAATTCTTCTAGGAGATCTTTGATCAATAGTACTGCATGAAGATGAGCATTATCATGATGAAAGATGATTACCTTTCTGTCGAATAAAAAACGGTGGTTGATAGATGAACATGGGTGAGATAAAATTATGAAATATTCATGGTGATATGTTTAAATAATAATATGCATAAAATAAATTACAATGGTTTAAAATTCTACAAAAAGACAAAAAATTTGCATCACCTGATAAAAAAATTCTACTTACTTCTGTATTTCCAAGAGAAGAAAGCTTTTCGACTATTCCATTAACCATGATTTCAAAGACAACCTCGATGGAACGTTTATGATTTTTATCAAAGAGCCCATCAATCGTGGCTTTTACTGGAATTTGGATATGCGTGTTTGACTTCATTTCGAAAGCAAACTTGCAGAATTTATTTGGCTTGTCCATGTTTTTCTTCCAGCCGAACACAGCCTGGACTATTTGAGATCCTCCTGGACATTTCTTCTCTTTGGAGATTGTTTCCATTTTGGGTATTACAGATATTTGACAGAATTTCTTTCTGTCTTCTGGTGCACACAGCAAATCAACAGGAACGCTCGATTTGACTTCAATGAATTTCGTGTCTCTTCCTTCACTGACGGTCAATGTTGGCGTCATCAGCTGAAGAAATCGAAGGAAAGAAGAACTGCACGTTTTAATGCATGTTTCGTCTGCATTTAAGTTCACAACTTGCATTGAGAAAAGTTATCATGCAAAATTACATTCTTATGTTCTTTCATTTATTGTCACTCAATTTAAAGGAATACTTCATAATGTTTAGGTTCGATGAAACAAATTTTCAAAAAAAGCAAGACAGGAGCAAAAGAAGGGAGAAAATAATTCTTTCACACTCCTATATTATATTGGTGAAATCACCCATTTTTAAATCAAAGCGATTGATTGCCTGCTCTGCTTGGGGGACCCTACGTGGTGCACCAGGAGGACGCTTTACATGGCTCCCTGCAGTGATTTATTCCACAATACATTGTAGTCTACATTGCACTGTAGAGAACCTTCTGTTGATTTTATAAAATATATTTTTATATATAACAGTTGGAATTAAAGTTTAAAATGCAAAAGTCAAGTATCATGCTTCAATTGTGTTCTAAATAGAAACATTCATTTCGAATGTGCCCCTGTCATATCAAAGAAACTACTGTTAAAGAAGTTATTGAATGATAACAATTTTGAAATCAATGTACACCCAATCACATCTGATAGCATGTAATACATGTAATAATAATAATAATAATAATAATAATAATAATAATAATAATAATAATAATAATAATAATAATCTTATGTAATAATGATGATAATAATAATCTTATAAACTGTTTCCACTGCTATCATCACAAAAAAAATAATGGCATAAGCCCCAGTACCACATAAAATAGTCGTGAAGTGTCAAGAAGGATGGAAAAACCGAGGAAAGAAAACACTGTCCAGACCTCCACTATATGAGTACATATATAGAGAGAGGCATGAATGTATATAAAATGTGAATAAATGAAACGTGAGAGAATAGGGGGGTGGGGTCATCAGATGGTAAATGCTACCTAAATTATAAAGTAAAGTTTTTATAAAAGAGAAATTTGAAAAAAATGAAACTTATATGAAAACATTTTTATACAAAATATAAGAATATAAAAGTTATTTTCAATCATAAAATATGTTAATAATACAAATACGTGTTTAATCGCAAGGATTAAAAATGTGTATGTCAATATGTTCATAGTGTGAATATAGGTTTATAAGTTATGTACATACGTGGTCATTTGGCAGCGTGGCATTGTGTATGTGTGTGCGTTTCTTTACCTCGTTTTTGTTAGTGTGTGTATAGATGCGAGTAGTAATTTCTTTCTGTTTGTCTGACAAGATGAGGGAAGCTGATATGTGAGTCATCGAGTTATTTTTTTTTGTGACTTTGCTTCAAAATAGTTCGAGGGAGGTTTTAGTAAGTGAGATTCTTGGATGCCTTCAAGTGCAGCTGGTGAAGTCTGCAGGAAAATGATTTATTTTTACTTGTTATTATAGGAGTTTCTAAGTTCGCACTGGCTTACCATTTTCACATAGACGTGTTACTTTAACTTGGTGTTATGCATTCAAAATGCAAAAGAATTTCATGTCTTTAAGAGGTTGCAATGCAAACAGAACTGTTGCCTTAAACTTCTTTTAGAAACTATGACCCAAAATAAAAACAATTTTCACAAATTACAACTTAACAGAAAGAATAATAACCTCATAACTTTTTTCTATAAATGGTTATTTTCACACAGGATTGTTACTTTTAAGGATTTGAAATGATTCATTGGTTAGAAAATATTTTAACACTCAGAAGCCACTCAGTAGCCTAGTCTATCGGCATCATGTTGAATAAAGTAACTTAGAGATCGTGCGCACACACAAATTACAGGTTAGCAGAGAACAAAGAAAATATCATGTCGGACTTGTTCATATATATTGACCTCTGATGGAACAGCGGAAGAATTTGTCAATAAAAGCAAGAGGTCCGACGAACAAAGAGAACAAAGAAAAAGAGACGGAGAGAGACGAACGATCGTTATGTCGCTAGTTCGTCAAACCCAATCTCATCTTTTTCATTACCCTTGTTCGATACGTCTGACGACAACTTCGGGCAAAATAATTAAATAAAAAATAGTTTTGTTAAGAAACCGTTTCTGTGTTTGATTGTCAAACGGCTGAAACAAGCTAGAGTGTATATATTTATTAGTCACACGCATCTTCATAGAAGTGCAACAAACATGTTTATATATACGTGAGCGACGAACAGATAAATCATTACAGAGAGACAGACTATAGAACAATCATAATTATCAAGTTATCTCTTGTGATTTTGTTCAAATTAAAAGGGATGCTGGACAAACAGTTGCCGGAAAATTAGTATTGTATCTGTAGTTTATCATTAAAATTACAGCCAACATTCACACAGTGATTAAAACAATTTTTCTTTTCTTTTGCAAGGATCTATTCTGTAACAGATAAAGTACTACGAAAAATTCGGTTGTAAGCGACACTCTTCTGGAGGTTGAAGATTCAGTCCTCAGTGCGGGTGATACTAACAATACAGTTATGAATTATTAACACTTCTATCCAGTCATGGCTGAAAGAACGAGAATATGTTACTCTCATAGATTAAATAAAAGGTTCCATTCGAAATTCTGTGCAAATTCCCGAGTTTGACACAAAGATTCCTGAGTTCGACAAGATACACATGAAGACGGTTAGAGTTTTACATCGATCGAAACGTTGTGCAAATAACACTAGTCTGAATAATCCAAATAATACAAAAAAGGTTGACACAAAAAAAATATATTTTAAACTGAAGCCAACATTAACGATTAAAACAGATTTTTTTGTTATTTTTATACAAAAAAGAAAAAAATGTCTTACCTTTACTTCTGCAGTTATAGCAATACTACTACGCTGTAATATCATGTCTTCCTGTGTTGGATCATGTGCTATTACACGGCAGTAGATCTATATAATACACATAAAAATGTTCAGTTTAATACTAGAAAGTTTAATGAGAAATGCAACAAAATCAACCAATCACAGAATTTTAACATTTATTCTCTCAAATCCTGATTGTGCAACGTGAGTATCGTAGTACAAACAAACAAACAAACAAAAATAAATCCAACTCAGTTTTTTTTCTATTTCAACACAATTCGTTTATTGCTGTTACTTTCCAAACAATGCCTGTTTTTTTTTTTTTTTTTTAATGTTTATTTCGTTTGCCATGAGATTAACAAGACCCTGCCATCTCAACACCAGCTTAAGAGTCTGTTGCCACCATCGCGGATCCACACATTCATCTCACTCGACATGCATTTTTCTTTCTCCTACTCGCCACTTCATGCGAGCTATTTCTCACATTTGACTTTACATGTCCATGTTCTCCAGCGCAGTCTCTAACCACTGAAGCAAAATTGGGTGACAAAACAACCATGGGACTAATGCAGGGTTAAATAAAAAATAATTTTTAAATTATAATTTTTTCCTCATAATTCGCGCTAACCATGGAAACACATCAGATCTGATTTTAATACAACCGTCAACAAGATTAGATGTACAATTTGTTTCTTCTCGAGCAATCCCGGACTTAGCAACACCAACAAATGAGGCAAATAAACATTGATGTTAAAATAACAACACGTGATGAGGATGAATGACATCGAAAGTCTCAGAGAAAAAAAATGGATGATTTTTCATTTAATAAAAAATTATATAGAATTACTTGGTTTTCTAAAATTTCCAAATTTAACTTATGTGAAAATACTTTCAAAATATTTTATTTCAAATTGAAATATAACAGATCAAAGAAAATTCTATTTAATAACTTATGTCATATTTAGACAGATAAAAATAGTATTTTACAAAATGCCTTAAATAAGCTCCAAAACTTTTTCGTATGGTCACTAGTTCCCTTCGAAGTAATCTCCTCCGGCTGCAATGCGCTTTTTGTACCATTCCAACAACTTCTAGAAGGCCCCATGGAAGTTCTCTCGTGTGAGCGTGTAGACCCTGGCCACAGCCTCTTTTATCTGCTCAATTGTCTCATAACGACAGTCTCTAAGATTTTCCTTGAGCTTAGGGAATAACCAAAGGTCACAGGGAGTAAAGTCTGGACTATAGGGAGGGTGAGTAACTGTCTTGATGCCCATCTTGGTCAAATAGTCTGCGACAAGGATGGAGCACCCTTGAGACAAACTTCGTGCAAATGACAGATAAAAACATGAAAGATGAAAGAAAATTGTATTTTAAACTTAAGCATGATTTTCCAGGCAGCAGTTTAAAGTTTTTATAAAAATACTAGGAAGCGTGCAAAAATGACAACGTTACCTTATCCCCGAACTGCATTTGTTTTATTGACTTATCCGTAATAGAAAAAGAATGTTTTCCATCTGGAAGTTCAGGAGATTGAAAGATTTTTTGATCATTGATCAACCACTGGAGACGATACTTGAACATCCCTTGAGAAATCGGTGTAAATGAGCAAGAAGATGTGATGTCACCTGTTGTCTTGTCTTGTTCAATAGTCAGACCAGGTGGCACCTTTAATTCAGGAGGTTCTGTAATAGATCAAAATTAATGTATTAATTCATTTATCTGTTGGGAGAACAACAGTTGGGAGTAGATGATGTCAGTACAGGAAAATTATGTCATTACTAATCAGCAGTGTTACCATAGTTTTCCAAGAGAAAAAGTCTACCACGCATATGCACAAAGTGTGACGATATGCGGAAATAAAACCTGGCAAGAGTTGAAGATATGTGCTTAATTATGAAAAGAATTGATATGAAAAAGATACGATGAATGGAGCACAAGGTGCAGCAGGTGCAAGTACTATTGAAAGAATTAAAAATAAATGGAATACATACAAAGAAGTCCAGCCATTACTAACTAACAGAGCATCACCACTGTCGATCAAAGGAAGAATATATCATTCATGTGAACACAGTGTAACGATATATGGAAGTAAAACCTAGCCAGTAAAGGCTGAGGATATGTGTTGCATGGAGAGAAATGATGTGATGGATGGATAATGCAAATCTTAAAGACAAATTTAGATCAAATGACCTTTAGCAGAACATTAAACATTACCAGTATGAGTATGTACTAGTGTGCACAAGATGAGACTTTATTAGTTTAATCACATTGAAAGAATGGATGAGAATGTTTTGGTTAATAGATGTAGAACAGTTGAGGTAGCAGAGTCAGTTGACAAGGTGAAGGAAAATATGAAAGCAATTGATGAAGATGGATTTGAGATAAAGAGGGATAATAACCGGGGCCAGAGATATGTTAACTTTGAAGTCAATTTTTAAGTCCGTCATACACATGTCAGTATGTGAAATAGCTAAAAAATTGATGATGATGATGATGCTGATATAAAATAAATGTATTCTTATATGATGGAGTATGGCTGAGATATACCAGAGATTTTGATTCGTTAACATCAGCTACAGGAGGCGTCTTAAACAGATATAAATAGTAGTGTGCATCTAGTGGCATACAGAGGATTTCTGGAAGTAGATATCTTCAAAACTAACCTATCAGCAAATGGTGAAGGAAAGATTTTAAGGATTCAATAAAATGAGTAAAACTTTACAATAAGATAGATAGATAGATAGATATGAAGAGAGTTAAGAAAAGATAGGATTAACTACTTTACTTGCGAGAAGAATAAAGGATGATTTAATTGATACTTTCAAAATAATTAACTTGCTATAATTATAAAGTGAATGCTGTTGCATCGTTTTTTTTTATTTGTTTCCTTTTGTTACTAAAACATGGTATAATGTAAAAAGATAGGTTGTTAATTCTAATCGGGGTTGATGAAGAGAAAGTCTTACTTTGTAAAGTTTGTGACGTGGAAGAACATACAGTTAAACCAGAATGTTTCAGTTGAAGTTTGATTTGTTTCGATTTGCATTATGAAGCATACTAAAACACAAAGCTAGCAGTTTTAAGCTGTCGTATAAGTTGATGTAAAGATATTAAGAATACGAAACAATCATTGCACATAATGAGGAAAGTGGTCACAAGGAAGTATTTAAAAACTTAATTATTTTTAATTTTGAAAGTATCGAGATGATTTTATGGCAAGAAAGACCTTATACAATTCGTAGAATATCCATCAACTTTTATTATATTTTAAATGAAAAGAAACTTATATAATATTCCCTCATTTCGTGAAAGTAGTCAAAACAAACGACTCAGAAAAGGAAGGATTTGAGTTAGTGCTTGTTTTGTATGTGGATAGTTTAACATGTTTTATATTATGAATCATTCAAATATTTGTTAAGAATGATATTTGTATAAAAAGAGAATAATTGTAGTAAGAAATTTGTTTTGTAATGAAAGGCGTTTAAGGAATTTGAGACGCCATGTTTGTTTAGTGTTCAGCAATATTCGAAAATTCAACGAAAATAGTTGTAGTCAGCTATTCAAAACGGCACAGAAAATAGGTTCTGAATCTGGAGAGAAATGTTCGTTTTCTATGAGGGAAGTTGTATTTGCTTAAAAATAATAGCATGAAATAAAAATTAAAAAAAAACGAATGTCGGAATGAATACATGAAATCGAATGAATGTGACTTAAATCCCACTTTCTTCTATCATGCTTTAAGACAGCATGATCCTTCAAAATCTTTACATTTTTCTCAGATGGTGCATCTCCATAGTGATCGGTCTCTTGCTTGTGCTCTCTATACATGCATACATACATGATGATGATTGCTGCATCTTTCCAGATGATCGCTGTCACATTGAGTTCTCCCGATCTTGTCATCCATGCCATCTCAGATGATTCTGCACTTCTGCCGCAGATTTGGACATCTTGAAGCAGATGTGACATACAAATTGAGCAATTTCCATCGAATTGAGTTCCTCTGGAGGTTGAAGGGTATTTCTATGAACAATCACATGTCTTCTCAAACTTTGCTGCATATTATGCAGAACGTTTGATTCGGACTAATAGATGCAAAGTTGACCTGGACAGGAGTTTTGTGCGATTTAAGGTGGTTGACATAGGTAGCTTTTGATAAAAGCACTCGTTCACAAGTGTCGCATTTCCAGCTCTGTGTGTCATGGTTAAGACCGTCAATTAAACCTTTGCGAAGCTCTTGCTTCAGATTACTGTGAGCTTGCTTTCTTTTCTCTAGAGCCCCACAACTTTTATGTACAAGCTTTCGCCACTTCGGCCTTTGCAGAGTAAGTTCTTCTCATGTGTCGATGTCGATTTGTAAGACTTTCAAATTATTCTTTGTAGTCCCTAAACCTCTTCCTAGGCTTGTGTTCAATGCAATGTCCATGTCTCCGATGAATACAACAATGGTTAGCACACAGGTCTTGTAAACGCAGATCTTAGTCCTGTCTATGATGCCAGGATCAGACCATACTCTCTTCTCTAACCTTCCAAAAGCTAGAGATGCCTTTTGAATTCGCCTGTGGATTTCAGTGTCGAGACAACTATCTCTCGACAGAGAACTACCAAGGTACACAAATGAATCAACTACTCCCAGTCTAGCACCGCAGACCATGATATTCGGCTCCACATATGACTGACCCGGTCCAGGAGTGAACATCACCTTTGTTTTAAACAGACTGATCCTCAGACCAAACGCAGTGCAGGAGTCAGCAAAGCTATCCATTATATGCTGCATATCAGTATGCGACAAACAAAAAGCATCGTCTGCATACAGTAATTCCTTGACCAAGACATGATGCAGCTTGGATCTGGCATTAAATCTTCTAAGATTAAAAATGCGACCTGTGGTTCGAAACTTTAACATGACACCCTTATCGCAATCTCGAAATGCATGAGCAAGTAGAGCAGCAAAATATATAGAGAAAAGAGTAGGGGCAGGAAAATCACCTTGTTTGACACCATTGTCAACTGGGATTTCATCAGACAATTTTCCGTTAAATGAGACTCGAGCTTTCATGTCCCTGTGCAGTTCCTTGAATATTCTAACAAAGGTTGGAGGACACCCTACTTTCTCTAAGATTAACCAGAGAGCACTACTGTTAACGGTGTCAAATGATTTGGTTAGATCCACAAACACTTGATACAGTGGTATCTGTTGTTCGATGCATTTCTTCTGGACAAAACCAAGGATAGCATTAGCGATATTCGCACCTCCAATCTTAAGAAGTTCCACCAGAACACCATCCAAACCAGGTGCCTTGCCACTGCTGATTTTTGCGATAGCCAACTGCACCTCAACCAGATTAGGCAAACGATCCATTCAGAATATGATATCACATTGTGGTAGCCTATCAATTGCATCAGCATCTACTGCTGAGGGATTGTGAAACACATAAGTAAAGTGCTCTTGCCATCTTTTTAAGATATTTTCTGGATCCTTAATGACAACAGAACAATCTTTTGACATCAGGGGAGATATTGAAGGGGTAGGAGGCCCAAATACTTGGCGCAGGAGTCCATAAAATTCCTTAAAATTTTTTGTGTCCAACGCGCTTTGGATCTGCATACATACATACATACATACATGATGATGATGATGATGATGATGATGATTGCAACGTCTTGTCAGACGAGAGCCACTCCCTCAGTCACTAAAAGTCCATGTACTGAAGATGACTTTTTAGCCCTGCCAGCGACTTGCACACCCTGAAGCAGACATGACACTGAAAGCGTTCACTGGTTTGGATGAAACTAACAGCAGTGGAACCTGCATTATCGTGGGCTTTCATGTGATTAACAAAACCTGCCTTAGACAAGAGAGCCCGATCACACACCTTCAGATCCAGAGATCTCCATGGTTGGGCGGCAACGTTTGTTATTTCCTACATGCTCTCTTAAGCTTCGCTTGGTCTATTTTGGCTGCTTCAAAGTGTTCTGCACCCCTGTATATCAGTGTCCTCCACTGTTTGCAATCAAACACTAGGGACTCCCAACTGTCAACAGGAATATGAAAGCTCACCAGACTCTTGTTGATACTATCACGAAAACGTTTTTTGGGCTTGTGCTGGGGTCTTTTTCCAAGAAAGAGCTCACCATAGAACAACTGTTTTGGGAGTCGATAGCCTTCAAGCCGGATGAGATGACTCGCCCAACGCATCTGGTTCTTCATAACAATGGTAGCAATACTGGTTGTTTTGGACTTTTTTAAGACTTATGTATCAGGGACAAAGCTATACCACTTTAAACCAAGAATATGTCTAAGGCAGTGCTGATGGAACCTCTCGAGCAATTCTATATGTGACCGGTACAAGATCCAAGTTTCAGATGCGTAGAGTTGGGATGGTACTACACAACTTGATATACTGAAATTTTAGTTGTCAGAGTTAGATCACCGTCAGACCAGACTCTATCCTGTAACCTTCCAAATGCATCAGATGCTGAGATTCATGACTGTATTATTTTGCATGTTGCATGTGTTGGGTTCATTTTGATTTTAAACATCATCACTGTCGTCATGATCATTGAGGAATTCCACCGTTTTTAAACGCTTCTCCCAATTAAAAAAAAAAAAACATACATACATACATACATACATACATACTTTTAAATACATACATATATATATAGATACATACATGCCGGATTAAATACTCAGAATAAATAAAATTTTCTCACCTGTTGTCAGTCCAAAAGACAAAATTAACTTCATGTGTGCATTGATAAAACTCCATCCACCAATCACAATATGAGCAGACTCTTTCATTTTACTGTCAGTACCAACAAGTAAGGTACTGTTACAAGTGTCTGGCGTCTTCTTCCTTTGCGTATAAGTCTGAGTAGATATTTTCAACTTCTGGTTGATATAAAGATACATCCCAAATTGCTTGCTCCACGATATCCGGACTTGAAAGAATTTATAAATGCTTGTCACCGATGTAAAGGCCACCCATTCGCTAGTTTTAGTTCGAAGCCTGGTGTAGAGTTGATTTCTTGTATACCATACATTAAAACCACATCCATTATCTTGGTCGGTGCCAGTTGAGATAATAGGGATCTTTTTCTTAGAATCCATTATTTTGAGGTTAAATGTGAACGTTATTCCGAATGGACATGATTCAGGATTTGTAAGGCAAACGTTGATCTGATTAATGATCAGATATTGATCCTTTAAGATGACCGCTTTGCCACCATTGTCGTCTTCAACCAACTTAACTTTTCCAATTTGCTTATCTTTTGTTAAAGCCCGGATGAGGATTTTAAATGAAATATTGATTTCAGTTCCTGTAAAATAGAATAAAATTAAAACAATCAATAAAATAACACAAAATACAATTCTATTATTGTTACTTTGTGGGTGTGTAAGGTCTATATATAATCTACGTGGGGATGTAATGTATTTTGAGTATTTTAATGAGATAGGTGGAGAGGGGAAAAGAAATGAAAGAAAATCCTTAATATTGAAAAATTACTTGCCGGCGGGGGCAAAACCAGCTGACAATGAAACAGTCAGGATTAGAGGCATAGAGGGTAAACTCAGGAAGATTCCCTTGTTCAGGATTCGCTTAGACTCGGATTGGAAGACAAGAGAGATTACAGTAAGGGCAGTCGATAGCTTACCTATGAAGGGAGTAGGGATGATATTAGGTAACGGCATCGCAGAAAGCCGAATCGAGCCACCAAAATCAAATCAATCGAGGCTTAAATCTAAGATAGAGAACAAATTAATAGACGATAAGGCATCAGCAAGGGTAACGACAAAAGGGAAGAAAAAACAGAAGAGACGAGAAGTAGTCGGTCGAATGACACAGGTCAAAACCCCATCATTATTCAGTCCGACACGACAAGACTTAATTAGGAAGCAACGTAATGACGTTGATCTGAAAGCCCTGTTCGATCGAATTGGAACAAAAGAATCCGATAGTACGAAAGCTCAGTATTTCCTCAAGGCTGAAATATTAAGGAGGAAACCACCTAAATTAGCAGAAAGCACAGAATGGAAAGTGCGCGAGCAATTAATGGTACCTAGAACATGCCAGAATGATATATTAAGAATCGCATATGAAATACTGTTAGCAGGTCACTTAGGAGTCACTAAGATGCACGAGAAGCTAGCGATGCATTTCTACTGGCCAGGAATTATGGAGAATGTGAAAAATTTTTGCAACTCATGCAAAATATGCCAAGACAAGGGAAGACCCAACAAGAAAATCCCCTTGGCGCCACTCCATCCGATACTAGCTGCGGGTATAGTTTGGTAAGAGGCGGTTTATTGCAAAGCATGAACAAGACAAAAAAAAAATAAAATAAAAAAATAAGAAAAATTCTGTTTTTTTCATTTATGTTGGGAGATGTAATGAGATAGGTGGAGAAGGGAAAAGAAACGAAAGAAAAGAGGAATCAAACATACCACCAAGCACCCTCTTCCCTCACCAAACATCCTACCAAGCACCCTCTTCCCTCACACACAACAACGAACGAGAACTATATCACCCCCTCTCTCTCTCTTTCACTGTGTAAAACCCAAGACGACAAGAAGTAGTAGCAGCAATGAGAACAGAAGGGAGGAGAAAAATCTCTAAGCAGGAGAAATTAAAAAAAACCTGTCTTTTTGGGCCGAGATCCTGAGGAGAACACATGGAAAAATCTTTCGCGCCGTTATGCCAAAAAATCATCTCCGTACTGTTCCGAGGATAAAATGGACCTTCTTTTGCTGTCTAATTCAAACCCTTATGAAAAAAACCCCCAAAAAACTTAACATTCAACCGCCAGAAAAAAAAAAAAATCGGCATGGAAATGATGCCCGCTTGGAATGTACAAGTTTCGGGTCGACAAGGCAACGTCAACGAATTTGAAAGGGACTGTAGAAGGAAATATATCTGCGTTCATGGACTTTTAAAAATAAAAATTTAAAAAAATGGCAAGAAAGGAAAAAGGATACGCTGGCCATGCGATATATTCTGTCGACAGTTAAGTACCCCATTTCTAATACCCCAGCTCCCAAATCAAACCCCGCGTCCATTCATGTTTATATATATTTTTGGACTGCTATTCCAGAAAGAGATGCATGTCATTTCTTTTATCCCTTTTTTTTTTCTTTTGTTTGATTTCATTATTTTTTTTTTTTTTGCTTAATTTCTCGTTTGCACGACCTCACCCCAACCCATTGAGGCGTTACATTAAATTTCATTTACATGTTTAATAAAACCCTTATTATATTTTATCCATGTGTTGTCATTTTTGCTCTGCGTTTGAATTGTTCACGGTTAAATGAGTTATTCATGAATCTCAGACGTGTCATTCTAGGGCATGAATCTGTACCCGACTACTCATTTTAAATCTTTTTCTTTTCTTTTTATTCTGTGTTACGAGAACGTAAGCTTAAGCGCCATTTTAGAGTCGAAGATTCTAACTAGGGGGGATCACCCCGACATAGCTTCTCCCAGCCCATAAGAGTATATGAGTTAAGTCTGTGCCGTCTAGTATTTCATCTAAATAAATTCATTGTAAAAATCCTTTAAAATATAAATATCAGTTTTCTGGGTCTATTTCAAAGATAATTAGTAAGTCCTAGGATATTGAATTAAATAAAAAAAAAATCTTGTTTGTTCAAAAAGCAAGTAATTTACCGTTCGCCAAAAACGCAACAAATAATGGTTTGTAAACACGATTATAAGGAGGCCCAAAATTTCAGCCAATTGAAGCACTGTTTTTTTTTTTACATGGGGATCACTACTTATCAAGGCCCGGAAGCCACTCGAGGATAAGTGTTATTGTGTATACAGTAATCAATGGGATAATATCGTAGTAATAGTTGGTATTGGAGATTTGATAAAATGTCTTACTTAAGGGGGCGATTAATCAGGAATTTGTTTATGTTGGACTTAAAGACATCCAAGTTGTAGTCAGGTGGGAAACAGGCAAACGGAAGAGAGTTCCACAGGTGTGCACTTGCACTTCTAAGAAAGAAGCTTTGTTTATGGAATCCACGTTTTGATTTAGGCACATATAAAGAGTGGGGAAAATTACTGATAGTGGTTTTAGCTAGAAAGGTGTTTATCGTGAAAGATTGGTGAGGGAGATCAGAGATTGGAGCTCGGACGAGCACTTGCCATGGAAATAACGATAAAACAAAGACAGGCTCACAACGTCTCTTCTGTGGGAGAGAGGTTGCAGGGAAGAGAAAAGGGTATCCCCCACTAAGCCACAAAATCTATTTTGTACTTTGTTAAGGCAGGATAGGTTGTTTTTAGAAGCTCCAGCCCAGATGTGGCAGCAGTACTCAATTTTTTGACGTACTTGGCTTTTATATAGATAGAGAATTGCATCAGTAGTGAGATATATTGTGGAGCAGTAGAAGTATCCTACCATTTTCCCAGCGGCCTGGCCAACAGTCTTGATATACGTGTTCCATTTCAGATCAGGAGCAAAGGTCAAACCCAGGAGCTTGTCAAAATATGAAGCCTCCCCAAGACGAGAGCCATCCATTTCAATTGATGCTAGATGGGGATCAGCGCGTTGATGATGTAAAGATAGGAGCTTGGTTTTAGATGCATTAAAAGTAACCAGCCACCTCTTCCTCCATTGTACCACACGCTCAAGATCAAAGGAGAGAGAATCAGAGAGAGCTTTGTCATTTACGGCCCTTGATGTGTTGCCATAAATGGTCGTGTCATCAGCATAGATGTCAACGAATGATTTAAATATGTGTTTTGGGAGATTATTGATGTAGATCAGGAAGAGAGTTGGGCCCAGGATGAACCCCTGGGGCACTCCAGCATTAATACTGTGGGCCTCTGATTGCTGCCCATCAGCCACTACTCTTATGAGCCTATCAGAAAGAAATGATTTAATGATAGAGAAAACATTTCCAGTTATAACGTAGCTGGAAATCTTGTGAAGTAGGCCCTTATGCCATACCTTATTGAAGGTCTTTGATATGTCAAGAGTAATTGCCCGAGAAAGGAAGCCTTTGTCGAGAGAGTCACTAATCCTATGAGATATAACCGTTAGCACATCAGCTGTAGATCTTGCAGAACGGAAACCATATTGCTGTTTCAAAATGAAGTCATGATAGTAAAAGGAGGTAGGGGTGTCAGATTTCTCCCCTCCCCCAAGACGTGCATCCATACATTCCTATTTTTAATGTTTGTATCAATTTTTATCGTTTTTTAATTTAATTATTTTTTATGTTCCTGTTTTTAAATTATTTTATTATTATTATTATTATTATTATTATTATTATTATTATTATTATTGTTCAATATTATATAAAAATTATGTTACACCGAAAGTTTCACATTCTTGTGAACAAGGAAATTATTAAAATCTTGAATATAAAAATCATGCAAAATCTGTAATTTTAAAAAAATTAGAAATATTTTTGCTATTATAATTTTTTGTGTGAAAATATTAAATAAACAATGCTTAATTCAATGTCGGTAGTTTGAGAAATTCATTTTTCTTCGAGTTATATCAAATTCATTAATAGGTGGTTCTGGCGGTTGGATTGTTCTTTGTGACGAACCATAAATCTGTGAGAAGCGACTTTTCTTCTGCCTTTTTTTTATTATTCTTTTTCTGTCTCCTTCTTTCTCTCCGGCCATTACAGCCAAGAAATCCTTCTCTCTAAGAGGTGAGCGGTGCAGGGCAAAACTGACTATTCCCATCTGTTCTTGAATTTTTCCTACGACATTTTGGCTCGACTATGGTGAAGGTGCAGATAATCAGCGATATCATCAAGCCGTTCTCTGGGGAGGGAGATGTTGTAGCATGGCTGAAAAAAGTGAGACTTGTCGCACAACTTCAGCAGGTAGATGATATAGCGAGTCTGCTACCTTTATATCTGGAAGGTGATGCACTGGCCCTCTATATGGAAATAGAGGAGGACGATCAAAAGAAGATAGAACAGATTGAGGCCGGATTAAAAGAGGCATTTACCGACAATGCATTTGCAGCATACAGAAAAATAACTATAGCCAGATGGGCTGGAGAACGTGTGGATGTTTACACCAACAAAATCAGGCAGTTGGTTGGATTGGCCGGGTTCACAGGAGATAGCCTAGAGAGACTCACAAAATTGACTTTCGTCACTGGGTTCCCTGACGTCATCTCAATTGCTCTTCAACAGGAGAATATGAGTTAGTCTGTGCCGTCTAGTGTTTCATAATGTTCTTTGTAGATATGTGTATAACTTCTTACATATTTCACATATTGATAACATTTCAATAAAATATGTAACATTTTATAAACAAATGTTTCCTTTACAACAAAGGGACGGAATTGAACGAGAACCAAAAGAAACGTTGTTATGAAGTGTCACCTTCCAATCTTTTACAGAACAAGAACGACCCGTTTCTCGACCAAAAAAGTGGGTTCTTTACGACACCGACGAAGCTTCACAGCATTTCCCGAAGCCAGAGTTGCACCAAAAAAAGGTCATGCTGACTGTTTGGTCATCTGTGATCGGTCTCCTTCATTACAGCTTTTTGAGTGCAGGCGAAACCATTACGGCAGACAAATACTGTCAACAAATGGATAAAAACCCATCAGAATCTTCGACAAGAACACCCAACATTAGTCAACAGAAAAGGCCTAAATCCCCTTCACGACAATGCCCGACCGCCCATTGCTAAACCAACCCTGCAAGTTGAACAAATTGAGCTACGAAACTCTGCCTCATCCGCCATACTCTCCAGACCTCTCATTTACCGACTATCACTTTTTCAAGCATCTCGACAACTTTCTTTGTGAGAAATGCTTCAAAAACCTAATCAATATTAAAAACGTCTTCAACGACTTCATCCCCACCAGAACGCAAGATTCTTACGTTAGTGGCAAAAATACACTCGTTTTGCGTCGGCAGAAGTGTTGATTCCCATGATGTTTATTTCGATCAATAAATTTTTGTTTTAGTCGAGATATGTTCATCTGAATTTAAAAAGTTAAACCGCAAGAACTTTTTTGTCAACCATGATTCCAAGATAAATGGCAAAGTTAAAAACGTGCCTATAAAAAAACATAGTTTTATGAAGCAGCACCTCCAATAATCTTAACGTCGAGTTTCAATTTGCACGTTATTTGTCAATTAATTTCATACATGAATGTCGACCATTCTTTGTGTTATCGCCATTCAATAGAAAAAAAGTATATCTTAGTACAATGTGAAAATTGGCAATAACTCTGAGGCACTCTTATCGTGATAATTTACTGTCCTTATTTAGTTCAGGAATAATAGAGATGAGATCCTGAATGGGCTTCATACTCGCCTGACCTTGAACCCTCCCCTTGTTTGGTTTGGTTGGTTATCTGAATGATAATATCGATCAACGTAACGATCACATTATATCTGATTAATCACGAAAATGTCCCCTATGTAACTAAACGGCCGCGAAACAATATTCATGCGTACATTCATTACTGAAACTTAGTGGACAAGTCAAAGATAGAATTAAGTTTATTTATGAATTACAGAAAAAAAATTGTAAATTCGATTACGTTGGTGACATTTTTTGTGGTGGTTACCTTGTATTTTAGAACTTTCCTTCTCCAAGGTAGTAATATTTGCCTAAATTGACGCCACTTTTGTTGAAATAAAGTATTCTCATTCTTACCAAACAAGAACACTTTTCACATCCACTCTTATAATCTTTAGACATGAGTTTACCGTTTCATGAGTCAATTGCATAAAATACGCGTTTTTGGCACATGCACATTGAATTCTCTGTAAATAGCGAACTTACGATTGGCTGTTTCACACGTTTGATACGTTGTTGTTTATCTTCGTCTTCAAAAATTGTCTTTTGCGTTTGTTACTAATACTTATTAAAACGGGTGTCCGAAAAGTAATGCGTCCTATTTTATTCCGCCCGAGTGGATCAGACAGGATTGAAA
Source organism: Euprymna scolopes (assembly GCF_053919585.1). NCBI lineage: Eukaryota > Metazoa > Mollusca > Cephalopoda > Sepiida > Sepiolidae > Euprymna > Euprymna scolopes. The sequence continues at coordinate 1,983,445 of NC_136489.1, read as the reverse complement.
ATTGCATTGTTATGATGATTGAACGCATGAATTCATAACCTGAAAGCATCATCTCTGTTGTAGATATTGATGGTGTGAGACTCTAAGAAACAATGTCTGTCATGGACGTGCGTCAGAAACGTCATTAAATTCCTGGAAAAGGTAAATTGGGAATGGTGGTGATTATGTAGAAAAATCAGATATGGCGCACAAAAGGTCACTCGTTTTAATGGTACGACTCCCGTCTTCGTAGCTCTCCAACTTTTTGATTTAAAATACAAGGCTTTACTTTTGGAACGATCCTCGTATTTTAACAATAACTAAAAAGATGAAAGGATATCTACATCGTTATAATTATGATTGGGAGACTGTAGTGGTATGGCCAAGTCTCTTTTGATGCATAAACAAATATTGTTGGGAATAACAATTCTGGATTTTTATACATACTTTTGAAAATGTTCCACTTAAGCTTGGAAACGTCTGGATTGCACGTGAGCGAATAATTACCACTGTTGACGAAGCCTTTTGGATAGCAGGTTTTACCAATTGAGCATACATCATTCTGTAAAAGATATTGGATTGTGAAAATTATAGAGAAATTGCATTTCAAATAAAATCCAATAAAGACAAACATTAATGTTTTATATTTTTATTGTTTCATTTCATCTTTTATTTAGGTATTAGGTTGACAAGAAGTTTCCTGTAGAACTTTTTATTTAATTTTTTTTTTTATTAATGTAGCTATTATAATCGACACTTTCTCTTTTAGTTTATTTGTACGTCTATTTAATTTTTTCAAGGGAGATAATTACGTATGCTCAACGGTCAAAGAGCCATAAAAATAATGTATTTGGTGGCTATGTATTTTTTAATAAATGGAAACATATATAGTGCATTAACATATAGTTTTTATATAAATAATTTTACTTTGAATTTATTCATATAAATAATATTTTAATTTATTCAAATCATTATTTTAATTTATTCATATCCATGATATTGTGGGATCTACATTCGCACTACATTTATAAAAAGGAAATGAGTTTTACTTTTTATTTATTCATAGCAATAATATTGTGAGGTCTGCGTTTGCACTTTGTGAGGTTTGCGTTTGTAGGGTCTGCGTTTGCCCTTGAAATTTATAAAAATAAAAAAAGCGTTTTACTTTTAAATCTTATCAATGATATCGTGAAGTCTTCGACAAACTATATAGATCTGGAAGGTCTATTCTATCATATAAAGAATAGTTGTTTGTGTGTGTATGTGTGTGGATCTACCTACTACACAAGGCATAATTACAAAGCTGATATATTCATTTTCAGAATTTCCTCGGACAGAATATGGAAACATGTTTTTATAATATATTCGTTGTTTAATTAAAAAAATTAGTTTTGTGTGTCAATAATGCAGTTAATGTGGCACTGGTTTGACCCCATCTTGTTTGTGTCAAGTTGAGTGCAAAGGGGTCGAAAAACAGTTACCAGTGACATAGATAAAACCCATTGGCTTCCATTGACAATGAATACACCTGCATGCAGCAAGGGATCACAAGGTAGATCAGTGCATTTTGAGTGCAAGCCAGTTAACGAAGGACACCACTCAACAACACATCTTAAAATAAATAGGGGATGCACATGCGTTTGCTAGACAGTCTTCAGTTCGATAGTCCACAGTTGTCAGTTATTCTGAGAAGATTAAAAACTTCTCCAGTAAAACGGCGATAGCTAGCGATGTATGACAGATGAATCGATTAAAAATCCACCACCGTTCTTCTAAGAATGAGCAGAAAACACAGGCGTAACTTCCACCGTGAAACTGAATAAAGTTCCAATTGTTCAGAAAAATAAAATTTCCGTCTGTTGTTATGCATGAGAGAGCTTTTGTTCCAGGTGAGCCGATACGGTCAAGAGATGCGCAGAAGATATAAAAGGTACGTTCTGCTTCGTTTTTATAAACTTCTCAGAAAGCCTGATGCGCTATAAATGTGAACATTGAGACGCAATATAAATAAACACCCTTAACCCCCGTGCAACATTAGTACATAATTGTTGTGTCAAGTGAATATAGATGAAGAGACAACGAAATAAAGAAGACATTTGCTTACCACGACTTGACATCTGGTCTCATTACATTGCTTCTCACAGTGGGAATTATAAAGGATGTAAAGAAGTGCATTGCTGATGTGAGTTCCGCCATCATTACTGACTGTTAGCCAGTAGATGCCCTTAGTTGGGGGTGAACATTCTACACTCTCTGAATTGATCAATAAACTTGTTTTGGTAACAGTCTCATTTTCCTAAAACAAAAACAAAATAATTTTTTAAATATTAAATAAAATAATAAAAAGAATGGGAAAAATTAGAATCAGAAAAACACCTGAAATATTAAGGAAAACGTTTGAATGTGGAGACTAATACACATGAGCCAGAGGTGCTAGAAGCCATATAGAAATTGCTGCAGAAGTAAAATACAAAAGAAACGCTACATGGAATGAAGAAAATTGAAATTGTATAACTGTAAGCTACCTCCACCCACAATTTTTTACGTGGTGGTATCCACTGTTACGATACCAAATAAGCGTAGAAGTTCAACGGGGATGGAAAGACCGAGGATAGAAAACACAAATCAAACCTTCACTGGATGAGTGTGAAGAGGACTGGGCATGGGGAGGCTTATTGCCACCCAAATTCCAGTAAGGCTCAATAGTCGCTATCAACGAGAAATCAATGGTAAACGACTACTGTGATAACACAAATTCATTTGCAAAGGTTATCGAAAGTGGTGGAGATTACTGGAAATCTGAAGATACTTGTCATTCAGGCTCCAGGGAATATCATAGGTTGTGCTCAAAGAGAAATATATAATGTTGACCTGTGTGAAAACTCCTAGTGAGTGAATAATAATAGTCTACCATCTACTATTCATAAATTACCTTAAAGCTTTTGGAAGGGATGAGGAGCAGCTTAATATCCTAATAAATACGATCAGATTATTTTGTAATTGCATAAGGGTGGAATTTAGCATCAGTTTGAGACATAAATTCTTTTCATAATTTTTTAATAAAATATTTTTAAAAAAATGTTAATTTTCCCTTGTTCATTATTTTTTTTTTCATTTAATTTTATGGACGTTTTTTTTTTTAAACATTAATTTTTTGATCATTTTTTTTATATATGTAATGTTAGATATCGTATCTTACACCCGAGGAACTGGTTTCGTTCCAAGGACGTCCCTTAACAAAGTAACTCTCCCCGGGAAATGATAGTGTTATATCAGCAAATGTGCTATTCTTGTGATAAAAAAAAAACGGTAAGCTTGTCCACTCAGATGGTCTTGAACAAAAGAACTGATAAAAATGTTTTTTTTTTTTTGCTAAGAAAGGAGATATAGATCGATTGTATCTACCTAGAAAAGAAGGTGGTCGAAGGTTACTTAGTATTAAAGATGTGGTAAATATAAAGTCAGGAAATCTAACTAATTATGTCTCTGGAAGTAATTCTTCTTCATGAAGTGAAAAGGAAAAAGATACTAAAGCTGGGGTAAAAGTAAGAGTCATAATTTGCAAGTGAGAGGAGAAAATTATTGGTTTTTAGGAGTGATTTTCACAGATCTATTTAGAGCACTTTAATGGCAGCCTAGGAAGAAGACACTGGACTAGATCCATCAAACACTATATTGACATAACGGCAGAATCACCGATGTGCAAATTGTGTAATGAAAGGGAAGAAACATTAACGCATATAATATCAGACTGCCCTATGCTAGCTAAACATCAATTTAAAAAAAGGTGACACGAAAATGTCGCTCAGGTTTTACACTAAAATATATGCAAACTCTATGAATCAGACCACAATGAGAAGTCGCATGAGCATAAACCATAAGTTGGACAGGAAAACAACAATGTGAAGCTTGTTTACGACATATGCATACAAACTGATAAGAACCTTGAATATTCCAAACCTGACAGAATTTTTCTAAACAAAAGAACTTTCTCAGTCAATGACATGGATTGCCCTTTTGATACCAGAATGCAAAAGAACATGAAAAAAATAAATATCAGGATCTGGAATGGGAAATCAAGGTGATTCCCACTGAAATTGGAACGCTTGGGTCCAAAATGAAAAGCCACTATAAATGGCTTAATCAGATTGACGAGAGAATGTATTTTCCAATGTTGCAAAAGACGTGCCTGGTAGAATGCTGAAAACGTTAAGGTACAATTTGAATGCCTAAAGTCAAAGGAATTGACCTGATGTTCAAGAAAAAATTGACCTGATGTTCAAGAAAAAGATTGACCTGATGTTCAAGAAAAGATTGACCTGATGTTCAAGAAAAAGATTGACCTGATGTTCAAGAAAAAATTGACCTGATGTTCAAGAAAAAAATTGACCTGATGTTCAAGAAAAAGATTGACCTGATGTTCAAGAAAAGATTGAAATAAAAACATTGAAAAGTTGAAACTACTATGAAGTAATAATAATAATAATAGTCGAGAAGGATTGAAAGACCGAAGCGAACACTAACCAAGACTCGATGAGTGCAAAGAGATTAGAACCTTGGGTGTGCTTATTGCACCTAAATTCCAATGAAGATCAATGGCTATTACCAGCAAGAAATAAATAGCAAGCAGCTGTTGCGGTAATGCAAATTCATTTGCAAAGCTTATCGACAGAGGTGGAGAGTACTGATTGTTGTCAATGAGCAATCTCTAATGATGACCTGCGTAAGAGCTCTGAGTGTGTGAGATAATAATAATAATAATAATAATAATAATAATAATAATAATAATAATAATAATACAGACCAAGAATAAAGCCAATATAATATAAATAATTGTAAAAACACTATGAACAAGCCAGAAAAACCTGAAGAACAACAAAAAAAACTGGGAGAAATTGACATCAAAGGGAAGACTAGGCTTATACAACAGACGATAATAACGAAAAGAGATGAAATCTTAAAGAAAACCCGTCCACTACATAAACTCACATAAACTAAAAGTGCTAAAAAGCCACACAGAAGTTGCAATAAAAATAAAGCGAAAACATGAAAGAAGACAAATATTCTGTAAATAACTTTCAGAAATGTTTTCGATGATGTAAGCAATCTCTTCTATTCAAAAATATCGCCAACCATATCATATTCACACTGTAGTCAACATTCGTCAACAAGATCGAACGTATATTTACCTAGATTCACGAGTGGACCACCTCTCATGGTTAATATCAAAATGAAGAGAGAGAATAAAACAAAAAGAAATGTCTTCTTTGAAAAGGGAATATATTGTTAAAAGTCTCGGGGAAATTGTTTTATTTTAATGATAAAACAGTTTTTTAAATGGTGGCAACTCATATATATATATATATATATATATATATATATATATATATATATGTTTACAAAAAGACATTTGTTGTGGACTTGCTATTAGGAACTTCCGGTTCCTTGGCGCACTTCCTGTAATGGCTTCTCTATAAATAAACACGTCTCAAATATTCCACTGCTTTATCGCTCTTCACTTCTACCGGACATCACCCTTATCTCCAGTCTATAAATAGAGATTATCCTCCTACACAATAAGATCACACCATTTTATCAATATGCCAGTCTCAAATATAATCTATAATAAACACATGCAAACGAAGGTAGAGCAGCAACTTACATTGTTGGTAAAACGACAGATAAGTTGTTTGAGAGCATCAGTAAAGCCAGTGCCACTTATTACCACTCTTTTCCGGCACCGATTCAAGTTGATATCGCATAGGTGACCTCCCTCAATCGCCTCTAATGCGGGTGGAACGCCAATGTTTACTGAACAATCTTCACCAATGAAATCAGCGTTGCACTTGCAGACACCTGAAAAGAAGAGATAAAAGCAATAACTGAATTGGTTTCACTTTTATATAAAAAAAACGATGGGCTACTTATATTAAAGCTTGTCAAAATATCAACGAGTTTTGCCTAATTTTCTGAACGGTGACAGTACAAATGAATTAATCTGGTTTTTGCAGATTGCTTTTTCGTTTAATTTTGATTTTTCAAATACTGAAAACGCCGGTTTGAATCAGTAAAAGTGTAGATATTGTATTTAAAACATTTTTCGTGATATCTTTAGTATATATATTGCGTCAACAGACTGACCGGATTGTTCTTTCTTACACCAGGACATCTACTTAATATCGGACAATGAAAAAGAAAAAAAAAAAACGTTTTGCCTTTGACAAATAAAATTTTAATTTTCAAAATCTTAGATTAAAACATTTTTTATTTTAACACTGCTATGGTCTATATACATGTGGTTAAAAAAGGCAAGTGTTAACTGTTCTACACTTGCTCTGATGGATTGTAATGAACGCTCTACATGACGACACCAACATAATCGATGCATCCTCGGGATAAACTCTATGTTGTGCATAGTTTTCAGCAAATCTTTGAACATAATGTGTTGGGTTGGGTCAGATTTTACATTGAAATTTGATCCGCTCATGGATCTGTCATTGTGGTGTAGTCGCAGAAAGAACCAACATTTTTATGGAGCAATTCTGCTTTCTGATTGGTTGCTAGCAGAATGTGGTTCCATTTGATTGGTCAGTTCCTATCGCCAGTGTCTATAAGTAGAACCTTCCAATTTTCTTTAATCGTATTCTCATTGTATAGGGTGGAATGATAAAATTGAAAAGACGACATGATTCCATCTCCCTTTGATAAAACTGGTTTTCTTTATCTGCTGCAGACCAGTTGTGTACAAATTTCAAGAGCGATAAGAGCCTTCTATCATGTCTGAAAGTGACACAATGTTCAACGAGCGATATCGGAGATGCGCCACTCTACAGCTCATGCTCTCTACTGATCTAAGTTATGACAACAGGACCATTGCCAGCACCCTTAAAATGCAAGTCCATATGCTTCAACACTTGATGGGCATATATCAACGCACCGGATGACCCATAGTTATGGTCTTTGGTGTGGTTTCAAGTGAGGGGCACATCATACCACCTCACATCTTTGAAGTTAGCTTGAAGGTCAGCAGCAAAGTGTACCTGGATGTGCTTAAGGGTGTTGTGACTCCTGGTGCAAAAAGATGGTCGCTGGCAGACCCTAAGTGTGGCAGCAGGACTCGGCACCAGCCCACAAGTCCAAAGAGATCCAGGCTTGGCTTCGGAAAGAGTGCTACGAATATGTCCCTGTCTCTCATCAGCCTCTCTCCTCCCCGACCCTAACCTGCTAAACTACTTCGTTTGGTCATCAAGAACATCAACATGACCTCTCACAACACCAAAACCAGCCTAATCGCCGCCATCCACCGAGTATTCGCCAAGCTCCCGCCGGCATTTGTGATAAAGGCAAGCTCCCAATTCTGGACCTGTATTGAGGTGGTAATTGAGGCTGAAGGCAGCTACATTGAATAGATGTTAGCTCTACTACATAATCTTATTATCTGAATACTAAAGTTACCTGAATTGATTTTTTCTCGATAAAAGTTTTAAAATAAAGATGTAGTGTTGTTTTTTAGTGCGACAATTTTATCGTTCCACTCTGTATAAAAATATATATTTTCTATGAATATATTTATATTATAAAGAAACAAATAAAACCCTTAAACGATTGTTCATACGGGATGCATTTGCACTGTAGTAACATGAATAAGATTTGAAAGCCTCAGCATTCACTAGTGTGAGGCTTCTGACACAGTTACTTAGCCTGGATGTCGAACGGGACAGTTTATGATGTTATAAGAGGCAACAGCGTACGAAATGTGCCCGATGCTGCCTATATGATTAGAAAATTTATTCGATAATAGAAATATACAAACCTGCCACACATTCTCCATTGTCATTGCAATCATTCGTGCAAAGTTTATCAATAATTTCTTTTGGTGGTTCCAGATTTCCCTTGTCATCTTTGCGCCACTCCTTCGGATCAGTTTCAACCAAATTTTTACACTGAGTCTTGATGTCCTCATACGTAGATTTGGCCCAGCTGGAATCATCAGTCAACTGTTGCAAAGGAAAATAAACACATTTACAAATAATGAGAAAATGGACCTGGCGTTGCCCGGATATGAAATATACTGATACATTCAAGTAAAACAAAATGTAACTTTGTTAATTACACTTGAAAGAACATGTTTTAGCTTTTTTCAGGATATTCCATTCTATGGTTGGTGTTAGATTTTTCTAATGAGTTCTTTATAGTATACTGAAAATGACGTTTTTATTTTACTTTTGGGATTTTCAAATGACATTTTGTAACCTCTGAACCGTTCCTTGAAAGTATTTTTCTTGCCAGCCGAGATCAATAGACTGTTGCTCAAAAGAAGGCGTTGTTGTTTTGCTACTACTACTACTCAAATTTTGAAAGGTGGAGCAAAATAACCAATCAAATCCTGACTGAAAAGTAACTTTTTTTTATTATTCAATTTTCACTCCAAACAAGGCACAGTGTCACTTTGAAGTATGGGGATACTATCGGAGACATAAGTTGCAGGGATATTAGGAAGAGAGATGAGCAGTAAGATGTCTGTTCACATTACACTTGAACTTCTGCCTGTCAGTACCGTTGGGAAAGCTTTTTTTTTACAAGGTGGTCACCACTTATCAAGGCCCGGAAGCCACTCAGGGATAAGGGTTATTGTAAGTACAGTACGTTAGTGTGGATATTTACAGTGTCTACTTAAGGGGGCGGTTCATCAGGAATTTGTTTACGTTGGACTTGAAGACATTCAAGTTGTAGTCAGGAGGGAAGCAGGCAGACGGAACAGAGTTCCACAGGCGTGCAGTTCAAAGAAAGAAGCTTCGTTCATGGAATCTACGTTTTGATTTAGGCATAGATAAAGAGTGGAGAAAGTTTTTGACAGTGGATTCAGCTAGATGGGTGATTTTTGTGAAAGATTGGCGAGGGGGAACCAGAGATTGGAGTTCAGACGAGCACCTGCCATGGAAATAACGATAAAGCAAAGATAGCCTTGCAACATCTCTTCTGTGAGAGAGAGGTTGCAGGGAAGAGAAAAGGGCACTCCCCACTAAGCCACAAAGTCTATTTTGTACTCTGTCAAGGCAGGATAGGCTGTTTTTAGCAGCTCCTGTCCAGATATGGCAGCAGTATTCCATCCTTGGATGTACTTGGCTTTTATATAGATAGAGAATTGCATCAGTAGTGAGATATCTTCTGGAGCGGTATAAGGATCCCATCATCTTTCCAGCGAACTTGGCAACAGACTTGATGTAAGTGTTCCATTTCAGATCAGGAGTGAAGGTCAAGCCCAGAAGCTTGTCAAAACATGGGGCCTTCCCTAGACGAGAGCCATCCATTTCAATTGATGCCAGATGGGGATCAGAGCGTTGATGGTGTAAAGATAGGAGTTTGGTTTTAGATGCATTAAAGGTAACCAGCCACCTCTTCCCCCACTGAACCACTTGTTCGAGATCAGAGGAGAGAGAATCAGAGAGAGCTTTGTTATTTACAGCCTTTGATGTGTTGCTGTAGATGGTCGTGTCATCAGCATAGATGTCAACGAATGATTTATGTGTTTAGGGAGATCATTGATGTAGATCAGAAAGAGAGTTGGGCCCAGGATGGACCCTTGAGGGACTCCAGCATAAATACTGCAGGCCTCTGATTTTTCTCCATCAACCACTACTCTTATGAGCCTACCAGAGAGAAATGATTTAATGATAGAGAGAATATTCCCAATTATACCGTAGCTGGAGATCTTGTGAAGTAGGCCTTTATGCCATACCTTGTTGTAGGCCTTTGATATGTCAAGAGCAATTGCCCTAGAAAGGAAGCCTTTGTCAAGAAATTCACTAATCCTATGAGATATAACCGTTAGCACATCTGCGGTAGATCTTGCAGAATGGAAACCATATTGTGTGTCACTAAGAAGATTATTTCTGCTGAGGTGGTTGACTATTTCTCTATTTAATATGGATTCCAGTAACTTACTCGACACACAGGAGACTTATTGGTCTGTACTGAGAGAGAGATGACTTATCACATGAATTCTTAAATACAGGGCATACTGATGAGGTTTTCCAAGGTGTTGGAAAGCACTCCTCCTTAAGGCAAAGTTTAAACAGTTTCATAAGTATGGGAGCAAGTTCTGGTTGAAGCTTTTATAACACTATAATTGGGATGCTGTCAGGGCCAGTTGCTTTACTGGAATCAAGGTTCTTGATTAGCTTGGCGACCTCACACACAGATATTTGTATGTTACCTAGCGTGTTCTGTGTTATAGTAGGAAATATGGGGAGTTGATGGCCTTCGTCGCATAGGGTAGAATTAGCTGCAAAGTTCTTGGCAAATAGTTTGGCCTTGTCTGAAGCTGAGGAGATGACCTCTGGTCCATTGATAATGGTTGGGATAGAACGCACACTTCTCTTCAGGATCCTATTTGTTATTTGCCAAAACTGGTGGGAAGCAAGCCGCTGATCAGCTACTTTGGATTTAACAGACTGGGCATATAGCTCTCTTGCATTTTTTATTACTCTTTTACAGTGGTTGCTGGCGTTTCTGAAAGCAGCTTTAATTTCAGTGCATCTTTTACGTTGGTAGCTATGGAAAAAGTGATTTCTGTGTGCGATGGCAGCAGCACATTCTGGGGAGAACCATGGCTGGCTGGTAGGATTTAATTACGTTATGCATTCTTCCAGTGATACCATATTATCTGATTTTCTTGAGAAAACCTTCGTGCCATACCCTGTCAAAAGCCTTAGATATATAGAGGCCTACCCTCCTCTGCTTTGTCCAGTGAATGGTATATACATTCAGAGACTACAGTTAGGATATATTCTGTGAAACGGGCTTGTCTAAATCCATATTGATGATCGGTCAGAAGTTTAGCAGCTGTAAAGTGATGAACTAGAGCTTGATTAATTATGGACTCAAATATTTTGGTGAAAAGCGGGAGGAGGCTAATGGGGCGATAATTTAATGGGTCAATTCTTTCGCCAGAATTCTTGAAAATTGGTTCCACAAAAGAAGTTTTCTAGCAGTCAGGAAAGCAAGATTCGTTAAGGCATTAGTTGTAAAGTTTCGAGAGAACTGAAGCACCATCAGCAGAGCATTTTTTTAATAGCACACCCGGGATGAGATCGGGTCCACATGCTTTTGAGGTGTCTGCTTTATTTATGATACCATGCACCTGAGAAGGGGTGATTTTCAAATACAATAATATAAGTATCAACATTTGCGCACAATAATGACAAAATCTTTCCTTTTTTTTTAAAGTGATCATAAATGCATTCAAAATTAAAATTAGGAAGAATTGATCAATCCATTGATCAATCAAGACATGGGTTGATAATGTGTTTTAGTTGCATTCTTCAGACTACTGTTCTCATCTTGGTTGTTATTTTGGTTGATGTAAATGCGAACATTCTTTCAGGTGTATCTTGTCAAATTTGAGAATCTTTCTGCCGAGTCCTTGCATGGTGTAACAGATAAGGTACTAAGTAAAATTCAGTTCTAAGTAACATTCCTCTGAAGGTTGAAGTTTCAATCTTCAGTGCTGGCGATATTTCTGTGCAGATTCTCAAGTTCAATAGAAAGATTCAAGAGTTCGACAGAAAGATTTAAGAATTCGACAGAAAGATTCAAGAGTTTGACAAGATACATTTGAAGAAGGTCAAAGATTACATCAGCTGAAACGTTGTGAAAATAGCGCTAAAGATGGGTACAGTAGTCCAAATAATACAAATCAAGACAGTTCTTTGTGTAAAGTTCAATTTACAGTTGAAGCTGCCAGTTCGCTTTTGTTGGCACGTTCAGTAATTTAAAAACTAAAAAAGAAAGAAAAGAAAAACATCTAAATTGTTCTAAATAGACTAAAATATTCCGTGATTCGTAAGAGCGAAATTCGAAATATTGAATTTCAAGTAAACAAATGCGTTATTGTCATGTCGCAAATAGTAACATATCTAAAGTAAAAACAAACCAAGTTAATTCCTTCCAACAAATATAGCTGTTTCCCCTGCATGAACTCTTACTCAGCCCCTCCTCCAGTAACAATGAAATAGCAATGCCCTGTAATCACTTTGAGCAGTATAATTTTTCAGTTGATGTATAACCTTTATAAACTAACCCATTAACATTAACCACCAACACGGGGGCGCAGAAATACCTGGATTAGAACCCAGGCGCGGTAAAAACCCTCTCAGTGCTGATGGACCCATTGATCTTCCCAGGTCATCCGTCTAGGAGAAGGAAAACTCTGAAGCTAAACCTAAGGGGAGGAAAGCCTCTCCAGTCTTGGATGACAACCTTCCTAGAGCTGGTGACTCAAACAAATTACCGGTCTGCAAACCTAAACTGCTTAAGAAGTAGATAGGCACTGTCTATTGCCCAGCTTCCATACTCCTTCTTTGCCTATTTGCTAGGCGTAGAGGTCGAATCACAGGGAGTCGACAGACCTTCAGTGGTCGATCTTGTTTCCTGATTAGGGCAATGAACGCCGTTTTCCTAACTCCCAACACATCCCATCCCTTAAATTGGGCACTTGGGAGTGCTTGAATGCCATAATGCCAGTACAAGTAGATTGGGTTGACCATCGTCTGATGGGTTGAGGATACCGGATAGACAGTTCCTGGTTGCTGTTCCCGACTGGTAGTACACGACCCCTAACTATTTGGTAGCGCTTAGAGCGGCTGCTCCATCAATAGTTGTATAATATCGGGTTGTTTGTAGTGCCATGTCGCGCATGGAAAGGGACCTTGCACTCGTCCCCAGTGGGCTATCCCGAGGCCACACTCCTAGTAGATGGCAGGACAGCTGATGGTCTGCTTGTGTTGCATATCTGGTATTCTGCATCACCACTTGTTCAGCACCTCTTATCTAAACTGAAACTCTTAAAAAAAATGAGAGTACAATAAAAAAATTAGGCTAAAACCGGGCCCAAACTCAAACAAAACCAACCTGCGTTCTCCCTTGAGGCTTGCATTTACGAACATCCATGGGTTTAGAACTAATTTAAATGATGTTGAAGCATTTCTCCTAACAAACACCCCGGATATCTTAGCACTAAGTGAGACTAACCTACACTCCTCCATACCCTCTAACTACTTTAACATGCCTGGATATCTCCTACTCTGCTGTAAGGACTCTGACAGACATATGCACAGGCTTGAAGTATATATTCGGAACACCCTCCCCTTGACTAGAGAAACTAAACTAGAATCGGACGATCAAGCCTTTATGTTCTTTAGACTTAACATGACATTAGCTACTTATATTTTCTCTACCGCTCTCCCTCGACCCAGGACTGTATCCTAATTACAGTACTTTCCCTCGACACTAGCGCACCCAAGTACATGTATTTGGTGACTTCAATGTCCACCAGAGCAACTGGCTTGGATTTTCTACTCACGCAGACGCAGCTGGTATGACAACATATAGCTTCTCTATATCTCATTCCCCATTACAAATGGTTGCGTTTCCAACCCGTTTCCCAGACCAGCAAGAACAACATGCATCAGTTCTAGATCTGTTTCTGATTCTGACCACCTGGGAACGCCGATTATGCAGTGGTAATAGTTGAAATCGCCCTAAACTTTAGAGCCAAAACTGAAGAGCCACTGCTCAAAACAACGAGATATTATAAAAAGGCTGACTGGGAAGCTATCAGGGATCTCATCAGGGATGCCCCATGGCAAAATATATTTTCACTTCCTGCTGAACAGTGCGCAAATGAGACCACTGAATGGTTCAAAACAGCAAATGAAGCACAAGTTCCCATGTGGAAATTTTATAGCAAGCCCCACTCTCCCCAATGGTTTACCTCTACTTGTGCAGCCGCCATCCCACAAAGACAGCATGCGTACCGTAGATTTAACCGACATAAGTCCAGTTCAAACAGGCAGAAGCATATAGAAGCCAGAAGTAACTGTAAGAAAAAAATAGCGACAGCTAAGAGAGAATTTACTGAAACCACTTAAACACGCATCGAAGCACAAAAATTAGGAACCCGCAACTTCTGGAAAATCTACAACAGTGTAGTAAATAATGGGCAATCAACAATCTCCCCATTATCCAACAATCAAGAGGTTGTTTGCTCTGCAACTGAGAAGGCTAACATGCTTTCCAGTCGGTTTGCCTCAAACTCCACACTGGACCCTGCCAACCACCCACTCCCTGACTTTCCTTTGCAGACAGATGCCACACTAGACGATCGGAAAATCACCCCTTCTCAGGTGCATGCTATCATAAAAAACCTTGACACTGCAAAAGCATGTGGACCTGATCTCATCCCGGCTGTGCTATTAAAAACGTGCTCCGCCGAAGTAGCTTCAGTTCTCTCCAAACTTTACAACAAATGCCTTAATGAATCTTGCTTTCCTGCCTGCTGGAAAACTGCTTCTGTAGTACCAGTTTTCAAGAATTCTGGTGAAAGAACTGACCCAATAAATTATCGCCCCATTAGCCTCCTCTCATTTTTCGCCAAAATATTTGAGACAATAATTAATCAAGCTCTAGTCCATCACCTTACAGATGCTAAACTTCTGACTGACCAACAATATGGATTTAGGCAAGCCCGTTCAACAGCAGACATCCTAACTCTAATCTCAGAACATATATACCAGTCACTGGACAAAGCAGAGGAGGGTAGAGCGGTAGCTCTAGATATATCTAAGGCTTTTGACAGTGTATGGCATGAAGGTCTTCTCAGGAAAATCAGATAATATGGTATCACTGGAAGAATACATGACATAATTAAATCCTTCTTAGATAAGAGAAAAATTCAGGTTGTCCTCAACTGTCGTACATCTAAACAATATGATATAAATGCGGGAATGCCTCAGGGGTCTATCCTAGGACCTTTGTTGTTCCTAATATTCATAAATTACCTCCCTGACAAAATTGCCTCTGAGATGGGTATATATGCTGACGACACGACACTCTATAACAGGCATGACAGGAAAACAAATGAACAGATATCTAAAGAAATGGCAGAAACAATAGAGGATGACCTCCGATCTGTAGTAGAATGGGAACATAAATGGATAGTCACATTCAATGCTGCCAAGACTAAACTAGTTTCCTTCAATAATTACAAGAAACCTTCTCTCCCACCAATAGCAATGGCCTATGACTCTTTATTTGAAAGTACAGCCTTTAAACTCCTCGGCCTAATGCTCTCAGGAAACATGTGTTGGAACAATTATATTGAGAGTATCGCAAAGACTGCTGCGAAGAAGTTAGGTTCTCTCTGCCGTGCTAGAAAGATACTAACGCCCAAAAGTATCTTATACCTCTATAAGGTCACCATTCACCCATGAATGGAACATTGTTGTCATATTTGGGCTGGTGCATCTGCCACTAGTCTCTCGCTCCTAGACAAGGTTCAAAAGAGAGTCACCAATCTGATAGATCAGCCCCTATCCCATCAACGAAATGTTGCATCCCTCTGCCTTTTCTACAAGTACTTTAACGGTGAATGCTCTGATGAATTGCAGGCATGTGCCCCTTCGACGTAAATACCCCCGACAAACCTGACAAGCAGCTAAATCCCACCCCTTCACAGTAGATATCCCTAGATGTAAGAGAGCCTTCTACTCCAGTAGTTTCTTCCCCAGGACAGCTAGACTTTGCAATTCCCTGCCGGGTCCCTGCTTCCCCAACTGTACTGACATGCAGAAGTTCAAGTGCAACGTGAACTGACATCTTGCTACCCAAATCCCTACACAGTACCTCTGATGGCTATGTCCCTGATAGCCCC
Organism: Euprymna scolopes; assembly: GCF_053919585.1. Lineage (NCBI taxonomy): Eukaryota > Metazoa > Mollusca > Cephalopoda > Sepiida > Sepiolidae > Euprymna > Euprymna scolopes. The sequence goes on along the minus strand of NC_136489.1, from coordinate 1,967,754 downwards.
CTACACCAACGTGGCAATGTGCCTTGTTTGGGGTGAAAATGTAAAAAAAAAAAAATAAAAAAAAAAAAAAAAATCTAAAAATTATGAAAAACGATAATGTAGAAAAATAATTATTCATGAAAAACAATTTTCGATAAAGTTTATATGGGGAACAAATGTGTTCGACATTTTGAATTACGTTCGTCACGTGACGTAAATTACAGAAGTTAATTACCTCCCCTGTCAAGTCTTTCCTTTTTTTTTTGTTGGCGAAATTGCTAGATTTTGTTCGATTTCACAATTTTATTTTTTCATTAATAATAAATTGCCTATCTTATCGTTTTCCGTCATTTTTTATATGTTACTATTTGTGACATGATAGTTACGTGGAAACCGTTTGTTTTACTTGAAATTCAATTTCAAATAATGAATTTCGATTTTACAATTTAGAAGCACCAAAGATTCTTACCAAAATATCTTTCATGCAAGACTCTACGCTTTCATCATATTTAACATTTTTGACTTTCTTGCAGTTTTGAGCAGAATTCTTTGCGGCAAGGAAACTAAGACAAATACCACGAGCATCAGCCTCTTTTATTCCACTTGGTGTCGGCCATTTGTTTTCCTGGAAATGAAAAAAATTAAAAAAAACAAAAGTAATATGAATTAAAAAGAATATAAATGAAAAAAATTAAAAAACAAACATAAAAGTAATATGAATTAACAAGAAAACGAAAAAAATAAGAGATAGTCACCAGTTACAAAGGCTAAAAGCCACTTAAGAAGGTTAATGAGATAGATTGAATGATGAAGAATATGATGAGAGTATCAAAAATGATGAACGGAATAAATAAAATTTGATTGCCATCAGGATGATATAAGTATTTATAATTATCGGATTTGAAGATTACCATGTAGTTTGAAGAGGAGCAGTCCAATTGTAATGTGTCTCAAAGACAATCCTTGGAAAGAAAATTTGTTTATGATAATTTAATCTAATGCTAGACATATGGAGAAAGAAAGGAAAGTTCTTTTCCATTGTGGTATCAATATCAACACGTTCTTGCTGTGAATGTCTTCTAAAGAGATCAAATGAGTAGCATCATGGGATATGTAAACTAAAGAACAAAAGTAGAGTGAAGGGAAAGTTATGAGGTTGCCAAAATAATCATTTAGCACAACTATCAATTATTTTTTTATTTGTTAAATACAAATATTTTCGTTTCATACTTACTTTGGATGTATAATTTTGATCATATTCAAAACTTTCATCAGCACTCTCATCAAAGCATTTCCGTGGAACTGTTGATGTCTTCCAGTAATAATCAGTCATGTCATCTATTAAGTATCAAAATTTAAAGCTCAGTCCAATAAAAAACAATCTAAGCAATTAAAGATAAATTAAAAAATAAAGCATTTGCATATCTTTTAGTGTACAGTTATAGTTAGCAAACATAAGTAAATGTTGTATAGTGGGGGTTCCATATTTAAGATGACGCGGGGGTTCATATTGGGGCACATATGTAATGGGACTCATGTACGGATATAACGATAGTGATGATGAGGGAGGGAAGACATTTATACATATATATTATAGTTCTGGGATGCTTGGGACTTCATATATATACTGACTGGAGATGTATACAAGTTCTTAACACAGAGAAGGAGAGATGCATAATCCTCAAAGGGTTACACAATGTTCATTATAGATAATAATAATAACAATTACCTTTTCTGTTGTAACTGAATGACGTCACGAGACAATACGTACAAAACATGATGTTGAATTCTTTATTCATCTGGCCGTCAGGAATTCAACTGGATCTACATAGTTAATCTTCTACACCTTCGCCTCTAAGGGGACTCTCCTCTGACTATGTCAACTCTTGGCTGATCAACTCTCTCTGACTGACTAGCTGACTGACTGAATAAAATTCGAAACCATAATATGGAGAAATGTCCTTTGTCTATGACGTCAGAAGTGTGTTTTTCAAACGTGACTAATTTCACGTGGCTATGCATATGTTTGTCCAAAACACACTTTTGACACAAAAGAATCCTCAAATAATTTGCATTGTTCATTCTTTTACTGACATATTTAATATTCAGATTCCTAAAATCATGAACAATCAACTCTTTTTTCTGATATAAACAATATTTAACTATTCTAATAGAATTTAACAATAGAGTAATTTCTCACATTCCATTTCTTAACTTTACCAACAGGGTTCGATTCCCGGCTTATCCTAATCTCATTTTCACTTATCTAATATTTTTCTTATTTACATGGAAAGGGGACAGTCTTTCTCTGTAATATAAAGACAAAGCCATATACAACAAAAAATAATTTAACACAAAATTATGCTTCTTGTGCTTCGCTATTTTATTACAATTATGAAACTTTGTCAAAAATAACATTGAACAGAGTCAGATTAGATATACCAAAAACGCTGAGTGCAGAAGTAAATAAAGTAAAGGAAAGTATTAAAATGGGAGATGATCTATGAACATAACGATACGGCAAGGAGAGACTAGCAACACCTGTTTTGTGTGAAAGAGAATCTAGAGAAGTGATCATTCCCCACTAGATTGTAAATTACGATTTTGTACACTGCTCTGAACAGAATCTCCCAAGATATGTCAGCAGTACTCCACTTCATATGACCCAGTACAATCAATGAGTCTAGAATTCATATATATATATATATATATATATATATATTTATTTTTTTTTTTTATTTTATTCAATTTTCACCCCAAACAAGGCACAGTGCCACTTTGAAGCAGGGGGCTACTATTAGGGAATTAATTAGCGGGGTCATTATGAAGGGAGAAGAGTAGAAAGATGTTTGTTAACATTACACTTGAACTTCTGCATATCATTGCAGTTGGGAAAGCAGAATCCCGGAAGGGAGTTCAGAAGACCCGCAGTTCTGGGGAAGAAACTATTGGAGTAAAAGGCTTTCTTGCACCTAGGGATCTCCACTGTAAAGGGATGAGACTTAGTAGCTTGTCGGGTTTGTCGGGGGTAGTTACGTCGGGGAGGTACAAGTGTTTGCAGTTCGTCAGAGCATTCACCATTAAAGTATTTGTAGAACAGGCAGAGGGATGCAACATCTCGTCGATGGGACAGAGGTTGAAGCCCAGATGACAGTTCAGGACCTATCAGGTTTGCGACTCTTTTTTGAACCCTGTCCAGGAGCGAGAGACAAGCAGCAGATGCACCAGCCCAGATGTGACAACAGTACTCCATACATGGGCGAATGGTTGCCTTATAGAGGTATAGGATACTGGCAGGCGTAAGTAGTTTTCTAGCACGGTAGAGGGAGCCAACCTTCCTTGCAGCAGCCTTGGCAATGCTCTCAATGTATCTATTCCAGTTCATATTCCCTGTAAACGTTAGGCCGAGGAGTTTAAAAGAAGTACTTTCAGGCAATGTGTTCTTGGCCATTGCTATTGGTGGTAGAGAAGGTTTCTTGTAGTTATTGAAGGAAACAAGCTTAGTCTTAGCAGCATTGAATGAGACCAACCATTTTTGTCCCCATTCCACTACGGATTGGAGGTCATCCTCTAGTGTTTCTGCCATTTTGTGTTCATTTGTTTTCCCCTCATAACTGTTATAGAGAGTGGTGTCATCGGCAAATATACCCATCTCCGAAACAATATTATCAGGGAGGTCGTTTATGAATATCAGGAACAATAGAGGTCCAAGGATAGACCCCTGAGGCACTCCTGCATTTATGTCATATTGTTTGGATGTACGTCCGTCGAGGACAACTTTGATTTTTCTATTACTTAAGAAGGATTTAATTACGTTATGAATTCTTCCAGTGATTCCATATGATCTAATTGTCCTTAGAAGACCATCGTGCCATACCCTGTCAAAAGCCTTAGATATATCAAGGGCCACCGCTCTACCCTCCCCTGTTTGATCCAATGAACGGTATATACGTTCAGAAACTACAGTTAAGATATCTGCTGTTGAACGGGCTTGCCTGAATCCATATTGTTTGTCAGTCAAGAGTTTAGCAGCTGTTAGGTGCTGGACTAGGGCTTTATTAACTAAGGACTCAAATATTTTGGCGAAAAGCGGGAGGAGGCTAATGGGGCGATAATTTAGTGGGTCAGTTCTTTCACCAGAATTCTTGAAGACTGGTACCACAGAGGCGGTTTTCCAGCAGTCGGGAAAACAAGATTCGTTAAGGCATTTATTGTAAAGTTTGGACAGAACTGGAGCAACCTCGGCAGAGCATTTTTTTAATAGCACAGCCGGGATGAGATCTGGTCCACATGCTTTAGAGGTGTCTAGGTTTTTTATAATAGCATGTACCTGAGAAGGGGTGATTTTCAAGTCGTCAAGTGTGGCGTCTGTTCGCAGAGGAAAATCAGGGAGTGAGTGGTGTACCGAGTTCAGTGTGGAGTTTGAGGCAAACCGACTGGCAAGCAGATTAGCCTTGTCAGTTGCCGTGCAAGCAACCTCATGATTGTTTGTTAGTGGGGGAATAATTGACTGTCCATTATTAACTACGCTGTTGTAGATTTTCCAAAAATCCCGGGTTCCTAATTTCTGTGCTTCGATGCGCTTTCTGGTGGTTTCAGAGTAATCTGACTTAGCTGTGTCTATCACTCTCTTACAATTATTTCTAGCTTCTATAAACTTCTGTTTATTTGAGCTGGACTTATGTCGGTTGAATCTGCGGAACGCATGCTGCCTTTGACAAATGGCAGCTGCACAAGCAGAAGTAAACCATTGGGGGGAGTGGGGCTTGCTATAGTATTTCCGTGCGGGAACATGTGCTTCAATAGCAGTTTTGAACCATTCAGTTGTCTCATTTGCACACTGTTCCGCTGGAAGAGTAAAGATATTTTGCCATGGGGCATCTCTGATGAGCTCCCTGATGGCTTCCCAATCAGCCTTTTTGTAATACCTCGTTGTTTTGAGTAGTGGGTCTTCAGTTTTAGGGCGAGAATTTAGGCTGATTTCTACCATTATCACAGCATGATCAGCATTCCCGAGTGGGCTATGGGCATTTGTTGTACAGTCATTGGGAACTGTTGTCAGAAAGAGATCTAGAAGTGAGGCATGTTGATCGTGCTGGTCTGGGAAACGTGTCGGAAATGTAACCATCTGAGATAGGGAATGAGATATAGAGAAGCTATATGTGGCGCTACCAGCTACGTCTGTGTGATTTGAGAATCCTAGCCAGTTACTGTGGTGGACATTGAAGTCACCAAATACATGTATTTGTGCGCTAGTATCGAGGGAGAGTGCTATATCTATGCTGTCTGAGACTTTGTTTATTAGGGTACAGTCTTGGTTTGAGGGAGAGCGGTAGAGAAAATATAAGTAGCTAATATTGTGTTGTATATTTAGTCTGAAGCACATAAAGGCCTGGCCCTCTGATTCTAGTTTTATTTCTCTAGTTAGGGGGAGGGTGTTTCGAATATAGACTCCAAGTCCATGCATATGTCTGTCCGAGTCCTTACGGTAGAGTGGGAGATAACCAGGCATGTTAAAGTGGTTAGAGGGTATGGAGGAGTGAAGGTTAGTTTCACTTAATGCTAAGATATCCGGGGTGTTTACAAGGAGAAATGACTCAAGATCATCTAAGTTAGTTCTAAGCCCGCGGATATTAGTAAATGCAAGCCTCAAGGGAGGAGGCAGGTTGGTTTTCTTTGAGTTTGGTCCTGGTTTAAACGTAACTTTTGCTTGAGCTGTCATTTCATTTTATTTTATTTAAAAGTTTCAGTTAGGGTGGATGAGTGAGGGGGTGCTGGACAAGTAGTTGTGCAGAATACCAGACATGCAATACAAGTAGACCATCAGCTGTCCTCACCCACAGGATTGTGGCCTCAGGAAAGCCCACCGGGGATGAGTGCAGGGTCCCTTTCCATGCGCGACATGGCACTACAAACATCCCGATATTTTACAACTGTTGATGGAGCAGCCGCTCTAAGCGCTACCAAAGAGTTAGGGCTCCTGTACTATCAGTCGGAAACAGCAGCCAGGAACTGTCAATCCGGTACCCTCAATCCATTAGGCAAAGCCAGCCCAGTCCAACTGCACTGACATATATGGCACTGAAGCACCCCACTGTGTCCAGTTTAGGGGGATGGGATGTGGCAGGAGTGGGGAAAAGCGGCGTTCATTACCCTAGTCAGGAAACAAGGTCAACCACTGGGTGATTCAAGCGAGTCCCTGTGATAGTACCTCTACGCCTGGCCAATAGGCAAAGAAGGAGTATGAAAGCCGAGCGATAGACAGAGTCTATCTCCTCCTTAAGCAGTTTAGGTTTGCCAACCGGTGATTTGTTTGAGTCACCAGCTCTAGGAAGGTTGTCGTCCAGGACTGAAGAGACCTCCCTCCCCTAGGTTTAGTTTCAGAGTTTTCCTTCTCCTAGACGGATGGCCTGGGAAGACCTACGGGTCCATCAGCTCCGAGGGTGTTCGCCCCGCGCCTGGGTCCTAATCCAGGTATTTCTGCGACCCCGCATGGGTATTTAATATTTATTGGTTATTTAGGTTAATATCTCCTGGAAAAATCGGGCATTTAGGTTAGCTTCTACAGAAGATTTTCACTCCTCAAGTGTGGTTTAAAAAGGGCATTATTATGCTGTCCATTTTCATTTATACTGAGAGAGGGTATACGTAAAAATTCATGCAGTGGAAGCAGTTAAATTTGCTACAGTATTGGATCGAGAGAGTCGAGTTGATGTATGGTTAGATATAGTTTTGTAAGTTTAGCAATGTTTTTTTTTTTTTTTTTTTTTTTACACAGTGATCACCACTTATCAAGGCCCGGAAGCCACTCAGGGATAAGGGTTATCGCAAGTACATCACGTTAGTGAGGAGATTTTATGAAGTGTTTAATTAGGGGGGCGGTTCATTAGGAATTTGTTAACATTAGACTTGAAGACATCCAAGTTGTAGTCCGGAGGGAAGCAGGCAGACGGAACAGAGTTCCACAGGCGTGCAGTTCTAAGAAAGAAGCTTTGCTCATGAAATCCGCGTTTTGATTTAGGCACAGATATAGAGTGGGGGAAATTTTTCACAGTGGATTCAGCTAGACGGGTGTTTTTCGTGAAAGTTTGGCGAGGGGGGACCAGGGATTGGAGTTCAGACGAGCACCTGCCATGAAAATAACGATAAAACAAGGATAGGCTCGCAACGTCTCTTCTGTGGGAGAGGGGTTGCAGGGTAGAGAAAAGGGCATCCCCCACTAAACCACGAAGTCTATTTTGTACTCTGTCAAGGCATGATAGGCTGTTTTTGGCAGCTCCTGCCCAGATATGGCAACAGTATTCCATCCTTGGCCGTACTTGGCTTTTATATAGATAGAGAATTGCATCAGTAGTGAGATATCTTCTGGAGCGGTAGAAGGATCCCACCATCTTTCCTGCGACCTTGGCAACAGACTTGATGTACGTGTTCCATTTCAGATCAGGAGTAAAGGTCAAACCCAGAAGCTTGTCAAAACACGGGGCCTCACCCAGACGAGAGCCATCCATCACAATTGATGCCAGCTGGGGATCAGAGCGTTGATGATGTAAGGATAGGAGTTTGGTTTTAGATGCATTAAAGGTAACTAGCCACATCTTCCCCCACTGAACCACGCGCTCGAGATCAGAGGAGAGAGAATCCGAGAGAACTTCGTCATTTACAGCCTTTGATGTGTTGCCGTAGATGGTCGTGTCATCAGCATAGATGTCAACGAATGATTTAAGTATGTGTTTAGGGAGGTCATTGATGTAGATCAGGAAGAGAGTTGGGCCGAGGATTGACCCCTGAGGGACTCCAGCATTTATATTGCAGGCCTCCGATTTTTGTCCATCTACCACTACTCTTATGAGCCTATCGGAGAGAAATGATTTAATGATTGAGAAAACATTTCCAGTTATACCATAGCTGGAAATCTTGTGAAGTAGACCCTTATGCCATACTTTGTCAAAGGCCTTTGATATGTCAAGAGCAATTGCCCTAGAAAGGAAGCCTTTGTCAAGAGATTCACTAATCCTGTGGGATATAACCGTCAGCACATCTGCGGTAGATCTTGCAGAGCGGAAACCATATTGTGTGTCACTAAGAAGGTTGTTTCTGCTGAGGTGGTTGACTATTTCTCTATTTAATATTGATTCCAGTAACTTACTCATAACACAGAGAAGACTTATTGGTCTGTATTGAGAGGGAGATGACTTATCACCTGAATTCTTAAATACAGGGCAAACTGATGAGGTCTTCCAGGGGGTCGGAAAGCACTTCTCCTTACGGCAGCGCTTAAATAGTTTCGTAAGTATGGGAGCAAGTTCTGGTTGAAGCTTTTTTAACACTATAATTGGGATGCCATCAGGGCCAGTTGCTTTACTGGAATCTAGGTTTTTTATTAGCTTGGCGACCTCATGCACGGATATTTGTATATTACCTAGCTTGTTCTGTGTTATAGGAGGAAATATGGGGAGTTGATGGCCTTCGTCGCATAGGGTAGAATTAGCTGCAAAGTTCTTTGCAAATAGTTTGGCCTTGTCTGACGCTGACGAGATAACCTCTGGTCCATTGATAATGGTTGGGATAGAACGCACACTTCTGTTCAGGATCCTATTTGTTATTTGCCAAAACTGGTGGGAACCAAGCCGTTGATCAGCTACCTTAGATTTAACAGACTGGGCATATAGCTCTCTTGCATTTTTTATTACTCTTTTACAGTGGTTGCTGGCAGTCCTGTATGGTTAGATATGGTTTAGTAGGTTTAGGAATGTATGGTTAGATATGGTTTAGTAGGTTTAGGATTAGGATAAAGTGTTAGAGTATGATCTACTTTCTATTAGAAATTCTGATTTGGTGCCCAAACCGGACATTTAGTAAGACTGAAAGATTAGATATGCTCAGTATAGAGACAAGAGAACATTTGATATGGAGTACAGTTATACCTGATAGATATAGGTTATTGCATATTCTGTAAGTATAGTTAAAGTATAGATGGATGGATAAGTAGTATTGTATACGAATGCATGGAATTTTAGACAATTTGAGTAAGTTGCCTTTAGACTACAACTAAGGAGAATGACTTCGCCTTTCTCTTAATATCCGGAAGTTTTTATTTCAATGAGTACCGGTTTAGTTTGTGTAATAATTATTGCAATACTATCTCTTAATAAAGAGATATTAACGGTTACTGTTCATTATAGATTACTTTAAGTCAATGTATTGGACTAAGGCTAGTAAGTATTTACTTAGAAGCTTGGTTATGGGTTGGGAGTTATAATCGGGAGCATATATATATATATACTAGTAGGCTGCCCGGCATTGTCCGGTCGTAAAATACACTTGACTATGATATTTTGATTAATGAAGATTTCGTATTTATTATTACAATATATTGGACCCAATATATAGTAAAGATTTAAAAAGTTAAAAAAAAAAAATGACCCGTGCGCCATACACCAAGAATCGAAACCAAACTTTACAATAAATGCCTTAACAAATCTTGTTTTCCCGACTGCTGGAAAACTGCTTCTGTGGTACCAGTATTCAAGAATTCTGGTGAAAGAACTGACCCACTAAATTATCGCCCCCATTAGCCTCCTCCCACTTTTCACCTACATATTTGAGTCCTTAGTTAATCAAACCCTAGTCCAGCACCTAACAGCTGCTAAACTCCTGACCGACAAACAATATGGATTCAGGTAAGCCCGTTTAACAGCAGATATCTTAACTGTAGTCTCTGAACGTATATACCGTTCACTGGACAAAACAAGGGAAGGTAGAGCGGTAGCCCTTGATATATCTAAGGCTTTTGACAGGGTATGGCACGATGGTCTTCTAAGGAAAATTAGAACATATGGTATCACTGGAAGAATACACACTGTAATTAAATCCTTCTTAAGTAAGAGAAAAATCCAAGTTGTCCTCGACGGTCGCACATCCAAACAATATGATATAAATGTGGAAATACCCCAGGGGTCTATCCTTGGACCTTTATTATTCCTGATATTCATAAATGACCTCCCTGATAAAATTGTTTCAGAGATGGGTATATTTGCCGATGACACTACCCTCTATAACAGACATGATGGTGAAAACAAATGAACACATATCTAAGGAAATGGCAGAAACACTAGAGGATGACCTCCAATCTGTGGTGGAATGAGGACAAAAATGGATGGTCACATTCAATGCTGCTAAGACTAAGCTTGTTTCCTTCAATAACTACAAGAAACCTTTTCTGTCACCAATAGCAATGGCTAAGAATACATTGCCTGAAAGTACTTCCTTTAAACTCCTCGCCCTAATGTTTACGGGGAACATGAACTGGAATATATACATTGAGAACATTGCCAAGGCTGCTGCAAAGAAGGTGGCTCTCTACTGTGCCAGAAAATTACTTACGCCTAAAAGTATCCTGTACCTCTATAAGGCCACCATTTGCCCATGTATGGAGTATTGCTGTCACATTTGGGCTGGTGCATCTACTGCTTGCCTCTCACTCCTGGACAGGGTTCAAAAGAGAATCGCCAACCTGATAGGTCCTGAACTGTCATCTAAGCTTCAGCCTCTGTCCCATCGACGAAATGTTTCATCCCTCTGCCTGTTCTACAAATACTTCTTTGATGAATGCTCAGACAAACTGCAAGCACTTGTACCTCCTCGACGTGACTACCCCCGACAAACCCGACAAGCAACTAAGTCCCACCCCTTTACAGTAGAGATCCCTAGGTGTAAGAAAGCCTTTTACTCCAATAGTTTCTTCCCCAGAATTGCAAGTCTTTGGAACTCCCGTCCGGGATACTGCTTTCCCAACTGTACTGATATGCAGAAGTTCAAGTGTAATGTGAACAAACATCTTTCTACTCATCTGCCTTCATAATGCCCCCGCAAATTATGTCCCCGATAGTAGCCCCTACTTCAAAGAGGCACTGTGTCTTGTTTGGGGTGAAGATTGAATAAAAAAACATTAAAAAAAAAAACAAACGTTTAGCTTACGGTTTACTTTTTCCTTTGACGTTAATGCCTGAGCTATGAAGACATGTTTGCTGCATGGCTAAAAATTAAAACATGAACTAGTTCCTATTACGTTATGCATGTATATTCGTAATGCCGTCATTCTACCTTTACCTGGCAAATTCCATTTTTTTTTTTAATTTTCACAATTTTGTACCGATTTTTCCCTGACTAAAACCAAATATAAAGGTTAGCATGGATTCGAATACCCTATATAATAAGTTTCATGTCTGCAAACCAAAAACTGACAGGAGTTTGGTAGGCAAAATTATTGAAACAAATATATATATATATATATATATATATATATGAAATAAAATGGAGGTGGAAGGACCTGGATACTCAACGTTTCGCCCGATTTATGCGGGCTTCTTCAAGAGGGATGGTCATTGACGAGAGAGTCGGAGGATTGGGGCTATATATAATGATGGGGGAGAGCAACGTGTTTCCTTATATAAATTAGATATCATATATACATATATATATATATACATTTTATGAGAGAAAAAAAAATTAGAGTAAATTAATGTAGTGGATTACGTCTAAAAGTTAAAATATCGTAGAGATTAAAAAAAAATTGTGTTTGGAAATATAGCGGTGATAGATTAAATAAATAAAATGACACGAGATTACGAAAGAATTTTTTTTTTTTTTTATATATATATATCATGTAGAATATCTGCATGAATACAATTACACGTAATAGTTAACTAAAGATGATCGTCCCATAAGAAAACCTAAAAAAAACTAATAGGGAATTAATTAAAATGAATGTTTAAAAGAATATGCAAATTAGCTAGATTTTTTGCAGATGAATGCAAGTCCACGACCCCATATAATATGTATTTATTTTTTAATAAATAAAAAAAAGGTTTATAATATTACTATCAATAAACACACTCATACAAAAAAAAAAAAAAAACGCAAAAAAAAAAAAAGAGGCAAACAAACAAACAAACAAACTGATAGGAGTTTTCTATTTTATTGGATGCTTATTCATGGCTGGAGATTTAGTTAATGAAGCAATAATATTTATGCAAAAATATACGTGGAGATAGAGAGAGGAAAGAAGTATGAGGCCAGTGAAATATTCTGGGAAAATGAGAACAGGATAACTGGATAGATATGTAATGAGAGAGTAGAAAGATGGAACCAGTATTGGGCAAGGCACATATGTATATATGCAATGATAAGGTGATGTGAAATGTGATATAATGAAGAGGAAAGGAATCTCATTTTTACTTGTAGATTGCTTCTTAGTTACACACGGAACAACATAGCCAGTGAGTGAGCACATTTCATCGTTGGAACTTCTACAGTTGCAATATATCATGGAATTCTTTTTTTCAACAGTGGATGGGCAAAAACCATTATACAATGTATTATTCTTATGAACCCTGAATTGAAAAACAAAATAAAACAGAACAAAAAAACAATCATTAATATAAAACAGAATTGTTATATGGTTTAAAAAAAAAAAAAGGCAAAACGGTTGTGAATATATATATACCCAGAAACACATCTACATGGATAAACTTTTATGCACTAAAAATATTTAAATAAAATAAATGTGTATATATATAAAGTAATAGCGTTCGTGTGTGTGTGTTTATATAACTGTCCTACAGCTCACACCACTAGACCGATCATGACCAAATATGGCATAATTGATAATCCCCCACCTAGGGATGGGGCACACCATTTTTCAAGGTTAAGGTCAAGGTGATAACCTATGTATATATACTCTCCTACAGCTCACACCGTTTGACCAATCATGACCAAACCTGACATGATGATGGTCTCCGACCTAGGAATGGTGCATACCATTTTTCAAGGTCAAGATCAAATTTAAGGTCATATTTCCTCTTCATAAACTCTCCCACCTAAAGATGGTGGCGAACCACAACTTGGTGAGCCCCATCCCTAGGTGGCAGAGTTTATGAATAGCTGCACCAAACCTTTGACCTTGACCTTGAAAAATGCAACATTACATTTAATACCAGGCAATGCCGGGTACATCTGCTAGTATTTGAGTATTTAATAAATAAATACATAAATAAAAGCGAAAATTAAATCCAAATAAACAACTGCTTATACCGCTGATAAAAAAAAAACCAATAAAAGATCTTATTTCTGAAAGCAATAAAAATCGTGCATAAAATGTGACAAGGTGCTGTGGCCTAATCGTAAAACGCTAGACTACCTATTCTATAATCATGAGTTCGATCCCTTGCCAAAAAGATTTGAATATTTATTAAACCAATAAGTTCTGTCAAAAAAGTGGGGGCTACACAGCATAAACAAAAAAAGGGGAGGTAAACCCTTCACTACTTAGAAAATATAAAATGAAGTAAAAATAAGCAATTGCTTATGTTACTAAAAAATAATAACAGATCTTTATGTATATATATATATATATATATATATATATATATATATATATATATATATATACATAAATATATTCTATAATATAAAGCTGAACATCTGTGTGTGTGTCTGGTCACGAATAAGCTCCTATATGGTTGACTATTATAGAAAACTGATCACATATAATGATAGAAGATGTATTGAGACACAGGAATTGTTATGTTTGATCTGGCATAATGATAATTCATTAAAATAGTGGGGTCTGCGTTCGTGCCTGGTCCAAAAAATATGGAAATAAAAAATTTAAAAATTAACAAAAAAACGTTTACAAGTGTTTTTGATATAAATGTACATAATACTTTGATAAGTATGTTTTAACTTAAATAGGGATGGTATAATAAAATTTTGGGGTCTGCGTTCGTGCCTGGCCTCCATAGAATGGCAATAGACACAAACTTTAATAAAGACTTTTCATATCTATCTGCGTAAGTATACTTTGATAATTATGTTTCAGTTTGAAGAAACATGGTATAATAAAATTATGGGGTTTATCTATTTTATTTTTACTTTCATCATATTTTGCTTTGGTTTTGATACCCCCAAATTCGAAGCTATCTCTTTACAACCCTTCCTTTTTATAACCTATCATACTTTCATAAATCAGAGTCCATTTTCTGTATGATGTTTTTGAACCCAGTCAACGATGGGTACTTTTGCTAATATATATATATATATATATATATATATATATATATATATATATATATATATATATATATATATATCTTTATTCCAGAATTGAATATGTTGCAGTAATGTAAAGTGAAGACGTCAGTGGCTGAGTCATGAAAAAAAGCAATCTCAATGATCCAAAAATGAACCTCAGTCACTGAAAATACCACATAAGCAATGTATATAATAGCATTTTCATGGTTACATCTTCATGACAAGCAATCTATATCTATATATCTATAAAAGTGAACGTGTCTGTGTGTGTGTATGTGTGTCTGTCTGTGTACATTTCCCTACACAATAACTCTATCAATTTTAAGTCTACAGACTTGAAATTTGATATACAGGGCACTGAGATTTGGGAAAATCTATGTGATCGATTTTCGGCCAGAAATTTGGTTGTTAAGGGGTCAAAGTTCAATGATTTGACCTTTGAGATCTCTGCCAAACTCTTCCGACAATTTTGGGTCTAAACACTTGAAATTCTATATATAGGTTCCTTAGACATGGATCTAACTTAATAAATTGATTAGAGCCCAAAACAATAATTGTTAAGGGGTCATAATAGGGGTCAAAGTTAAAAAACAATTGACCTCATCGGTCTCTACGAAATTATTCAGACAATTTCTGGTCTAAACATTTGAAATTTTATATAAAGGGTATTTAGATATATGGCAAGCTTTTTAATCGGTTTGGGTCGAAATTTTTTTAGTTACCACCAATATATAAATGTATGTATGTATGTATGTTTGCATGTGTGCCTAAAACTTTGGACGAAGGCGACGGATTTTTAAATGATCAGTATCGTTTTGAAACGATTATTATATTGATTATAATTTGAAACGATTATTATATTGATTATAATTTGAAACGATTATTATATTGATTATAATTTGAAATGATTATTATATTGATTATAATTTGAAACGATTATTATATTGATTATAATTTGAAATGATTATTATATTGATTATAATTTGAAATGATTATTATATTGATTATAATTTGAAATGATTATTATATTGATTATAATTTGAAATGATTATTATATTGATTATAATTTGAAATGATTATTATATTGATTATAATTTGAAATGATTATTATATTGATAATAATTTGAAATGATTATTATATTGATTATAATTTGAAACGATTATTATATTGATTATAATTTGAAACGATTATTATATTGATTATAATTTGAAATGATTATTATATTGATTATAATTTGAAACGATTATTATATTGATTATAATTTGAAATGATTATTATATTGATTATAATTTGAAATGATTATTATATTGATTATAATTTGAAATGATTATTATATTGATTATAATTTTCTGACAGAAGAAATAAAATGAATTGCATATAAAACATTAGAAGAAAATTTTTAAATCCTAAGAAAAATCTAAAATCAGTAAATTATCAATAAATTTTGTCATAGTAAAATACATTTATCAGATTAATTTTAATTTGTAAAAACAAAAACGACATTAAAAATCCAAAATCCGCGAATTTATTCAATTTTGTCATAAAAAACGATTGTTTGATTAATATTGCTTAGAACACACGTTTTATTTCATTATAATCAATCATACATAAATTATGTCTGTAGTATGTGAAGAAATTTTTTATAATGACAAAATTAATAATTATTTGGTGTTTTTGAAGTTTTTCATTATCGTTTTTTGTTTTGCAATTTAAAAATAATCCAATAATCTTTTTTTATATAAAAATATATTTTTTACTCATTTAAAATATTTCAATCTCTTTTTTTAATTAAAAAAAAATTAAAATCAATTTACTAAATAATCATTTTTTACAAAATCTATTTACAAAATTTGACAATATTTATTAATATAATTGGATGATTTAAAATTTTTCTTCTAATGTTTTATATGCAATTAATTATATTTCTTATGTCAAAAAATTATAATCAATATAATAATCATTTTTCATAATAAGAAAATGTATAAATATTTAAAATATTAAAAACTACAGCAAAATGCCAATTACATTTTTATTAGTGCATAAGGTACATCTGATTGTAAATAAATTTTTTTTTATAATTCTAGTATCTTCCTTTTCCTAGTTTAATATTAATAGTTTTCGGTAAAATAATTTTCCAGTTAAACATTTTGTTGAACATTTTTCTGTTGAGGCAGAAATCTTTTTCAAGTAAATATTTCAAAGATGTGGAAAAATAAAATCTGAAACTGATATTTTAAACTTACACATGACAGACTGTCCAGCTGATAGTCAGACAGAGCCCAAAAGGAAAATACAAAGTTGTTTTCACTATAAGTACTTGTCTACCTCCAACAACTATAAATAATTTACCTTTCTCCCTCTGTGTGCCCAAAAACTCAATAGAACTTCCACAAGCAAAGTTTATTTCCAAGAACTACCAGTCTGTGCAGTGGGGCTTTTTCCCAGCTAACTGCAACATGGTCGTTTTCAAAATCAGTGTTAAAAAATTATTGAGGAACTGTCCTCCTAAATAATCAAATCCTGCCCATTTACAAACATTGGTACTGATCTTCACAGTGTTGTCTGACCGTTCAAACGAACTTATTAACCCTTATTCTCACGTGACGTTGGTATGAGCTGGCTGATTAGTACAAAAAATAAACATTCGAAACATGAAAAGGGCAAGTAATTGCATTTAGAACAAACAGAGCAATAAATAATTGCGTACCTCCAACTAAGTGAAAATTCACGAGGTCTTCTTTGCCTTGTGTTCACAAGTTGACCATTGGGTTTTCTAAGGTCATTATTTCTGATACCATCATAATTGCCACAAAGACCTATAAAAAAGAAAAAATTTTTACAATGGATTATAAGCATTAGTGACTGTATAAATGATGCACAGGATTTCTCGTTACATAACGAAGGTCGTGTTTGAATGGAAAAGTTAGAGTGACGCCTAAGTGTTAGAGGTGACCCAAACAGATCTTGCGAAGCCACATGATTTTCTATCCTTTAGTTTGGTGATATTTCAAACAGAAAATATGTGTTTAGAGCGCTATCTCAATGGGAAGCAGCACACATAGTGTGTAGTAAGAGGAGTTATCTATGTGCATGCCTGTCTGTTTCTCGCATTCATAAACAAGTAGCTAAACTCTATGATGTCTTCAGTCACTGCCATTCTTCTTGATCATCGGCGTCCGAGTGTTTTCTATAATTTTTTTGATTTGTAAATGAGCAGAAGAATCTGAGTTCACGACGACATGGTTTATACATCCATGAGTAGTTGAAAACTTAACACTCTTAGAAGTAGAAAAATGAAGGCTGGACGAATAGGAGTGGTAAAGATGATTTTTTTTCGAAATGTACACACCATATATATATATGGTGTTTAGTTTGTAAATTTTATCTTTATGCGTTTATCTATTATCCAATATTGTTAATTTTATTTATTGCGGACTATTATCCTCATCTTTATTAGTTGTTGTTTCAAGACGTTTCAGCCAACTATTTCTCTGGCCTTCATCAGGTGATAACCGCAACGGAATAGGAACTCCGAATCTCTTAAGTGCATCCTCAGCAATTACTGCCATCCATAATTGTTGTCTCACCACGATTTGGCCAAGTAAACCTCTGGTCGGCATTGGGTAGGATTGAAACCGCCTTTTTCAGACAATTCTCACCTGGAACCGTAGAGATTCAACGTGCCATGGACTCCGAATGTTGGATTTTTTTTGGCCTACTCGTTTCAATAATGAATTCCAATTAAAAAAAATATATATCCAATATTGTGCTTAGTTTGTAAGTTCTATTTTTTACTATTGATGCATAAGTGTGTTTATCCGTGCGTGCACTTGTAGATCAACGTTTGTTCTTCTACTGTTCAATAAGGATTTTCCAAAATGCCATTTCAACATTTAAAGGCAGCCATCTTTTTTTAATTGGTTTTGTTTCTGCTTTGCGAAATTAAAATAGAAATTAAAATAGAAATTAAAATAGACATTAAAACAGATTGCATAAAGTAAAGCATAAAGCAAGAATAAAATAAAATTGAGAAACACAAAAAAAAACAAATAAAAAACAAAAAAACAAAAAACAAATAAAAAACAAAAAAACAAAAAACAAATAAAAAACAGAAAGAATAAACTTTTGCTGACATACCCACTAGGTCGCTTTAATGTGAGGAGTTCTCTTTTCTTAAATTTGGTCATTTGGGATCGGTACAAAATTAACTATGGTCAGACCCATCAAAAAGAAGTAATGCTATTGGATATTTGGATCAATATGCTGAGAAATAATTTTTGACAACAGCGTATACCGGCATTATCAAATGAACTAAGAGGTCATTTGAATAAAAAATTATGAACTTGACATCTTAATACTTTTGCCGTATGTACCGAGAGATCGTTTTGACAAAAGCTTGCATCTATAAGAGCAATAATTATCAAATGTACCAAAAGACCATTTAAATAAAACTGATAAACCTGACAGACATCTGCATGAAAAAGCAAAAAACGTGAAATTGTCATAAAGAAAGTCAAGCGTGATGTTTGAAAGATCATTTCGGAAAAAAAGATTACACAGGTGTAATCAAAGTCAGGTCAAACCAGTGAATGACGATGGCCGAATAAAAAGTCCTTGTGTTATGGCTACAGTGACAATATCACTTCAAAATGGGCGTTTCAGATGGTCACAACTGCTTATATAATGACTTCCCTCCTAATACCCACCCATAACCGTCATGGAGAATAAAGATATATTGTTATACTAGCAAGCCGCCCAGTGTTACCAGGTCGTAAAATATGCATAAATATTATACTTCGATTCATACACCTAGCTCGAAAGCCGAGACAAAATGTTTTAAAGAAAACCTTAATATGAAATGGTTGTATCCATCTTGGCTGGAAGGAAGACTTGTTTGCTTGTTGTTGTTATTGTGGCATTTTAGAAAAAGAAGGAGGAGAAAAATTTGGTCGAGAAGGGTTTCATAGTGACAATAATTAAAACTCGTTGAAAAGAACAACCAATCAACAAACCTTCAGTTTGATTAAAATCTGCAGGGGATGATTTAATCCATAAATTCATGAATCTGTGTCTTGGAGAAGTGCTTACTATGACAACATCACCAGTTGGAAGATGGATCTGAAGAAAACAAAACAAATAAAAAAAAAACAAAAAAAAACGGATAATGTCTTAATATCAGGTTTTCATCAAAATGCCAATAAAGTAACTCTCTTTTACTTGCTTCTATACGTGTGATATTGCTAACTTACTACACAATGATTTTAGAAAAAGTTCACGTTCTCAGAGAATTAATTCAATTCTCTACTCACACATTGTAATGGTAGAAGAATTATGTCTGCCGTCAGATTTTGTCTTTTATTAGATAACATGGATATTTTGAGCTATATATTAGAGACTCTACGTCAATGGCGATTAAGTTAACTAGTGTGGATTTTAACAAGGGTCACACTGAGTGCACGATAAGCCAATTCTGTAAAACAGAATCGTTTCCAGGGTTGAATGAAAGATAAGTGGAGTAAATTTGAGGCCGGGGGCAACAGGTCAAACGTCGTTAACAAAACAGAGAGACGATGAAGAATGACGTCATGTTTTTGAGTGGAGAGAAACTGAAGGTTTTCAAAGCAGTTTCACCAGGAAATCGCGTGAACAAGACATCGCCAATAATGTAGAAAACTATAATCTAAGACGAACATTACTTTGATGTCTGTCTGTGCGCGTCACTCATTTCGTTTAGTTAGAAAGTTAGGTTTAAGAAGTAAATAACTAGATGAGGTAACATTAGTCTCTCCCCTAAATCTATTCTCTCAAAATAAAACATTAAAACAAAGGTCAGTGAACGTCTCCCTTGTATCTTTCTTCATATGTATCAGAGCGCATATGAGCATGTGGGAAAATATCAGCAGGAGCTGTAAGATTGCTGGCTTGCAAGGATATTAGCAGCAGTAGTCGAAAAAAGCACATCTACAAATTAGCAAACGTGTACAAGCTGGCACGACAAAAAAAGAGAAAAGAAAAAGGTTGAAAAAGATGAGTGTGTAACGCAAGTCTTAAAGACTGACTTAGATCTGATGACCTCAGAGGAAAATTAAATCTAGACATTATGGAGAGTTGTGTACAGAACAGGAGACTGCTGATTAGGTTGAAAGGTAAGAGTGCTTGGCTAGTAGATGTAGAACAGTTGATGCAGCAGAGTCAGTTGACAGGGAAAGGCCAAGGAAAACATGGCAGGAAGTGATAAGGGTGGATTTGAGAGAAAGGGAATTAAATAAAGACCTGGCAAAAGATAGGTTGGGATCGATATTCATTTCTGGAAGCCGCCTAAAACATGCCAGCATGTTAAACAGATGATGTTGATGATGATGGATTCCATAGTAGGAATATGAACTCAATAAAAGTCATAACATTCTTTTCATTTTCATAAGTCATTAGTTTTGGTTTCCGTAAAAATTTGATTTTAACCATTAAGTAACATTAAATGATATGATGTAAAAAACACAGGATGTCTAAAAAATATAAAAAATATACTCACACTTCAATGATGAAACCTTTATTTATGAATGGGATTGAATATCTTTGAATACAGAAGACAGATCTAATTGCAGGATCATGTTTGCAAATGTTCAAATTGGTGACTATTATTGTCTAGACAACGCTAATAACAATTACAGTGTGAGTACATTTTTTGAGAAACCATGCGTAAGTATATATATATATATATATATATATATATATATATATATATATGACTTTCATGGTTCTTGTGGGCTGCGACGTTATTTGGCTGTGGAATTTATTATATATAATCTCTCACATTCTGAAAATTCTATCATTAATTGCTCGCTAGGTTAGCATTGCTAGATGGCATCGTCCTTTCGAGTTGAAACTTCTACTTGTGAGACATCGGCTTGGTGTTATTAGCTGGTTGGATGACCGCATCCCTTGTCGAGACGAAGTAGGTCCATTTCACAGTCGGATTTCGTCGCGGTTTGCTTGATCTGTGTTAGTTAATAAAATTTCTTGTGTGCGGGGCGTTTACTCAATTGGCAGAGTGTTTGCCACACATACAAGAGGCTCGGGTTTCGAATCCTGAGTTCGGATGCATCTAACTGATGAGCCCAAGTGAGGGCGAAACTAGAGTCTTGGACTTACGGTTCGTTGACTTTCATGGCTCTTGTGGGCTGCAACGTTGTTTAACTGTGGAACTTTATATATATATATATATATATATAGATATATATATATATATTATATATACATATTATATATATATATATATATATATATATATATATATATATATATAACAGCTTAACGTATTATTATTTTTTTTTATTGTTGTATGACGTTATTGGTGAACAGATGCTGTTATTGGTGAGAACATATTTTGCTAGAGTTTATTTTTAAAAAAAAACTGATGTCGTCCTGTTCGGCAACGGGGAAAATTCTAATATTTTTCAATTATTACTGAAAAATAACAAAATCGTGAATACTTGTAAAACTTCTTAACAAACTTTGATCTTTCAGAGCATATTTAAATCTCTGTAAATTTGTTGATATGAATCCATAATTGTCCATAATTTATGTTTTTTCGCTTTCATTCCAAAATTCCCGTTGTGCCGTAAGCACTTACTAACTAGCATTACTAGCATTCATGTTTTTACCCATCTTTTTCATTCATCTACATGCATATTAATTGTTAATGTTGTTCGTGGCACTTTCCGAAAACGTTACTATCACCAAAAATAAACAATGTAAAACGATGTGGTGAAGAGAGCAAATCTTACCAGAGCATAGAAAGAAAGAGGGTAGCAACTAAAGCCATTTGGCTTTTAATATTCGTTCGAATCGCATTTTCATGTGAAAATTCGACACCAAATCCCATAAAGAAATTAAAATGGAAAGAAATGTAGTGATGAAGCTTATAACAGCTCATTTATGTTGCACATTGATTTCTAATCGATCACAGAATCATTGGTTGTTTGTTTCTCACTCTTGTCCTCCTGGTCGGCGATTTCATCATGGTCGGTAAACGAAGAAATGAAGAAAACTAATTTAATTCATTATTCTTAACAAGTCAGTCTATGTTGTCTTAATGGTTGGCATGGGAAATGACAGTGGTCAAGTGGTTAACGACACTGACTGACGACCTGGGTGTTCTAAGTTCGAATTCAGTTTGCTCCACAGAAACACTTTCACTTAAGGATGTTGGCAACCCTCCCATCCCTCCCATAAGTACCCGGTGCCTTTCTAAAAAGGATTCTGACTAGAAAAATATCAAAGAAATCGATGCCAACAATAGAATCTTCGGTATCATTCGATATGATGCTAATTAGTAGGCATTGCTAAAACAAGCGTAAAAGGTGCAATAAGAATTTGGTAAGTTTACCTCATATTTATTTCCAGCCGAGAATCTGTAGATGGCTGTTCCTGGAATTAAGGTAGCATCATTCCTGAAGATTTTGATCCGCAGAAGATATTGGTTCCTGACCTTTTTCGGGCGACATTTACTGAGTAAAATAACATTGTTGCCAGATTGTATAGCAACTGCACAGTTGCAAGAAGCAGCACCATTGCAGTTTCTATAGAAGGAATGCACCTGCAAAAAGGAAGGAACAAGTTCATGTATTATGTACTTAAGTTGTAGTTTTATCCATTTTAAAGTGAATTGTTCCTAAATCGAATTCTTTCATCCGGTTCTAAGTCTAACTTAAAAAATATAGTATCTTTACTTCCATTTTAATACATATGAAAGTGCTAGAATTTTAAATAATTAAAGGTGCTCGACTGAGCTTTAATCTACGGTCCCTCCCTATAAAACATTTGCAACTCGTCTTATTTGGATGCATCAGACTACTGTTCTCATCTTGAGTGTGATTTTCATAACATTTCGGTCGATGTAACCTCCGATCTTCTTTAGGTGTATCTTGTTGAACTCAGGAATGTTTCTGTCAAACTTGGGAATTTTGACAGAGTTTTAAATGGAACCCTTTATTTTACTTCATGGGATAGCATGCTCTTGTTCCGTCAGCCATGACTGGATAGAGGTTCTAAATGATTCGCAATTGTATTTTTGGTCACCTATGCTGAGAATTAAACCTTCAGGAGAATATCACTTTTACAATTGATTTTTTCAAGTACTCTAACCACTGCGCCATGTCTCCTTGCAGACATATCGAGCGAAACATTGTTAAAATCACACTCAAGATGAGGACAATAGTCCGGTGAATTCAAATAATACAAATAACCAATGCTCATCTAAAAAATTCAGAAGCATAAATACTCGTCTAGCTACAACAGCTGTCCACAATTTCTCTTATTCTCTGTATTTAAAACTAAACGAATTTTCTTTTCTTAGAATTGTCTCATAAAACCGTTCAGACTCATTAAAAAATTTAAAAATTAAAAAATTTAAAAAATTAAAAAAATAAAATAAAAGATCATAATTCATCTGATGTTGCTCAGAAAAAAAAAATCAGACTTTATCCATTTTAAAATAAATTGTGCCAAAATCAAATTATATCATTCCATTTACTAAAATAGTACAATATTTAATAAGAACATTTCAAAAAGTAACTAACAATTATTTTTACGGTGTAAAAAGACAAAAAAATTCTTTATCTTTAAAAGATAATTAAATTGCTACAATTTTACAATTCGTTTCATGTAAAGAACATTTAAATGACAATTTTTTTTACATAAGAAGACAGTTGTATTTTTCTTAATGATATTGACACTAGCATACAATTATTTCAAATGCAATATTTATATTAGCAGTAAATTATATGGACTGATATAGAGAACACAGTAGAATTTCTGTTAGTAGTGATAAAATTCTACTCTGATGTTAGATAATTGTCGTAATTACCTCCCCTTTACTAGAAGTCTTTAACACACCTCGAACTATACCGGGTCAGCCATAAGTAAATATACAAATACCTTTAAACATAAACGTAAATAGCTATAACTTTTTATCAATACAAACCCATCGCATATAAGTAACTATATAATTTGATTGCAGCATAAACCATCAGTAATTATATAATTTTAGTCAGGTTTCCGGAAATCACACTCGTCTGATTACTTTTTTTTTTTTTTTTTTTGCCAATTTCTCTTTTTATTTAGACAGAAAAAACATTTTATTGCGTTTAAAACAGTTCTTTGATTATTTGTTTTTACTTTATCTCAAAAGACGAAAAACTCAATTAAATGTTAGTGATTTCCGGCAAATATGTCCGTCTGCCATTGCAAAATCTAACTTTAACCATATCGTATTTAAATGAAATCTTATATTGAAAAAAAAAAAAATGTTTGCAAACACTTTAAAACAAAAATTATGAAGGTAGATAGAAAAATAACTTTTTGCGTTTGGTAACGGTTACTGGTTCAGTATTTTTTAATCCTTTTTTCTTGTTAACAATCCTGCACAATCACGGAATGTTTATTAATGATCAGCAAAATGCATGCTCTGAGATAATTATCCTATTTGTACCACATCAATAATAATAAAAAAAGAATCTACTTACTGCATATGGAAGTGTTGCGTGTCTATATAGTACAAATTCACCTTCTTTATAGTTATCATACACATAGTTATCAAATGTTGTCATGTGGGGGTCATTAATTGACTTGCACATGGAGGGATTATAAATATCCTTTACAGTCACCTAAAAAAGAAAAAAATCACATATATTGTTTATGCATACTTTTGCCATCTATATAATAATACACTTACATATTTCCAATTCGTACGTACGTTATCACCTTTCACACACATTTATTTTAATGAAATCATCCGATTGAGAAAGATAAAATGCAATGTAAAAATGTAATTAAAAATATATTGGTGCTCTTATGGTAAAAATTGTGGCTGTATCCATTTTAAAGTGAATTGTTCCTAAACCTAATTCTGTCATTTCGTTTTAAGTCTAACTTAAAAATATACTATTTGCATTAAAGTAAAATGTTACTTAAATTCCATTTTAATACGTATGCAAGTATTAGAATTATAAATAAAGGTGCTCGACTGAGCTTCAATCTATGGTCACCCCTATAAAACATGCACAACTTATACTCGTCTAACTACAACAATTCTCAACAATTACGCTATCTGTTTAAAACTAAACGAAAATTCTCTAAGCAGTTTCTTTCCTAAAACTGTGTCTGCGAAACACAATATCGTGGGGCTGCTTACCAGCTGACTATAACATAGTCGTTTTGAAGTTTTTTTTTGATAGAAGCTTGGTTTTAGATGCATTAAAGGTAACCAGCCACCTCTTCCCCCACTGTACCACACGCTTAAGATCAGAGGAGAGAGAATCGGTGAGAACTTTGTCATTTACGGCCTTTGATGTGTTGCCATAGATGGTCGTGTCATCAGCATAGATGTCAACGAATGATTTAAGTATGTGTTTTGGAGATCATTGATATAGATTAGGAAGAGAGTTGGGCTCAGGATGGATCCCTGAGGGACTCCAGCATTAATACTTCAGGCCTCTGATTTCTGCACATCAACTGCTACTTTTATGAGCCTATTAGAGAGAAATGATTTAATGATTGAGAAAACATTTCCAGTTATACCGTAGCTGGAAATCTTGTGAAGTAGGCCTTTATGCCATACCTTATTGAAGGCCTTTGATATGCCAAGAGCAATTGCCCTGGAAAGAAAGCCTTTGTCAAGAGATTCGCTAATCTTATGTGATATAGCCGTTAGCACATCTGCTGTAGATCTGGCAGAACGGAAACCATATTGCGTGTCACTAAGAAGGTTATTTCTGCGGAGGTGGTTGACTACTTCTCTATTTAATATGGATTTCAGCAACTTACTCATGACACACAGGAGACTTATTGGTCTTTACTGAGAGGGAGATGAGCGATCAACTGAATTCTTAAATACAGGGCATACTGATGAGGTTTTCCAGGGTGTTGGGAAGCATTTCTCCTTAAGACAACGCTTAAACAGTTTTGTAAGTATGGGGGCAAAGCTTGTTGAAGCTTTTTCAACACTATAATTAGAATGCCGTCAGAGCCAGTTGCTTTACTGGAATCAAGGTTCTTGATTAGCTTGGCGACCTCATGCACAGATATTTGTATGTTACCTAGCGTGTTGTCTGTTATAGGAGGAAATATGGGGAGTTGATGGCCTTCGACGCATAGGGTAGAATTAACTGCAAAGTTCTTGGCAAATAGTTTGACCTTGTCTGATGCTGACGAGAGACCTCTGGTCCATTGATAATGGTTGGGATAAAACGCATGCTTCTGTTCAGGATCCTATTTGTTATTTGCTAAAACTGGTGGGAACCAAACCGCTGCTCAGCTACTTTGGAATTAACAGACTGAGCATATAGCTCTCTTGCATTTTTTATTACTCTTTTACAGTGGTTGCTGGCGGTCCTGAAAGCAGCTTTAGTCTCAGTGCATTTATTATGTTGGTAGCTATGGAAAAAGTGATTTCTGTGCGTAATAGAAGCAGCACATTCTGGGGAGAACCATGGCTGGCTGTTAGGTTTTTGTTGGAATTTTTTCGATGGTATGAATCGGTCTATGCCTACAATTAACCATTCGGTCAGGTCTGATACTATAGAGGACACATCCTATTTAAACATGGAATGTAGAGGTAGATCAGATATGAATGTACGGAAGCTATCCCAGTCCGCCATAGAGTATCGGTATACAGTACGGTGAAGAGGTACATCTAAAGACTTATTACATTTCATTTTTATCTTAACTGATACGACGGAGTGGTCGGAGGATCCCAGACGAGATAGAACGGAACATGAACATAGCTCAGAGGAAGTTGAGAGAAATAGATGTAGAAGGCTTGCATACTGACCGCTAGTATCGGGCACACGGGTGGGCTCACGAACAATTTGAGTGAGGTCATAGGCAATGGCAAAATCATGACACAACCTCCCCTCATCATCTGTCTTATTTGAATGGGTCAGCCATTCCACATTATGGACATTGAAGTCACCACAAATGTGAATGTTAGCCGAGGGATGAGCAGACAGGATGTGGTCAATTTTCTCAGATATGCTCTTAAAGATAGTATCTCCGCTGTTGTAGGGGCGATAGAGGGCAAATATAAATAAAGTGGTGTAAGCAACTGCAACCTGGAAGCACATATAAGGTAAATTAGGGTCTTCTCCGGAGATATCCTTGCCACACGGGAAGCCATGTAGGCACATATTCCATACCCATGGCGATCTTGGGGGTCAGATTTAGATGTTAAGTTAGAGTATTCTTTAACTATGAACTCGTCTAGGGAAGTGGCGGCCCTATTCCAGTTTCACTTAGAAAGAATATGTCCGGTTTCGTCTCCTGTAATTGTGTTTCAACCTCTAGAAGTTTGGAACGTAGACCCCTGATGTTGGAGAAGGAGACCTGGCAGTAGGGGTCTATGTTGGAGAATGGGGTTCTAGGTTTATTTGTGTTTTTTTTTCTGGAGATATTTCATGTTGAGGATTTTGGGATTTGGGGAACAGGTCGGCTTACTTGGTTAGAGCAGTACAGAGAGGGAAAGTAAGAGAGAAAAGACAGGAAGATTTTTTTTTGTAGCACATGATAAGGTAAAGCCGTAACAATAACCCACTAGTATGGCATCGAGAGGCCCCACCAGAGACTACTGCAACAAATGGCAATACAGCAGCCTCAGTACTTTGCACCTGCTGATAGGACAGCCTCCTTAGTGGTTAATCAAGGTTCAGCTCCCTGACTATCAGACGGATAATGTCATCCCAGATAAAACGTTTACCTCCAGCACTCTTACTAGTGACATGGCTACAAGGACAGACATAGAAACAGAAAAATTTCCGACATCTCAGACTAGTGTTCACAAAGTACTACCGATCTGGAAAGCAGCTTATTATACCGATAAATAGGGGGATATTGGCAAGCTTCACCAAATCTCTCTTGTAAATAACTTATTCTATGAAATTAAAATGAATCAGGGAAACCAATGCCAACAGTAAAATAAAATTGTACAATTCTGATCCATACGAGATTATTTTTCAGATGATCTGATCAGCAATAATAGTGATTGGTGATTAATTTGCTATCGCCTAAGCAAACAATTTTTTAGATCGAAATCGTCCCAGACAAGACATAAAGCCTTTTGATGAGGGAGCTAGGAATGAACAAAAAAGAGAAGGATAATAAGCAAAAAATAAACAAATATCCTAAAGAAAATGCTACTTTCTCCTACAACACTTTTTGGTTCATGAAACTTCTTTAGTTTTATTACACTCATCATGTGATAAAAGTTCTTTCAAACAGAGTTCCGCCGTGTTAACATTCTTTGTGTCCATGTTATACACAAAGGTCTATAGAGGCAAAGTTGGTCGAAACCTCAAGCAGTTAAGTAAGTTGGTTCTTTCATAATGTCACAAAGCTGGAGAATTATTCAGATTTTAACAATTTGGTTGACAAAATTTTAAATAAAGGGATAATAAATACACATGAAAATTGCAAAGAAGACCTTGAGTTTGGTTTCGGTAAACTCGTAACTCTCGCTTTCTTTATTTTGTCCTTTAGTCCTCACATTCCATGAGCGATGTTTCTGATAAGAAAGAAAGAAATACGATTTTGATGGCTACGAATCCATTTCTCTAACACTCATCGTTAGCTAGTTTGTTTTTAAATCTTGAAGTCATATTTTTTAACTTCTTACATCAAGTGGCTTCATCCTTTGTAGCGATTTCCATTAAAAATAAATAAATAAAACTAATATCTTCAGAACTCTACTGAAACACTCTCTTCAGGAATACCGAGTAGACTTTAATCACCCCGCGATTGTAAAGTTTCTAAAGAGTTAAAATTGATATTTTAAAGTGGCGAATACCGTTTTGTGCACAAAAAAAAAAAATCCGTCATTCTTCTTCTTCTTCTTCTTCTTCTTCTACTCCTCCTCCTTCTTCACAAAATCACAATCACGTTCCGTCGCTCTCGCAAAAACCCCGTCCTTATAGGTAGACTTTTTATCGCGACAGTGACACAATTTGTATATATCTCTTTTCGTTCGAGTGACAGTGGTTCTTCTGCACATACTATTTTGTAGAACCAACGGAGTGTTGCTCAGTTCCACCACAGTTTCAAAGATATGCTAACATATTAATTCCAGAAAGTATGAGAAAAGCAAATATATCTATGATATTAATTTAAACTCGCTCATTGAGTATTGCTACAGTACCTGAGTATATCTATTTTAATCTTTATCTAGTTGCTACAAGTTTATAACTAGTCTGAATAAAAGTATCCCTTCTTCCTGAGAAATCGGCTTTGAAACTTTTTGGTCTTTCTTTCGCAAGAAACTTTTCTTGAAATATTAAATCCATTGCTCTTTCTACTTCTAATAAAGTTGGTTGTCTTTATCGCTTTAAACACTTTCTCACACATGAAGTCATTCTCTATGTCTATAAAACTACTATTAGACCTTGTATAGAGTATTGTTGTTGTAGTTGGGTTGATGAATCTCCAACCAATTTGAAGCTTCATGATTAGGCACAATCACGTATATGTAATTTGATTGCCCCCCCCCATCCCTTTTTCTTCATTACAGTTTCTTTCTGGTTGATGTTGCTAGTCTCAGCATTTTCTAGAAAAGCTTTTATGACATATGTTTTCCAGAATTGTCAGATTTATTCCCTGCTTCTTTTGTTCCAGCTTGTTTGACTCTTTGGTCGAGTGATCATTAATTTGCTGTTTTGATACCTCATTGTAATACAACTGCCTATTCCAATAGCTTCTTTCCAAGAACCGCAGGCTTGTAGAATTCTCTTTCTGCTGACCGTTTTCTTCCTACCTATAATCTTGGTTTCTTTAAGGCTAAGATCAATAGGCATTTCTTGTATTTTCTATAATAATCTTTTATCCTTGTTATCTCCTTAAATTGAGTGGCTTCACGCCATGTCTGAAGCGATTTCCGTTAAAAATAACTTAGACGAGAGCAGATACTTTTATGTGAAAAAAAAAGCTCCACCGACAGAACTTTTACACTATAGTAAACGGAAAATCCAATTAAAATAAACAAATACTGTTTATGTCTATTTTTTTTTCAGATCATAAAAAGTTCACTTATCTTTTTGAATATTTATGTAACTTTTTTATCTTATTATTTTATGTTAATTTCTTTCAATTAAGTTTGTTAGCAAACGAGCTTAGTAAACGACCTTTTTGTCAACTAATCCAGTGCAGGGGTTGAACAAAATAATGAAAACACCTTGTGAATTTTATATCAATTTTGAAACACCTATAAAAATTGAAAATAGTTACCAAGATGTCGGTTTAATTTTTTATTTTTATTGTTGTCATGAATTAATTGATTAAATTTACTTTTTTAATTTTAAATAGTGCCTATAAGTAAGAAAAATTATAATAATACATCTGTCAGATTTCTGAAAAAAGGACAGATTGTTGGTGGCCGTATCTAGAGGAACTGTCTCGTAGGTTATGTCAACCTATAAAAAAGAAAGGAAAACATCCTCATCTAACCAAAATTTTGGAAGAAAGCCGAATTTGTCTAAAAGATTGTAGAATCTTTGTAAAGATTGTGAAGAAAGAGCACAAAGTCACGGCACCAAAATTATGGTAGAGCTTAAAAATTATCTGAAAAATTCACATTGGGCGGTTAGGGTTAGGGTTATCTGAAAAATCCACATTGGGCGGTTAGGGTTAGGGTTATCTGAAAAATCCACATTGGGCGGTTAGGGTTAGGGTTATCTGAAAAATCCACATTGGGGGGTTAGGGTTATCTGAAAAATCCACATTGGGCGGTTAGGGTTAGGGTTATCTGAAAAATCCACATTGGGCGGTTAGGGTTAGGGTTATCTGAAAAATCCACATTGGGCGGTTAGGGTTAGGGTTATCTGAAAAATCCACATTGGGCGGTTAGGGTTAGGGTTATCTGAAAAATCCACATTGGGCGGTTAGGGTTAGGGTTATCTGAAAAATCCACATTGGGCGGTTAGGGTTAGGGTTATCTGAAAAATCCACATTGGGCGGTTAGGGTTAGGGTTATCTGAAAAATCCACATTGGGCGGTTAGGGTTAGGGTTATCTGAAAAATCCACATTGGGCGGTTAGGGTTAGGGTTATCTGAAAAATCCACATTGGGCGGTTAGGGTTAGGGTTATCTGAAAAATCCACATTGGGCGGTTAGGGTTAGGGTTATCTGAAAAATCCACATTGGGCGGTTAGGGTTAGGGTTAGGGTTATCTGAAAAATCCACATTGGGCGGTTAGGGTTAGGGTTATCTGAAAAATCCACATTGGGCGGTTAGGGTTAGGGTTAGGGTTATCTGAAAAATCCACATTGGGCGGTTAGGGTTAGGGTTATCTGAAAAATCCACATTGGGCGGTTAGGGTTAGGGTTATCTGAAATATCCACATTGGGCGGTTAGGGTTAGGGTTATCTGAAAAATCCACATTGGGCGGTTAGGGTTAGGGTTATCTGAAAAATCCACATTGGGCGGTTAGGGTTAGGGTTAGGGTTATCTGAAAAATTCACATTGCTTTTGATTATTTTCCATTATTTTGCCCAACCCTTTTATATTTGTGTACGAACAGATAAGCATTAAACGCACCATAAATTTGAAATATTGCATACATAAATAGATTATTCTAATACTTACCGCTACGTGTGAAGGTTTTTGTGTGATAATTTCATTTGTTGAACAAACCAACTTCATGCTGACAGCAACAGTCACAATTTGGTCCGAGTCCCGGATTCCATCGATGGTAGCTTTCAGGGCGATAGAAGATAATCTGCTTCCATTATTTGTTATAGCCTGAATGCAAGGTGATACGGTTGTTTTGTCGGTACCAAATAAGGATCCAATAACTAGTTGAGTCAAATCATTGCCTAGCGGACACCGCCAAGGTTTTGGTTGGGGAAGGATTTCAACTGCGATTAGAATTTTAGCATCATTATTTAAGCCAGTACAATAAAGGCTTGGTGGTAAGGGGCTTTTCACTGTGATAAATCCTGTTTGGCCTTCCATGATCGTCAGATTTGTCTGTTCAACCTAAAAAAAGATAAATAAATAAATAAAATATAACGTGGCTTCATTTTAATTTTGATGTTTTTGGAGCTCAAAGACTTTCAAAAACTGACACCTATTATTTTACACGATAGAGTTAACATTATAATAATGTTGGTCCATCACGTACAATAGCATTTTCGATAAAAGTACACAATAGTAAACATTGATAAGAAAAATTGAGTTTCTAGAAAACAAGTATATAATGATATGAATTTGGGATCAATATCACTGCAGTGGAAGCAGGCCTTCGTAAACAATTCAAAAACAATTGAAAATTAACCCAATATAAGGTGCAATAAGGTGGAACGCATATTACAATATTAGTATCATGAGAGGACATTTTCTTCTTTAAAATATGAAGAAATTACAATTTCTTACATAAATAATAATATAAAATATAATATAAAAATAAAATAAATATAAAATATATAAATAATAATAATATAAATTAATATTATATGATAATATAAAATATATTTGATAATATATATAATATCAAACTGTTACTATTAAAATACATTACATAACAATTAGAAAATAAAAAGATTCTTTTCAAGCATTTCTGGAGAGTTCTAAAAATAAAACAGAAAAGTGTAGGTTTTTTTTTCCGAGGGCTCCAGAAAGTTCTAAGTCGTAGTATTTCATTTTAGAAATTCTAGAAAATTCCATCCACAACAACTATGAATAGACGCTAATAGTGTCATAACTTCAGTTATTAAGTCAGCTCTGAGAAGGAATGCTATTCTGGGACGACCTTTCAACTATTTATGACTCTGGCCTATTTTTCCTGAGATAAATCCAGTCGTAAGGAATTCCTGAAACAAGCCAATTGCAAACACCAGAAAAGAACTGAACTTTTGATAAATATTGATTTTATGATCTTATATTCTGACTAAAGTAATATATTATTATTTCTCAAACTTGGTTATTATTTACACTGTGTAAAAGTTAGATTAATCTAAAACCGGATTTATCTCCCTTGAAACCATTTTTCTTGTAAATATTTGATTTTACTGTTTATCTGTTCAATAATTCTGTTATTTTTCTCTCTGACTCCTTTTAGTTCTTTTTCAATATGTGTTGTGTGTCGTCCCCTAGACATTTTCTTGCACATAACAATTAGCAATGAACAATAGAATCTGAAATTAATATAAAATATATTCACAATTGAAAAAGTTGGAAACTGAATAAAAATGGACTCCGTTTTGTGTTTATCCAATTCAAAGTTTACTTCAAGAAATTAAAATAAGAAAATATATACAGTTGACATAGCGACGAGATAAGAAAGCTCATTATTATCGTATTATTTGGATTATTCGGACTACTGCTCACATATTTAGTGCTTCACAGCTGCAATTTTAAATTCCCTTCATTTCTCCAACTTTTTTCTTTACTTTTTCACCGGGTGATAATTCGATGAAGAATCGAAAACGTTCGTGATAGATATGAAACTTATATTATTATTTTTTTTTATATTTACATATATTCTTATGATTTGAACAATAAAATATTAAAAACAAAACATGTATTCTATCAACATAAAATCAAAAGATACTACAAGTAAATACACTACAGGGGATGCCGGGTAAGTACAGTTAGTGTATATATATATATATATATATATATATATATATATATATATATATATATATATATATATATATATATATATATATATATATATATATGTGTGTGTGTTATATCGAAATATAGTGTGTATATATTTACCGAAATCTTTGATATAAATGTATTACTTCGTTGGAAAGGCCCGATTAAATTTGCACAATCAAACACAAAACAAGGAACTATTTCACAGAAAACCTGAAAATAAAAAATAGTATATATATGCGTTAAGCAGTTAAAAATGCTACAAATGTGTTTATTTAAAGTCAATATGCGATACACTTGTTCACAACTAATTTCTTATAAACTTTACCAGAGAAATGCTGATTTAACCAATTAGAACTGCTGTTAAAAGATGAAATTATAACAACCTGCTACTGGTAACATGTAACTCAGTACATTTGAGTGGTAGATGATAAAATAAATCTCAGTGTTTGTGTGTAGGTGTAATATTTGTATGTTCTCTAAGATTTACAAGGAAAGCCAATGAAAATGTTCTCGAATCTCAAAGTTCATCAATAATGGGGTGATGAGGACATAACCTGCTTAAAATTTCAAATATATCTTTTTTGATTGAATTTATCTATGTATAAAATTTCAAATATATCCTTTTTGATTGAATTTATCTATGTATAAAATTTCAAATATATCCTTTTTGATTGAATTTATCTATGTATAAAATTTCAAATATATCCTTTTTGATTGAATTTATCTACGTATAAAATTTCAAATATATCTTTTTTGATTGAATTTATCTATGTATAAAATTTCAAATATATCCTTTTTGATTGAATTTATCTATGTATAAAATTTCAAATATATCTTTTTTGATTGAATTTATCTATGTATAAAATTTCAAATATATCCTTTTTGATTGAATTTATCTACGTATAAAATTTCAAATATATCCTTTTTGATTGAATTTATCTATGTATAAAATTTCAAATATATCCTTTTTGATTGAATTTATCTACGTATAAAATTTCAAATATATCCTTTTTGATTGAATTTATCTACGTATAAAATTTCAAATATATCCTTTTGATTGAATTTATCTATGTATAAAATTTCAAATATATCCTTTTTGATTGAATTTATCTATGTATAAAATTTCAAATATATCCTTTTTGATTGAATTTATCTATGTATAAAATTTCAAATATATCCTTTTTGATTGAATTTATCTATGTATAAAATTTCAAATATATCCTTTTTGATTGAAATTATCTACGTATAAAATTTCAAATATATCCTTTTTGATTGAATTTATCTACGTATAAAATTTCAAATATATCCTTTTTGATTGAATTTATCTATGTATAAAATTTCAAATATATCCTTTTTGATTGGATTTATTTATGTATAAAATTTCAAATATATCCTTTTTGATTGAATTTATCTATGTATAAAATTTCAAATATATCCTTTTTGATTGAATTTATCTATGTATAAAATTTCAAATATATCCTTTTTGATTGAATTTATCTACGTATAAAATTTCAAATATATCCTTTTTGATTGAATTTATCTATGTATAAAATTTCAAATATATCCTTTTTGATTGAATTTATCTACGTATAAAATTTCAAATATATCCTTTTTGATTGAATTTATCTACGTATAAAATTTCAAATATATCCTTTTTGATTGAATTTATCTATGTATAAAATTTCAAATATATCCTTTTTGATTGAATTTATCTATGTATAAAATTTCAAATATATCCTTTTTGATTGAATTTATCTATGTATAAAATTTCAAATATATCCTTTTTGATTGAATTTATCTATGTATAAAATTTCAAATATATCCATTTGATTGAATTTATCTATGTATAGAATTTCAAATATATCCTTTTTGATTGAATTTATCTATGTATAAAATTTCAAATATATCCTTTTTGATTGAATTTATCTATGTATAAAATTTCAAATATATCCTTTTTGATTGAATTTATCTACGTATAAAATTTCAAATATATCCTTTTTGATTGAATTTATCTACGTATAAAATTTCAAATATATCCTTTTTGATTGAATTTATCTACGTATAAAATTTCAAATATATCCTTTTTGATTGAATTTATCTATGTATAAAATTTCAAATATATCCTTTTTGATTGAATTTATCTATGTATAAAATTTCAAATATATCCTTTTTGATTGAATTTATCTATGTATAAAATTTCAAATATATCCTTTTTGATTGAATTTATCTATGTATAAAATTTCAAATATATCTTTTTTGATTGAATTTATCTACGTATAAAATTTCAAATATATCCTTTTTGATTGAATTTATCTACGTATAAAATTTCAAATATATCCTTTTTGATTGAATTTATCTATGTATAAAATATCAAATATATCTTTTTTGATTGAATTTATCTATGTATAAAATTTCAAATATATCCTTTTTGATTGAATTTATCTACGTATAAAATTTCAAATATATCCTTTTTGATTGAATTTATCTATGTATAAAATTTCAAATATATCCTTTTTGATTGAATTTATCTATGTATAAAATTTCAAATATATCCTTTTTGATTGAATTTATCTATGTATAAAATTTCAAATATATCTTTTTTGATTGAATTTATCTACGTATAAAATTTCAAATATATCTTTTTTGATTGAATTTATCTACGTATAAAATTTCAAATATATCCTTTTTGATTGAATTTATCTATGTATAAAATATCAAATATATCTTTTTTGATTGAATTTATCTATGTATAAAATTTCAAATATATCCTTTTTGATTGAATTTATCTATGTATAAAATTTCAAATATATCTTTTTTGATTGAATTTATCTATGTATAAAATTTCAAATATATCCTTTTTGATTGAATTTATCTATGTATAAAATTTCAAATATATCTTTTTTGATTGAATTTATCTACGTATAAAATTTCAAATATATCCTTTTTGATTGAATTTATCTACGTATAAAATTTCAAATATATCCTTTTTGATTGAATTTATCTACGTATAAAATTTCAAATATATCCTTTTTGATTGAATTTATCTATGTATAAAATTTCAAATATATCCTTTTTGATTGAATTTATTTATGTATAAAATTTCAAATATATCCTTTTTGATTGAATTTATTTATGTATAAAATTTCAAATATATCCTTTTTGATTGAATTTATCTATGTATAAAATTTCAAATATATCCTTTTTGATTGAATTTATCTATGTATAAAATTTCAAATATATCTTTTTTGATTGAATTTATCTATGTATAAAATTTCAAATATATCTTTTTTGATTGAATTTATCTATGTATAAAATTTCAAATATATCTTTTTTTATTGAATTTATCTACGTATAAAATTTCAAATATATCTTTTTTGATTGAATTTATCTACGTATAAAATTTCAAATATATCTTTTTTGATTGAATTTATCTACGTATAAAATTTCAAATATATCTTTTTTGATTGAATTTATCTACGTATAAAATTTCAAATATATCTTTTTTGATTGAATTTATCTATGTATAAAATTTCAAATATATCCTTTTTGATTGAATTTATCTACGTATAAAATTTCAAATATATCCTTTTTGATTGAATTTATCTACGTATAAAATTTCAAATATATCCTTTTTGATTGGATTTATTTATGTATAAAATTTCAAATATATCTTTTTTGATTGAATTTATCTATGTATAAAATTTCAAATATATCTTTTTTGATTGAATTTATCTATGTATAAAATTTCAAATATATCTTTTTTGATTGAATTTATCTATGTATAAAATTTCAAATATATCTTTTTTGATTGAATTTATCTATGTATAAAATTTCAAATATATCCTTTTTGATTGAATTTATCTATGTATAAAATTTCAAATATATCTTTTTTGATTGAATTTATCTATGTATAAAATTTCAAATATATCCTTTTTGATTGAATTTATCTATGTATAAAATTTCAAATATATCTTTTTTGATTGAATTTATCTATGTATAAAATTTCAAATATATCCTTTTTGATTGAATTTATCTATGTATAAAATTTCAAATATATCCTTTTTGATTGAATTTATCTATGTATAAAATTTCAAATATATCCTTTTTGATTGAATTTATCTATGTATAAAATTTCAAATATATCCTTTTTGATTGAATTTATCTACGTATAAAATTTCAAATATATCCTTTTTGATTGGATTTATTTATGTATAAAATTTCAAATATATCCTTTTTGATTGAATTTATCTACGTATAAAATTTCAAATATATCCTTTTTGATTGAATTTATCTACGTATAAAATTTCAAATATATCCTTTTTGATTGAATTTATCTATGTATAAAATTTCAAATATATCCTTTTTGATTGAATTTATCGATGTATAAAATTTCAAATATATCCTTTTTGATTGAATTTATCTACGTATAAAATTTCAAATATATCCTTTTTGATTGAATTTATCTACGTATAAAATTTCAAATATATCCTTTTTGATTGAATTTATCTATGTATAAAATTTCAAATATATCCTTTTTGATTGAATTTATCTATGTATAAAATTTCAAATATATCCTTTTTGATTGAATTTATTTATGTATAAAATTTCAAATATATCCTTTTTGATTGAATTTATTTATGTATAAAATTTCAAATATATCCTTTTTGATTGAATTTATCTATGTATAAAATTTCAAATATATCCTTTTTGATTGAATTTATTTATGTATAAAATTTCAAATATATCCTTTTTGATTGAATTTATTTATGTATAAAATTTCAAATATATCCTTTTTGATTGAATTTATCTATGTATAAAATTTCAAATATATCCTTTTTGATTGAATTTATCTATGTATAAAATTTCAAATATATCCTTTTTGATTGAATTTATCTATGTATAAAATTTCAAATATATCCTTTTTGATTGAATTTATCTATGTATAAAATTTCAAATATATCCTTTTTGATTGAATTTATCTATGTATAAAATTTCAAATATATCCTATTTGATTGGATTTATTTATGTATAAAATTTCAAATATATCCTTTTTGATTGAATTTATCTACGTATAAAATTTCAAATATATCCTTTTTGATTGAATTTATCTATGTATAAAATTTCAAATATATCCTTTTTGATTGAATTTATCTATGTATAAAATTTCAAATATATCCTTTTTGATTGAATTTATCTACGTATAAAATTTCAAATATATCCTTTTTGATTGAATTTATCTACGTATAAAATTTCAAATATATCCTTTTTGATTGAATTTATCTATGTATAAAATTTCAAATATATCCTTTTTGATTGAATTTATCTATGTATAAAATTTCAAATATATCCTTTTTGATTGAATTTATCTATGTATAAAATTTCAAATATATCCTTTTTGATTGAATTTATCTATGTATAAAATTTCAAATATATCTTTTTTGATTGAATTTATCTACGTATAAAATTTCAAATATATCCTTTTTGATTGAATTTATCTACGTATAAAATTTCAAATATATCCTTTTTGATTGAATTTATCTACGTATAAAATATCAAATATATCTTTTTTGATTGAATTTATCTATGTATAAAATTTCAAATATATCCTTTTTGATTGAATTTATCTACGTATAAAATTTCAAATATATCCTTTTTGATTGAATTTATCTATGTATAAAATTTCAAATATATCCTTTTTGATTGAATTTATCTATGTATAAAATTTCAAATATATCCTTTTTGATTGAATTCATCTATGTATAAAATTTCAAATATATCTTTTTTGATTGAATTTATCTACGTATAAAATTTCAAATATATCTTTTTTGATTGAATTTATCTACGTATAAAATTTCAAATATATCCTTTTTGATTGAATTTATCTATGTATAAAATATCAAATATATCTTTTTTGATTGAATTTATCTATGTATAAAATTTCAAATATATCCTTTTTGATTGAATTTATCTATGTATAAAATTTCAAATATATCTTTTTTGATTGAATTTATCTATGTATAAAATTTCAAATATATCCTTTTTGATTGAATTTATCTATGTATAAAATTTCAAATATATCTTTTTTGATTGAATTTATCTACGTATAAAATTTCAAATATATCTTTTTTGATTGAATTTATCTACGTATAAAATTTCAAATATATCCTTTTTGATTGAATTTATCTACGTATAAAATTTCAAATATATCCTTTTTGATTGAATTTATCTATGTATAAAATTTCAAATATATCCTTTTTGATTGAATTTATCTATGTATAAAATTTCAAATATATCCTTTTTGATTGAATTTATTTATGTATAAAATTTCAAATATATCCTTTTTGATTGAATTTATCTATGTATAAAATTTCAAATATGTCCTTTTTGATTGAATTTATCTATGTATAAAATTTCAAATATATCCTTTTTGATTGAATTTATCTATGTATAAAATTTCAAATATATCCTTTTTGATTGAATTTATCTATGTATAAAATTTCAAATATATCCTTTTTGATTGAATTTATCTATGTATAAAATTTCAAATATATCCTTTTTGATTGAATTTATCTACGTATAAAATTTCAAATATATCCTTTTTGATTGAATTTATCTATGTATAAAATTTCAAATATATCCTTTTTGATTGAATTTATCTATGTATAAAATTTCAAATATATCCTTTTTGATTGAATTTATCTACGTATAAAATTTCAAATATATCCTTTTTGATTGAATGTATCTACGTATAAAATTTCAAATATATCCTTTTTGATTGAATTTATCTACGTATAAAATTTCAAATATATCCTTTTTGATTGAATTTATCTACGTATAAAATTTCAAATATATCCTTTTTGATTGAATTTATCTACGTATAAAATTTCAAATATATCCTTTTTGATTGAATTTATCTATGTATAAAATTTCAAATATATCCTTTTTGATTGAATTTATCTATGTATAAAATTTCAAATATATCCTTTTTGATTGAATTTATCTATGTATAAAATTTCAAATATATCCTTTTTGATTGAATTTATCGATGTATAAAATTTCAAATATATCCTTTTTGATTGAATTTATCTATGTATAAAATTTCAAATATATCCTTTTTGATTGAATTTATCTATGTATAAAATTTCAAATATATCCTTTTTGATTGAATTTATCTATGTATAAAATTTCAAATATATCCTTTTTGATTGAATTTATCTATGTATAAAATTTCAAATATATCCTTTTTGATTGAATTTATCTATGTATAAAATTTCAAATATATCCTTTTTGATTGAATTTATCTATGTATAAAATTTCAAATATATCCTTTTTGATTGAATTTATCTATGTATAAAATTTCAAATATATCCTTTTTGATTGAATTTATCTATGTATAAAATTTCAAATATATCCTTTTTGATTGAATTTATCTACGTATAAAATTTCAAATATATCCTTTTTGATTGAATTTATTTATGTATAAAATTTCAAATATATCCTTTTTGATTGAATTTATCTATGTATAAAATTTCAAATATATCCTTTTTGATTGAATTTATCTATGTATAAAATTTCAAATATATCCTTTTTGATTGGATTTATTTATGTATAAAATTTCAAATATATCCTTTTTGATTGAATTTATCTATGTATAAAATTTCAAATATATCTTTTTTGATTGAATTTATCTACGTATAAAATTTCAAATATATCTTTTTTGATTGAATTTATCTACGTATAAAATTTCAAATATATCCTTTTTGATTGAATTTATCTACGTATAAAATTTCAAATATATCCTTTTTGATTGAATTTATCTATGTATAAAATTTCAAATATATCCTTTTTGATTGAATTTATTTATGTATAAAATTTCAAATATATCTTTTTTGATTGAATTTATCTATGTATAAAATTTCAAATATATCCTTTTTGATTGAATTTATCTACGTATAAAATTTCAAATATATCCTTTTTGATTGAATTTATTTATGTATAAAATTTCAAATATATCCTTTTTGATTGAATTTATTTATGTATAAAATTTCAAATATATCCTTTTTGATTGAATTCATCTATGTATAAAATTAAAAAAAACGATATTTTTTTAAAAACTTTTTGATTGCTTTTATCTATGTATAAAATAAAAAAAACGATATTTTTTAAAACTTTTTTTCCACATTAGCACTAACTTTTTATATGACATTTATAAGTTTTCGGGTATGCTGAAAACGAATATCACATTTAAAGTAGTTTTCTAGATATCAAGATCATTATTATCCAATGTAATCCATTGCGTTTTTACTGGTGGACATGATTTTTCCCAACCGAGCAAATACTAAAGCGCATATTTTTTACAAACCCCTCTTTTCCCCATATTTAGAATGAAAATTGTCTTAATATTCAGGAACTACTTTTCTGTGTAAAAGTTAATTGTGATATTCGTTTTCAGCACCCTCGAAAACCTTTAAAAGTCATCATTTTAAATGTGAGGGTTAAAAAGAAAGTAAAAATTTACCTACAAATACCTAGAAATACGTTTCTCTCTGAGCTGATTATTTGTGTCCCAGTGACCAATGGGGAGGGACAGAACTTTTTTAAAACTTCAAATATGTATATCTGATTTTAATGAAATTTGGACGATAAGGCACTAAATCAGAATGTTTCAACATTTCAGTTCTTTCCGATTATATTAGCAGGCGGAACGGGAAGAGGGGGGAGGGAGTAAAAACAAAGAAAGCAATGCAGTGATCCTCATTCAATCCCGACCAATATCTTGTCTTCCTGCTAATCTGTTAAATATGTGTAAAATCTCTATTGAAAATTATGATCGTGTTATGAGTCAGCCTACATAAACTCTAAGACTCCAATCTCTTTTCCCAATTTTCACCATTGACATCGGTTTGATTGCCTTACAATAAAAGCCTTAAAAAAAGCAAGCACCTTTCTCCCACAACGGGAAGAGCCAAAATCGCTTGAGCTAAGATGCATACCTGTGACCAGAAAACTAGTCACATAAGATAAATTTGTAAAATCACATTCGCAAATCTATATATATAAAAGGTAAAATGTGTGTGACCATTTCGTGTATGTCTCGCAAAGGCTTTTCTCGCACACAGTCTCGGGGGGGGGGGTTACGATCGCTTACAAGTATTTATATAGGCCGTAGATAATAATATCTAAGATTTGGGAACATTACGTCGATTTTTACAAAATTATTGCTATTTCAGCCTGTCTTGTGTTCGTTCAGCTTTTTTGTATAAAACACGAAACTAATTCAAAGCTAATTCAAGTTCCCGGCAATCGCACCGGGGAAACGTCCAGAAGCAATCAGCTTTGATCAATGAGGGGCAAAACTCCTCTCATATCAGACAATTGCTATTCAATCTAGACAACGGGCCCCCCTCCCCAACATCTTGGGGGGAAAAACAGTCAAAGTTGGGTAAACAAAACCAAGTTAACTGCGCGACTTCTATTTGACCTCAATCCAAATAGAAGCAGCAGAGTTAACTTTTATTGCTGCCACCTGTCAATAGTTAAATAAATAAATAAATTCAAACGTGTTTCTCTTCTATGTCTCCTTGGGCCAGTGGTTAACGTCGTACGTCTTTTTTTCACACTTTCATTTCCAATTTTGCCTCAAGGGTTTGGGTTCGATCCTCATACTCACTTACCAAAACTTTTTTATTTTATTTTATTTTATTTTGATTTACCCAAAGCCACACACACTTCAAAACACCCGAGCATCGCCGGGTACCCCCTCCAGCACTTTAATAAATCAGAGGCCATTTTCTGTAGACTGTTTTTGAACCGAGTCAACGGCGGGTACTTTTGCTAGTATATATATATATATATATATATATATATATATATATATATATATATATATATATAAAAGCGAAAATGTGTGTATGTATGTATGTATGTTTGTATGTATGTATGTATGTGTGTTTGTGTGTCCGCTATAAGCTTTCGACAGACAGAACAAAAATTCACAAACTCGGTATCATATTGATGCTCCAAAAAAATATCGAAAAATTGGCCAAAAACGTTAATTTTTTCACCCCGAAATCGACAATTTTCTACAGGGGGGGAGGTCAACAAAAACCGTCCTCTCATGACGACGACCGGTTCGACGCATGCGTCAGATGACGTCATGATCTGATTTAGTTTAAATAGTTAAAGAACTGACTAAATTTCATGTACGTCGTGTTAGCTCAGTTGGTTAGCGCATTGGTTCATTTATCTAAACATTTTGGGTTCGAATCGTGGTGTGAGATGTCTTTTTTTTTGGGATTTTTTAAATTTAAATATTGAACCAGTGTTATTTAAACCATTTTTCACGTAACGTTCGTTTTTCTGTTGTTTTGTTTTTGACTTCGCTTATTCTTAGGTTTTCATTAACACCCCCGCCCGACCACACACACCCAAAAACACCCGGGTACCCACCGATTTTTTAAATTTT
Organism: Euprymna scolopes; assembly: GCF_053919585.1. Taxonomy (NCBI): domain Eukaryota; kingdom Metazoa; phylum Mollusca; class Cephalopoda; order Sepiida; family Sepiolidae; genus Euprymna; species Euprymna scolopes. The sequence continues at coordinate 1,923,574 of NC_136489.1, read as the reverse complement.
AATATCGAAACAGGCTTATTTAAGCCATTTTTCACGTGTTTTCTTTTGGGGGGGAGTCTACGTTCGTTTTTCTGTTTTCTTTTTTGTTTTTTCGATTTTTACATTTAACATCGTTCGTTTGCCTTACGTTTTTTTTTTAAATTTACTAAATCGTGCTAAAATGATATCCTCCACAAAAAAAGCATTGCTAATTGAAATAAAAAACATTAAACAAGTACTCATCAATAATCATTTCCCCAATTACATAGTTGATGAACAAATAAAAAAATGCTACAATCTTCCGATAACCAGAATAATAACGTTAGCCAACACCGCAATGCAAACCCCATTAATATATTTTACCAAAATCAAATGACGCCTAATTTCAGAATCGAAGAAAATGCAATAAAAAATATTATACGAAGATACTTGACGCCTGTTGACAGTAATTTTAAAATTAAATTTATTATCTATTATAGGAAATTTCGAACACAAAACCTTGTGGTTAAAAACAACTCTTCACCGGCGATAAAAACGTTGGAGCAAACCAATGTAGTGTATAAATTTAAATGCTCTATTGGAGAATGTAACTCCAAAAATAATACATACATTGGGCATACAACAACAACGTTGTCCCGGCGAATAACTATGCACCTTAACGACACAAGCGCGATTTACAAACATTTAAAAAAAGAACATAGCTGTCCCCCCTCCAATGTTAGAAAGGTCCTCGTTGACAACACAAAAATTATACAACGGGAAAATAATGTAAAAAGATTAAAGATTCTTGAAGCGTCGTACATTAGAACTCTTCAACCTAATATAAATGACATTGCATTTCAAAAAAGCAGTAACGTTCTGAAATGTCTTGCGTAGTCCGTGTTGAACGGACTTCGTACATGGTGTCTACGAACTTGCTGGTTTTAACACTCGAATTTTTAATCGACTTTTATTCTTAATCGACTTTTATTTTAACTCATCACTGAATATATATATTTTAGTTTTCATTTTTAATCCTCATTTTCGCAATCCTGTATTTTTAACACCTGATGATGATTCGTGGACGAATCGAAAGCGCTCGTAACAGCAACATGTATGGATCCTTTATTAATATTTTTGATTTTGAAACAAAAAAGACAATACGAAAAATTGAAAAATTAAAAAAAAAGAATTATAAGACAAAATGTCTCCGTTGTATTTAATAATATTTGCTTGAATGAAAAAATGCTGCCTAAATATACCAATATATATATATATATATATATATATATATATATATATATATATATATATATCTTTTTCTGTTGCATATCATTTTCATTATTTACCCCAAACAATTTTTTAAATTAACATACATTGCATTCATTCCTTTTCTTCACCAACTGTCGGTTTCGATTCAACTTTCAATGCCTCTCTTCAAAACTAAAACCTATTTTTTCTTTGTATTATTTGGATTATTCGGACTACTATTCTCATCTTGAGTGAAAATAACATATAAGACAGGAACAGTAGTTCAAATAATACGAAATATCAATCCTCATCTCAAAAATTCGAAAACACTATTTTTCTTTTGTGCAGAAATTGAGCTTTCTTTTAAGATAAAATGGCCACATAATAACAAAGTTTTGGTTTGAATTGAATTCAATTTATTTGGCAAAAAAATAAAACAACTCTGCTTCAATGCCATGTAGGGAAAGGTTAGTAAAATGTACAGAGAAGACACAGTAGTTCAGCATTTGTTCAAAGTTAGTTTTGCTTTGATTGGTGCATTTTTGACTTCATTTGGAACTTTATTCCAAACACCAGGTATTTCTAATAAAATGGACATAAATTGCAGAATAATATTGTACAATAGTATTGCCTCTTTTCGGGATGCAACAATATAATTTTTTTAAAAAATGTATATGAAAGAATTGTTACTGATACTCACTTCAGTGCCAAAGCTGTAAATGTAAGATTCTGTCTTATTCCAATGAACTGTTGTAACTCCTTTTTCCAATTCATAGCTGTCTTTCATATTATCATCAATATACCATTTAATGGTATAACCAATGGCTTTTTCTTTTACTCGGGCGAAATCACATGAAAATACTGTTTTGGATTTCAATTTGGTGATGCTAATTTTGGGTTTCTCTGGCAAGAAAGGCTCGTCTGTTAATGAATATAAGAAATTATTAAAGTATTTGTCTTTGGTAAGGCATAGACCAACATGTTTAAATCTGTGATGCTGAGTACAGAACTTAAAACTCTAAGATTGTTGTTTGGTACCTATACAGATAGATTGTCTCCCCTTAGTAATCACTCTTCAGTTAATAAATTTTTTTTCAATGAAATCAAAGTAGAATAAAAAAAATTGTTGTGACTCAACATATCATGGGTATGTCTAGTTAGTATTCATATAAATTTTGTGAGATCTTTTTATTCTTTAAAGTTGCAATAATATTATTGATTAAATCATTAGATTCTCAAAGATAATACATAAAGCATTTCCTGTTCATGACAAGTTATCGCCAGGGCTGTAACAACAGCATATTCTTTTCTACTCCCAAGTATCAACCCGACACAGTTAGATACAATAATCAACCAACCGAGAACCACATTACTCTATATAAAGACATATAATGGATATATACCTGAGAGGTAAAACAAGGAAAATAATATGCTGTTGTTCTAGCCCTAGTTATCACCTTTTACACCCATTTAAATAAACGAGATCGTTGAAAGATTGGAAATTAATCTGATGTCGCTAAGGTAAAAAAATCCGACTTTATTTTAAAATAAATTATTCTAAAATCAAATTATGTCGCCAGATCAAATAAAACAGTACAGTCTGTATATCTATACAAGTGAGAATGTGTGTGAGGACACTTCTCAACCTATATACTCAACGAATTCTTTATCTACAGACTTTAAATTTGGTTTCTAGGGTCTTCAGAAATGTGGAAAACTTTTTAATCGGTTTTCATCCGGAAAAAGGGCTGCTATGCAGTCAAAATTGAAATATTGACGCTTGGTGGTGGGAGGACCATTGGATTGTTATCTCTTTGTAAACTGTTTCACTAATACATATGTGTGAGTCGTTCACATAACAGATTACTTATGTTAACAATAAGTAGGTTTGAAAATTTTTTTAAAGATCATGTCAAGCTGGCATGATGGTTATTGTACTTAACTCACTGTCTTTAGGTTTTGGTTTCGATCTCAGCTTGAGTATTTTTTTACAAAAAGTGAACTGTTTAGAAAAAACATAATACTCGTGTACACATGTCTCAGTTTCTTTTTGTCTTTTTTATCTTATTTTTTTTAAGGAATTTAACATTGCGTTTAATACCTACGGTATTTCTGTTTATAATAAATAAGAATTCTGCATTAATTAAAACATAATATTATGCGTATTTTACAACCGGGCAGCCTACTAGTTTTAAATAAATACATTTAAAAAGGTGACTGTTTTATTGATTTAAAGAATATATAACTGACAATTAAGTTTGCCATAGGAAGACAGAATATTTATTATTTAAAAAGTTTTTTTTTTATTGCTAACGGACTATTATTATTATTATTAACAGTAAATTATGAAGATTGACGTAAAAAGCACCGTGGAATTTCCATGTGCTCCAACTTGTAAATAAATAAATAAATAAATAAATACCTGTCACAATTTCAAGGATATTTAAAATGTTAATCTCTGCATTCCATAACCGTATACTTCCAAACACAATTGTCGAAGAAGTTCCCCATTTGCTGTCATGGGGACTGTTGAATTTCAATCGGCGGACCACTGGCTGCACAGCGAAACGTACTCTGTACTTCGTAGTGGAAACTTTCACTTTATCATTAATGACCATTCTCAAACCTGATGTTCGACTCCAACTGATTTCAAATCTAAAAAAGTCTTTAGATTTCTGCAGATGGGTATAGACGATCCACTGGCGCCGTGTTGTAGAGATAGCCAAGAATATTTTATTTCGCTGGTAATACATGGTCATCCCTATAGCGGTCTTTGGATCTTCACCGCAGCTGAAGATGTAAGACCTGTCCTTGAGGGAGACGAATTTCAGTGTGAACTTCATGGTGAAACCCAGAGGACAGTTAGGCGAATCATCATTAAAGCAGTCGGAGGAGAACAAACCATAAGAGAAGAACTGACCAGCCTTAAGGTAGACTGCATGGCCTCCCTTGTCGCCATCAACAATTTGCGGTTTGCCCGTAACTGTCACTGTTCCAACGTTGGTCACAAGAGTTGAATTGACAATCCGAATAAAAGAAAGTCTTGTCAGGTTTATTATAAATGCTGGAAATAAATTGAGATTCAAATTAATATTTACAAAGAAAAAATCATGAAGGAAAGTATTATAATTGCTACAATTATATTTCTAAACACACACACACACACACAAAACAATAAGTGCAAAATTTGTTATATTTCTTTATGATAAATCCAGCCTTGTGGACTATTGGTTCTATTTACAGAAGCATGAGCATCAGTAGAAAAAGGAACGTGATGCATCATATATGCTAGAGTTTTTACTCCGTGAAAAACGGGCAAAAGTTAAAGCCTGTTGATTTAGAATAAGTGTTTTATGTCAAATTGCATATTGTTCAATTTGTGCTCATTTTTCGCATTAAATACCTATTAATCCCTAACTGACATTACACTTGAACTTCCGCATCTCAGTGCAGTCAGGGAAGCTGGGAACAGGGAGGAAATCCCAAAGTCTAGCAGTTCGAAGAAAGAAACTATTAGAATAGAAGGCTTTCTGATATCTAAAGATCTCTACAGTGTAGGGGTGGGATTTTGCAGCTTGTCAGGTTAGTCGCAGGTATTTCCGTTGAGAGAGCAAAAGTGCTTTGAGTTCGCCTGAGCACATTGCATTAAAATATTTGCAAAACAGGCACAGGAATGCAACATTTCGGCGATGGGACAGAGGCTGGAGTTTTGTTGATAATGTGGGACCTAATAAGTTGGAGATTCTTGAAGACTTCAAGTTAAGTAGTACATATCCAAAGAGAGAGAGAGAGAGAGAGAGAGAGAGAGAGAGAGAGAGAGAGAGAGAGAGAGAGGAGAAACAGACAGATATAGAGAAAACTAATTAAAAAATATTTACACTTACTTTTTAAGTTTGTCCAGACAGTTTTATTTTTGCTAGGAATGCAAATTTTGGTGGGGTCGTCTTTGAAAAGCTGTCCAATTTCTTGACATTGGCCACCAATTTTGCAAATGTCAGTCTAAAATTAAAAAAAAATTGTAACAAACTTTATTCATTATTTATTTGTTTTACAGCAATGTTGAAACATAATAACTGGTAACTGCCTGGTGCGAAATTCACCCTGGGCTAGCTGAACCAGCTACTTTCCTTCTGAAGGAGGAAGTTTCTTGGGAATATAAAATTCACAAGTGGTCCCCAATCGCATGTATACCCTGGTCAGGGAAGATAATGACGTTAGTTTTTGCAAGTTTTTACAAATTTAAAACAAAAACTTGACTAAACAACATTCTTCCTTGGCAAGTTGACAACCCAGGTTATTCTCCTTCCAGAGGAAGAAGTCTCTTGAGAATATCAAATTTACAAGCAGCCCCCAATAGCATGTATATCCTGGTCAAGGGAAATCGTAGTGCTATTTGTCTTTTGTTTTTTTTTTTGCAATTTTTTATAAGGCGATTTATTGTCCCTCCTGCATGCAATACCTTATATTCACAAAAAAAAAAAAACCCAATAAACAAATGAAGCGGCATTGACATTTGGTGAGTTGATCCAACTTCTTCCAAAGGTGGCAGTTTCTAGAGAATATGAAATTTACAAGTGGTCCCTAGTCGTATGTATATCCCAGTCAGGAAGATGATGACATTTTGCAAGAAAGTATCGAAGTCCATCCATATAGAGCATCTAGTTTCCCCAACTTCGGTGACCTAATGAGAACCGGTATATTCCTGCGATTATGCTATATAATACCTATTGTAAATGATTCATTGTATACAATTAATTGAACACAAGTTAGAATTGTATTCTTTCGTAATAATTTGGTTGATTATAGCAATTGCTTTCATTATTTTTCTTTACTTTTCACGTTTCTTACACAAAAAATTATGGACATTATATCGAGGATAATTTCAATTTTGCAGTTGTCAGCTGCAAAACAGTTTTGATGGCATTACTTTTTACAAGGAAGTACTGACGTCCTCAAGCATACAGCCACTAGTATTTTCAATTGGTCACCCATCTGGTACTGACTTGGCTCAACGTTGCTTGACATTGATGATTTATGTGAAGTTTTAATTGTACATTTTTAATATTTTCAATTAAACTGTAGACGAAGAGAGTGCTCATAGAATTCAAAAGCAATATTAAGAATATTCCTTTGTTTTAGTTTAAAAGTTATTGTCATAATAATAATGATAATAATAATGGTGATAATGCTAATGATAATAATGATAACGGTGATAATAATGATAATGATAATAATAATTAATGGTAATAATGATAATAAAAATAATAATGATAATCGATTTAATCTCTATTTTTCTTGCTTACATATGTTGGTGGGTTTGTAGAAACCAATCTCTGTCCAGAACTTTATTTATCACTCTTTATTTTAAGTCCACACTTATTATTTTCTTTCCATGTTTTCCTCAACCTTTTCCTGGGAACTGCCACCCAAATTGTTTCGTATCTACTAACTTAAAAACCATCATTTATTCTTTCAACATAGCCATGCCATCCAAGTCTCCTGTTCTACACACATCACTGTACTGTCTAGATTTAATCTTCCTTTTAGATCACCAGATTAAAGTCTGTCTCACATTACACATACATTTTATTCTCATGTTTGGCCAATATCGTGAAATATGTGCAGACCAGGAAACTATTGGTTTGGTCACGTTAAAAGAATGGATGAGAGTACTTGGGTTAGTTGATGTAGAACAGTTGGTGCAGAAGGCGGGAGAGAAGTTAAGTGGGTTTGGAAGAAAATTTTACGTATTTATTCAATGAAGGGACATACGTCATTAAAAAAATCGATTTTGCAATAATAACAATAGGACGTCTAATAAATTTTTGAAATTTAAATCTCATAAATACGCTTGAGAATTTTTAAACACTGAATAATTTTTGAAATTTAAATCCCATAAATACGCTTGAGACATGAATAATACAGACCATTTTCCCCGTTTTTTCTAATAGAATTTTTTGAAGTTTAATTGAATTCCGGTATTATTTGCTTATTAGATGAATTGAATGAAATTGTTAAACAAGAGGGGGGGTGATATTGACAGGGTTGATAACTTTTTTTTTTTACACGTTGGTCACTACTTATCAAGGCCCGGAAGCCACTCAGGGATAAGGGTTATTGCAAGTACAGTACGTTAGTGTGGAGATTTAATGAAGTGTGTACTTAAGAGGGCGGTTCATTAGGAATTTGTTAATGTTGGACTTGAAGACATCCAAGTTGTAGTCAGGTGGGAAGCAGGCAGACGGAACACAGAGTTCCACAGGCGTGCAGTTCTAAGAAAGAAGCTTTGTTCATGGAATCCACATTTTGATTTAGGCACAGATAAAGAGTGGGGGAAATTTTTCACAGTGGATTCAGCTAGACGGGTGTTTTTCGTGAAAGATTGGTGAGGGGGGACCAGAGATTGGAGTTCAGACGAGCACCTGCCATGGAAATAACGATAAAACAAGGATAGGCTCGCAACGTCTCTTCTGTGGGAGAGAGGTTGCAGGGTAGAGAAAAGGGCATCCCCCACTAAGCCACGAAGTCTATTTTGTACTCTGTCAAGGCACGATAGACTGTTTTTAGCAGCTCCTGCCCAGATATGGCAGCAGTATTCCATCCTTGAACGTACTTGGCTTTTATACAGATAGAGAATTGCATCAGTAGTGAGATATCTTCTGGAGCGGTAGAAGGATCCCACCATCTTTCCAGCGATCTTGGCAACAGACTTGATGTACGCGTTCCATTTCAGATCAGGAGTAAAGGACAAACCCAGAAGCTTGTCAAAACACAGGGCTTCTCCTAGACGAGAGCCATTCATTTAAATTGATGCCAGATGGAGATCAGAGCGGTGATGATGTAAAGATAGGAGTTTGGTTTTGGGTGCATTAAAGGTAACCAGCCTAACGGTGGCTAAATGGTTAATGCCACCGACTTAAAACGTGAGTTCGAATCCACTTCATTCCACAGAAACACTTTCATCAGATTCACACTTGACCTTGTATTTAATCTCCTGAAATGGAGGGGAAAATATTTAAAATCAAACAATTTCTTTTGTAAGTTATTTTTTTTAATTACGTTTTAACGGAGATTGCCACAAATAGTTAATGTGCTGTTTGATAATGTTATTACATAGATTGCTGTTTTATGTTCATGAAATTTAAAATGAATGAGATTAAAAGGTTGTACGCACCCTTTCTTTGCACGTGGTTGCATTGCAGTTCATACACCTGGAGTCAAATATGATATAAATCAATTTTGAGCTGAGTATTTGGCTCGCAAAACTGATTGATACGGAGATGCTCGTTGCTGTTCGTAGTTTACATTTCACTTGACCGCTGAAGACAAATGTTGCTTTCACGTTATAGGAACTGCGTTCGGTTAATACACCCTTAACAAACTGAAATACAAAGGATTGTAAACACATAAATCAGTATGGACATATTTTTTTAAAAAAATTTGTACTAGAAAAATATTGAATAAAATTTAAGCAATAAACGACCCTTTTTATCAACTCTCTCTCCAACCACTCTCTCACTTTCTCTACCAGATCAAGCTGTTTAGAGACACCATCTCCTTGGCCTAAAATGCAACAAACATTGATGGTTTTGTTTTTTACTTTTCTTTCGTAAAACTCAATCATGTTCTGCAAAGCCAAAAACAAAAACAACAATTTTCGTCTAGAAAACAACCAAACCAAAACCAGATTTAAAAAACTTGAAGCTTACAATGTTTTTCAAAGATTATTGGATTTGGTATTAAATAACCCCAAAAAGGTTGATTTGTCGTAAAACAAAGCAATCAAACCAAACTCTCTCTCTCTCTCTCTCTCCTCTTATGCTGCTTTCATATACTATAGTTAAGGATTTCTCTTTCATCGCAAAAATACCAGAACCAATGGGTTCAGGCTTGATTGAAATATGTCTTCGTAAACATTCCTTATTCATTAATTTGTTTTACTGAAGGGGGAGAGTCGTGCACATACGCAAACTTAATTTTTTTTTTAATCAACTTGTATTTTTACATTTTTGTTTATTGTTTCACGATTGCTTTTAAATATTTCTTCGTAAACATTTATTTTTTCCATTATAGGAGGTCGAGGCACATTCTTTTATACCTTAATTAACGTGCTTTTTAACATTGATAAGGATTTCAGAAAACAAAACAAAACATTATTAGCACAGTCTACGATAATGCGCTACATAATCATAGGTTCATTTGTTTTTTGAGGGTATGGAATTCGTTCAACGAATCTGTTATGGCTTTGAGTCATCTTTTCACCGGACAACGCCGGTGCACGGGTCCTATTTCAAATACAAGAATACAAAAGGCGAAATACAAGTAAATAAATACGATCAACACAAACCAAACATCACGTATGGGAAGATCACAAAAACAACAAAAGCAACTCATACACAAAGAGGGTTCAGAGCGATATACATAGACATGAAAAAGCAAATATTAAAAACAAATCACTATGATGTACGTACCCGTATGGAAAGAAAATACCGTACATTCAAAATCATGTCAATTGATAAAGCGATTTTTATAAATGAAAATCATTTTTAAACGAATTTGAGGTTTTCTAATGCCCCATTCCCATGTTAAAAATGGCTTTCTAAAATCTTGACTCGGAGTTATCTATCTGGCTTCTTCAGACTGTTTTTAAGATTGCGTCGTGAGATCATCGCTTGTAGTTTAATCAGAAAATTTAATTTTCTTGTTTAAAAATATTTAAAAATAAAACTATGTGATCAATTTATATAACTTTCGGTGTACGATATTTTTTTTGTCAAAGGTACGTATATCTTGCATATTTTTCTTTATTTTCATATGTTTTTCATGAGTGGTGATTCTGGACAAGTACCTTTTTTTTTAACTTGTGGATGTTAATGAAAATTAATTACCTCAATTTCAGTGATATGACATGTCAGACTGTCAACATCTATAAAATCCTCCCCAGCAACTTGTATAGTCGTACAATCTTTTTGACTTGTGTCGCAGATTTGTTCAGCCGGAACGTCAATGAGCTGTGGTGGCTGGGTAGCATTGACTGCACAGTCCACACCAAGAAATCCAGACATACACTTACACATACCTGAATACAAAATCACACAAGGAAAAAATGTAAAATATATAGTAAAATAGAAAAAGACATAAACAAATATCATTAAAAGATTAATTTATTTACGTTTCAGATTTTTGGGATTGGTTATTTGTATTATTTCGATTTATCGAATTACTGTTCTAATCTTAGGTATGTTTTTTCACAACGTTTCAGTCGATGAAACCTTCGACCTTCTTCAGGTGTATCTTTTCAAACTCGTGAATTTGGACGGAATTTCTAACAGAATCCTTTATTTACTTCACAGGGGTTGCATACTCTTGTTCTATCAGCAATGACTGAATAGAGGTTCTAAGTAATTCGCAATTGTATTTTTCAGTCGCCCACACTGAGAACTGAATCTTCAACCGTAAGAAGAGTATCACTTTTACAATTGATTTTTTCACACTGAGAACTGAATCTTCCACCGTAAGAAGAGCATCACTTTTACAATTGATTTTTCCAAGTACTCTAACCATTGTGCCACGGGTCCGTGTGAACAAATTTCCGAGTTCAACAGAAACATTCTTGAGTTCGAAAAGATACATTTGAAGAAGGTTTGAGATTACATCGACTGAAGCATTGTAAAAATCACACTCAAGATGAGAACAGTAGTCCGATGAATCCAAATAACTTGAATGACCAATCCTCATCTCAAAAATTCAGAGATGGGGATAGATTTTTCGTATTATTTGGATTCTTCAGACTACTGTTCTCATCTTGAGTGCTATTTTCACAACGTTTCAGTAGATGAACTTGGTAAAATTTAGTTGTAAAGTTGAGGTTGAAGGTTCAATCCTCAATGCAGGCGACACTCAAAATACAACTAGGACTTCTACTCAATCATGAGTGAAGGAATGAGAGCATGCTACTCTCATGGATTAAATTCCGTTTGAAATTCATTTGCAGATTCTCATGTTTGACAGAAAGATTCCTGAGTTCGACAAGATACACTTAAAGAAAATAGGAAATTAGATCGACTAAAACCTTGTGAAAATGACACTCAGGATGAGAACAGTAGTCCAAAAAATCCAAATAATACAAATAATTTAGTTCTTTAATACATCAGAAGTGCGGTCAAAATGTCATGTATACTTTTGATTTAAAAGCACATCTGAACTATAATACTTGAATTTATCTTTGGTGCTCCGATGATCTTCAATTTATGACCCCCCCCTCTGTAAAACATTTCCAACAAAGACGCGTCTAGCTACAACAACTGTCAATAATTTTCTTTTCTCCTCCTCTGTGTCTAAAACTAAATGAAACTTCCATGAGCAAAGTTTCTTTCCAAGAACTACCTGTCTGTCACAATACCACAGAGTTGCTTCCTAGCTGACTAGTAGATTGCCGTTTTCAATTTCAAAGTAAACAAATTTTTGTTAAGCCATCCTCTAAAAAGCTCGGATTCTGCCAAACATCTACCGTCATTATCAATCATCAAGGTGTTGTCTTACCGGCCACCTGACTCTTATTAAGTCTTATCCCCGAATGGCCTTTCTGCCTAAATAAGAGATGACTCTTAGTAAAAAGAAGATTTTAATTTTAGCAAGAAATTAAATTCTTATTCACAATCTAAATTAATAAATGCAAAAGTTGGGCCCATTTCTCGCATAAACGGTAAATTCCAAAAATTTCAAACTGAGAGATATAGAAATCAATTCAACTAGGGTCTTGGCATAACTTGGATTGGTAGAGAGCATGACTTGTACAATGGCACATCTCTGATCTCACTTGTTAAACACTGTGTCACTTTAAGATATGATAGAAGGCTCCTATTGTTCTTGGCATTTGTACACAACTGGTCAACTGATAGATGGTCTGCATTTTTTTTTTTTCACATGGGGGTCACCACTTATCAAGGCCCAGGAGTCACTCGGAGATAAGGGTTATTGTGTGTACACTAATCAGTGGGATAGTATCGTAGTAATAGTTAGTATTGGGGATTTGATGGGTGTCATTACTTAAGGGGGCAGTTCATCAGGAATTTCTTTGTGTTGAACTTGAAGACATCCAAGTTGAATTCGGGGGGGGGGGGACAGGCAAGCGGCAGAGAGTTCCACAGCTGTGCAGTACTAAGAAAGAAGCTTTGTTCATGGAATCTACGTTTTGATTTAGGCACAGATAAAGAGTGGGGAAAATTATTGACAGTGGTTTCAGCTAGTCGGGTGTTTTTTGTGAAAGATTGGCGGGGGGGGGGGCAGAGATTGGAGTTCAGACGAGCACCGGCCATGGAAATAACGATAAAACAAAGATAGGCTCGCAACGTCTCTTCTGTGGGAGAGAGGTTGCAGGGAAGAGAAAAGGTCATCCTCCACCATTTTGTACTCTGTCAAGGCAGGATATACTGTTTTTAGCAGCTCCTGCCCAGATGTGGAAGCAGTACTCCATCCTTGGACGTACTTGGCTTTTATACAGATAGAGAATTGCATCAGTAGTGAGATATCTTCTGGAGTGGTAGAAGGATCCCACCATTTTCCCAGCGACCTTGGCCACAGACTTGATGTATATGTTCCATTTCAGATCAGGAGTAAAGGTCAAACCCAGAAGCTTATCAAAACATGGGCCTCCCCTAGACGAGAGCCATCCATTTCAATTGATGCCAGATGGGGATCAGAGCGTTGATGATGTAATGATAGGAGCTTGGTCTTAGATGCATTAAAGGTTACCAGCCACCTCTTCCCCCACTGAACCACACGCTCAAGATCTGAGGAGAGAGAATCAGAGAGATCGTTGCCATTTACGGCCTTTGATGTGTTGCCATAGATGGTCGTGTCATCAGCATAGATGTTAATGAATGATTTAAGTGTGTGTTTTGGGAGATTATTGATCTAGATAAAGAAGACAGTTGGACCCAGGATGGACCCCTGAGGGACTCCAGCATTAATACTGTGGGCCTCTGATTTCTGCCCATCAACCACTACTCTTATGAGCCTATCAGAGAGAAATGATTTAATGATAGAGAAAACATTTCTAGCTATACCATAGCTGGAAATCTTGTGAAGTAGGTCTTTATGCCATACCTTATCGAAGGCCTTTGATATGTCAAGAGCAATTGCCCTAGAAATGAAGACTTTGTCTAGAGATTCGCTAATTCTATGTGATATAACCGTTAGCACATCTGCTGTAGATCTTGCAGAGCGGAAACCATATTGCATGTCACTAAGAAGGTTGTTTCTGTTGAGGTGGTTGACTACTTCTCTATTTAATATGGATTCCAGCAACTTACTCATGACACTCAGGAGACTTATTGGTCTGTATTGAGAGGGAGATGACTTATCACCTGAATTCTTAAATACAGGGCATACTGATGAGGTTTTCTGGGGTGTTGGAAAGCACTTCTCCTTAAGGCAACGATTAAACAGTTTGGTAAGTATGGGGGCAAGTTCTGGTTGTAGCTTTTTTAATACTATAACTAGAATACCATCAGGGCCAGTTGCTTTACTGGAATCAAGGTTCTTGATTAGCTTGGCGACCTCACGCACAGGTATTTGTATGTTACCTAGCGTGTTGTGTGTTGTAGGAGGAAATACGGGGAGTTGATGACCTTCGTCGCATAGGGTAGAATTAACTGCAAAGTTCTTTGCAACTAGTTTGGCCTTGTCAGATGCTGACGAGATGACCTCTGGATCATTGATAATGGTTGGGATAGAACGCACGCTTCCGTTCAGGATCCTATTTGCTATTTGCCAGAACTGGTGGGCACCAAGCTACTGCTCAGCTATTTTGGATTTAACGGATTGAGCATATAGCTCTCTTGCATTTTTTATTACTCTTTTACAGTGGTTGCTGGCAGTCCTGAAAGCAGCTTTAGTCTCAGTGCATCTATTACGTTGGTAGCTATGGTTAAAAGTGATTTATATGTGCGATGGCAGCAGCACATTCGGGGAGAACCATGGCTGGCTGTTAGGTTCTTGTTGGAATTTTTTGGATGGTATGAATTGGTCTATGCCAACAAGTAACCATTCGGTCAGATCTGATACTATTGAGGACACATCCTTTTTAAACATGGAATGGAGAGGTAGATCAGATATGAATGTACGGAAGCTATCCCAGTCAGCCATAGAGTATCGGTATACAGTACGGTGGAGAGGTACATCCGTAGACTTATTATATTTCATTTTTATCTTAACTGATACAACGGAGTGGTTGGAGGATCCCAGAGGAGATAGAACTACACATGAACATAGCTCCGGGGAGGTGGAGAGAAAAAAGTCTAGAAGGCTTGCATACTGACCGGTAGTATCGGGCACACGGGTGGGCTCGCGAACAATCTGAGTGAGGTCATAGGCAATGTCAAAATCATGACAGAACCTCCCCTCATCGTCAGTCTTATTTGAGTGGGTCAGCCATTCAACATTGTGGACGTTGAAGTCACCACAAATGTGAATGTTAGCCGTGGGATGAGCAGACAGGATGTGATCAATTTTCTTCGATATACTCTTAAAGTATATCAAAATGAAATGGAATCATGTCGTCTTTTCTAGGGTGACAATTTTATTGTTCTACCCTGTATATGCAATATTAGTCGCAGGATTGACTAATTTGCATATTCGTTTTTCAAAAATACATTTTTATTATTAAATGTTGTTATTGATTTTTAATCGAATGATTATCCTGCTTCTAATATAACAAATAAGTCTGTTTCACAATAATTTTTATTGCCTGGACAAATATTTAGCATTTACAATAATGATTAAGACAAATAATCTCGTATGAAAACTACCAAAATGTTAATGTTTATCTATCTACAGGCTGAAATGATAAAATTTATCGCCCTAGAAAAGATGACAAGTTTCCATTTCTGTTTGATGAAAACTGTTTTTTTTTTTTTGTTGCAGACTATGTACTAGTTGGCCAGTTGTGTACGAATCCCAAGAGCGATACGAGCCTTGTATCCAGTCTGAAAATGACACAATATGCAACGAGCGAGATCGGAGGTGCATTGCTGTACAACTCATGCTCTCTACCGATCCCAATTATGACAACAAGACCAAATGCAAATCCGGATGGTTCAACGCTTGAGAGCACTACTTAATGCATTGGACGACTCATGGTTATGGACTTTGGTTTCAAGTAAGAGCCACATCATGCCACCTCATATCTTTGAAGTCGGCTGGAAAGTCAACAAAATGTACTTGAATGTGCTGAAGAGTGTGGGGATCCCTTGGTGCAATCAGTTGGTCGTTGGCAGACCCTGCGTGTGGTAGCACGATTCAGCACCAGTCCACAAGTCCATAGAGACCCAGGCTTGGCTTCAGAAAGAGTACTACAACTTTTTACCCTTCTCTCACTGGCTCCCTTCTCCCCTGACCTGAACCCGCTGAACTACTTCATTTGATCATACATCGAGAACATTACCAACATGACCTCCCACAGCATCAAAGCCAGCCTGATCGCCGCCATCTACCGATTATTCGCTGGCGCTTGTGGAAAAAGCATGCTCCCAGTTCCGGACCCGTATCTAGCCGGTGATTGAGGCTGAAAGCGGCTACATTGAATAGATGTCAGCTCTACTACATAATCAAGTTACCTGAATTTATTTCTTCAATAAAAGTTTAAAAATAAAGCTGTAGTGTTGTTTTCTTTAGGGCGACAATTTTATCTTTCTATCGTATATATGAATAAACGAGAAAGATATTTAAAGATTTTTTTTCTTTAAATAGATATTTAAAGATATTAAGCAAGCTATCAACTTGAACAAGACCTTTTCAAGCGATTTATTTTTGTTTATTTCTGAATTTATTTCATTAGGTAAATGATTTATGAATAGAAAACTAAAAGTCAAAATACGGAATCCAGAGGATACTGATTCAAAATGATTATTACCAATTTGAGAAAGTGCCAAGAGATGTTGTCCGGTGGGTTTGGTGTAAACTAATGGCGAACGGTTAGTAAATGTCATTCAAACAATGCACAGAAATGCTCTCGGTCGTTTTAGAATTAATAGAATTAATTTAGATTAATCTAATATTAAAGTGGGAGTACATCACTGTTCTGTACATTCAATCATTCCATTTCCCATCAAAACTACAGGCAAAATATAATTGTTCTTTAATGGAGAAATGAAAATGTTAGAATATAATAAGGCAGACTTACCTCCAACACATTCGCCGTTGTCTGAGCATTCGTTTAGACAAATATTATCTTCGATCTCTTTTGGTGGTTCTGGAGTATCACTTCCATTAGTCTTTACCCAAATAATTGGATTGAGTTCAATCTCTGTAATACACTGTTCTTTCAGATTCGAGAGGGCTGAAGTGTACCAAGTTACATCATCGGTTAACTAAAATAAATAAAAAATAATGATGATTAACAAACCAGTCTCTTGTTCAGCACACGTCTTCCTATCTAGATTTAATCTTTCCTTGAGCTCATCAGATCTAAATCTGTTTTTTTTTTTCTTTTTACTTTTTACTCAAGCAAGGTTCTATTATTGTCATCATCGTCCATTTTGTCGTCTGCATATTATTTCTTCATTGAAGTTTGTTTTCATTATTCTAATGTAGACATCAGTGAAAAATAACGCGCACTAATGATTCTTCTTGATGTGTTTTTAAAGCATGTGGTCGTCATACAACAAGTTTCTACTTTTCTATGCACTTCTCCGCATTATTGTTGCTTTTTTTTTGCAGGATCTGTTAAGATGCACTGGTAAGTAATAAAGGGCAGGCAAGGGAATTGCATTGTATGGTCCCCCTCTCCACATTCGAAGATAGTGGGGTCAGTTTTGTAGCACAAGTTACTTGCATTCGAGACGAATACTCTACCACCTGAGCAACCATCTGGTTATAGTAACTTTTAATCACCCTATTCCTGTTCTTAGGCGATTTAATGTTTTCCACTTGATATAGGATACCTACATAGAGGTAGGGCTTCAGAAGGGGGTTTCAGAAGAGGGTATTCTCTAGCTCCCTATTCCTCAACTGTATTCTAGTCTCTTCTTAATATATTGTTGTGGGAGTCTGCATAATATGGGGGAGGGATGTAAATCGTGTATATATTTATGTGTATTTGTTAGCGTATACTGTATGATTATATACGTGTGTATATACACAAGTGATCGCTTATCTAAATTTCTCCCCTCCTATTGTAGACTGTTTGATCTAAAGAAAAAGAAGAATGATTCTTAAAAATGTTCATAACTTGACGGTTTTTCTCAGTATCATTCCGTTGTTTCTTCGAAACCTGCTGATGTTTTCTGAGCCGCACCTTTAAATTGGAGTGGCAAAACTCGCTCGAAATTTTTCATAGTGCAAAGCTCACATACAAGTTTCACATCTTCGATATACTGTATAACGGATATACCAGCTGCAGCACCACTAAATTCCAGAATCAACCGGACATAAAACAATCTTTCCCTTTATCTCTGAAAGGTAATAAAATGTCGAAATAGTTTCTTATCGTTGAATGCTTGATTTGAAGCAAAAGAAGAATGATTTTTGAGATCAACAAGTTCGCCGCGTCGAAGTACACCTAACAAAAATCTATCCTGATCCCTTTTCGACATTATCGCAAACAAGCTTTCTGCAATTGAAACCAGATTGTAAAATATACTGTACCGATGTTGCGCCGACAAAAAAGAAATCGACACCAATTGAAGAAATGCTGGTTTTTATATTGTCAAACCCGACCACGTTTCAATTTGTATAAGACACGTTCTTGTCTAGTGTCGGTCAGATTTCGAGTTTAAGACTTTTTCTCTTTCTTTTCTTAAGCGAATGACACTCACACTAATTATGCACATTACAATTTCCCATACACCCCTCTAAATTGTAAAGTTTCAGAGTCGACTATCGTCGTAGTCGTCGTTCTTCTACCGGTGCGTGCGTGCCTGCTCTATATATACTACTAATCAGACGACGGTGTCACTCTTTTGTGTGTCCCGTCTTAATAATCATTCCTATTCTCTACATGCCCTCCCCCACCATGTGACCACACTACCGTCGTTTTGTGGTCATGTGACTGGAGAATTCCGTGTAGTAGTGAGTTGGTCCTTGCATTTGAGGGGAAAGTGGCCTTGGTGCTCGTGTTACCCTCATGCTGCGTCGTGGGACCAGACTCGTCTGCATTGGCTTGTGGTTGATCGGATCTTGGTCCACCTCCATATCTGTTTCTGATGTGTCACAATCAGCTTCTTCCACCTCCATCATCTCATGCATGTTGCATGGTGGTTTGCTGTCCTCCCTTCTTGGTGTTTGGGGAGGTGGTTGATGGGGTTGTTGAGTGGGTGGATACTCCGGCGTATCCATGACCGGTTTGATTTTCCTGAGGAAACGGCGATTGCGTAATGTGATCCTGTCGCTACCATCCAACCGTATCCTGTACTGCCTGTTACCCATTGTCTCGACGACTCTCCCAGTTTTCGCCCATCGTTGTGGATTTGGTCCCTCCTGATTCTGCACCTGCACAGACTCGCCGACTCGGAGCTGTTGGAGGGGGCGGCTGTGTATGTCGTACTGTTCTTTGTTAAGTACGTGCCTTTTTGCCATCGCCCTCTCTCTCAAATCTCTGGTCTCTGTATTTTTTGCGAAGTGCGGGGAGATGGTCCCTTACTGTTCGACCATATAGCATTTCCGCCGGCGACAATCCAAGGTCCTGACTGGGCGTATTCCTATGAGTCATCATTGCCCGTGCTGCCCGATCATGATGTAGGTGTCCGTAGCCATCAACGCAGTCCATCAGCATTCTTTTGGCCGTTTTTACGGCCAGTTCAGCTCGGCCATTACTCTGGGGGTAATGTGCAGATGATATGCGCCTTTTTACGCCCCAGTCTTCTAGGAACGATTTGTATTCTAGTGAATCGAATGGTGGCCCTCCATCGGATGATATTTCCTCCGGCGCACCATACGTGCAAAACCAAACCCTCAGGGCGTTACACACCGCTGCAGCCCTTCCTGATAGTAGTGGTGCGACCTCAATCCAACCGGTATATCAGTCTGCATATACCATCTAACTTTTCCCGTGCATATCTAGTAAGTCAGTGACTGTCTTTTGAAATGGGAATTCCGGGTTTATGGGTGGCATTAGTGGTTCCCTAGGCTGGGATGGGGCGATCGAATTGCAATTCCGACATTGCGCCCTTGTTTGTCGGATGCTGGCGTCTAAACCAGGCCAAAATAACTGTTGTCTGGCGTTAGCCAACATACCATTCGCCCCTTGATGGGCGGAGTGTAATGCCTCTAACACCTCGGCTCTAAGCCGTTTTGGTATCAAAATTTTGTCCCCTTTTATGGGTACCTCTTCCAGACAATATAGTTGGTCTGCCATCGGCCAGAATTGCCGGATTTCTGGTGGTAGTTCGTGGCATGACCTTGGGAACCCGTCTTGAATGTATGACGCCAACGTTCGGCACTCCTCATCGGTGGCTGCAGCTGCGACTATCCTATCCCAGGTGATCGCTCGGAACTTGGGGTCATGTGCGTATGCAGCTATGATGGATGCTTGTATACTTCCCTCGATTTGCTGGGATGTGTCAGTGCCCTTTAGTCTGCTGTGTCTTGATGGCGCCGGGTATCGGGATGAGCAGTCCGGTGCTACGTTGAGTTTCCCAGGAACATGCCTAATCTGGAACCTGTACATCAACGACCGCTCCTTGAATAAGAACAGGCAGGGATTTTTTATATTCTCAAGGATCTGATCCGAGAAAATTTTCACTAGGGGCTGGTGGTCCACGGTGACCAATAGGTCTGGGGATCCCAGGATGAACATCCTACAAGACTCCAAGCCATAAATCAGCGCTAGAACCTCCCCCTCTATAGGGGAATAATGAGATTCTGCATCTTTCGTGAAGCGAGACCCGGCCAAAATCATCTTCCAGTGGTCCTTACCACAGTTGGGACCTAATTCCGTTGGGCATTGGCAATGCTTCTGGAACAGAAAATACCCAATGCCAACCTTACTGAAGTCGGTTGAAAGGCAGGTCGCTCTGTTCATATCGAATGTTTTCACCCCTTCTTCGATTTTCTGAACGATATTCCTCTTCGACTCTTCGAAAAGTCTATTCAATGTGTAATCCCAGTAAAATTTACGGTTCTTTGTCCGCAGCAACTCTCGAAAAGGGGCCATTATATCGGCCTGTGCAAATGTATACGACACCTGGTAAACTAAACCAAACCAGGACCTGATACCAGTAATGCTCGTTGGGGTCAGGAAATTGAGAATAGCCTCCGTCATTTTTTTAGTTGGCTTCACGCCGTCCGAGGTTATCACAAAGCCGGCAAATTCAACTTCATCGTCAGCAAATTGAAATTTGTCAGGGTTAAAGACTACCCCACTTTTACCACAATGGGTAATATAGTCCACAGTATGCCAGAAAGCCAATTCTAAGGACCTGTCTCATAGGAGTGTGTCGTCTATACATCGGGTCTTTCGAGGCATGTCAACTGTGATGTCATCGAACCGGCGCGTGTACCCGTCCCCGGATGCGTGAAAACCCTGGGGAGCCCTGAGATACCGATAACGACCCCATTCCGTTATGAACGTGGTCGCGTCCTAGGCTTTTGGGGAGAGTGGCAGACTATGGTACCCATTCCATGCGTCCAAGACAGTCTTTTTGGTTTGGGCAGGCACCACGGACACCTGATTGAAAGGGGACGGTGTGTGATGAGTCTCTCTCATCGTTGCTGCATTCAATTTTTGTAGGTCTACCGTCCTTCTTGGTGACTCGTCTTTCTTTGGAGCGACTACCATCCTCGAACACCAGATCGTAGGTGTGCCTGCTGGTACCGGTTCGATAATACCCAATGCAACATCTCGATCCAAATCATCCTTTACCCTTTTCTTCCAGTGATGAGGGACTGGAATGGGTGTGTGTATGGCCGATGGTTTCGCCCCCGGGGTAAAAATTATATCCAGCGGCCTCCCTAACATGACTTGTAACGGTTGATGGGGGCAGGTGTTGAATGCGCTGGACTTAAAGTGTTCACGTAACCACTTCTCTAACCGTTCCCTATTATCTTCAGTGGGGGTAAACGGGATCCTCGCTGGCTTGTCCGGGACGGATTCTCTTTTCGGACATCCACACGGTGCTGTCCCACTTTCTGAAGCCGATAAATCGGCCTTTGATACTCGATGCGGGAAGTCGCGATTGATTACTCCTAGGTCTTTGAGGGCCGATTCTGACAAGTAGAATCCTGACGTGTTTTCTGAAACGTAGACCACTTGTCGCGTTTCCTTCTGACCGAGCTTAATCTGAGTCAGGACCACCCCCTTGATATCTAGGGGTTCGTCTGTGATTCTCCGTATCCTGTGGGTGGTAGGTATCAGGATCCTTCTGGTTCACCCTAATATTTTCAATATTTCTGGGCCACTCGAACACGTCTGGGCACCGGTATCTGCGATGGCCTGGATGCGGTGTTTTCGACGGCTTACTCCCTTATCCAAAGCGCACCCGAATTTAGCCTGGGACTCTGGTATCAGGGACACATCGACCATTAATGAGGGTGGTGGCTCAGGGGAACTTCTCCTGAACCCACCACTGCTCCATGCAAGGTGTGGCACTGCTGCTATTCTACCTTTTTGATTGTAACATGCCGGTGCCCCCTCCATTCTGCTGCCGAAAATATTCGATTGACGTGTGGTATCGTTTGTTGACTCCGCCGTCGACCTCTCCTGTTTCCGGCACACTCTTTGTAAGTGGCCTGTGACGCCACAATTAAAACATTTCAGCCCCCTCGCCAGGCAGTTCTTCCGCCCTTTTAACCCACTGGGGTGTGAGGTCCTCCCACACCCTTCACAAGGACTATTCTGAGGGGTTTTGAGCGGCTGCTCCTTCCGAGATGGTTTTTTTTTGGTTGTTAGTAGGCCAAAAGTCGAGTGTCCCTCTGAGCCTCGTTGCAACTGAGGAGCAGACGTCTCTGTAGTTTCTAAACTAACCAGCCTGTGAAGCTTCTGCTCCACAGTGGTTAGAATATTTGCTTCGGCCAGCAATTTACACTGGTACTCTGCATTTGCCAGACCGGCTACGAGTTGGCCAGCTACCATGTCCTTCGAATAGTTTACAGCTTGCCGGCAGTTCTCGTTGGGGCACAGAACCGTGAAATTGCAAAACCGTGCCTGGGACAGAAGCTTTGCCAAGAACTGTGCGGGTCCCTCCCCCGTCTGTTGTCTGATGTTATGAAATTTATGTCTATGCACCTCCGGGTGTAGACCTTTCACCGCAATGAACTGTATATGCCTTAAGAGTTGTTCCTCTGTGACAGAATTGAGGGTTTCAGGCCCAACTAAGTCAAATAAAAGTTTATTTACCTCATTTGAGCAGGCTGTCCTTAGTTCATTGCGGATTTCCATGGGGTCGGTAAGGCCGCACATTTGTTTGTATCGGGCCCACGAGTCGATGAAAAGCGCCCAGTCCGCGTCGGTGAATCCATGTTCGATACGTGGCTGGTCTGGTTTCTTGGTGTTAGACCGACTCGAGGCACTCCCTCCGCGAAGCTCATTGTTTTCTCTTTGCAGATTTATTAGTTGTTGAATCAACTGCATGTATTGGCCGTCCTCGTGTTGTCCTGACGCCATTATACTCCAAAAATCGTGCAAAAGAAATTATATTGAAAAATAAATCCTGTTCGTAGCGCCATGTAAAGTTTCCGAGTCGACTATCATCGTAGTCGTCGTTCTTCTACCAGTGCGTGCGTGCCTGCTCTATATATACTACTAATCAGACGACGGTGTCACTCTTTTGTGTGTCCCGTCTTAATAATCATTCCTATTCTCTACATAAATGACGTCATTAGTATACGTCATTTAGATAATCACCTGATGTTTTTACATGTCATTTATTTCTAAGTTGTCAACTAAATTGTTATAACATTTTTAAGTAAAATTCCTAAATTAATATAAATAAATACTTATTTTAAATATTCTGATTAATTATTGTAAAACATATTTTAGTTCAAAAATTTTTTTTTGGCTTGAATAATCATAATAACCGTCGACCAGCCCACCTTCCGGCGTTGCCCGGTCAATATCCAACACATACATGATATTGTTAAATGTTGACTTCAGTTATTAGTCTGTTGGTTTACGTCCACAAAGGAGATGGTATCATTAAGGTAGAAAGGTTTACATAGCGATCCTTGTCAATTATTACCTACAACTTCTACCAACCATTTTGAAGCAAGCCAAAATCCAATGACTGATTCAGATAGCTCCCTTATATATATATATATATTTTTTTTTTAACTAGGATAGAGTTGGATAGAGTTATAAGCCATGTTTAGTTTTAGCACAGTTTCCCATTGTTAGGTGTTCTACACAAGTCCTGGAGGTGACTGGTTCTCAATAGACAGAACAGTTTCCGATGGTTAGTTGTTCTACACAAGTCCTGGAGGTGACTGATTCTCAGCAGAAAGAACAAAAGATTCTTCACGTGTTGACACAAAGAAAACATATGTGAAGTTCCTACAGGAAAGGTTTAATATTTATGGAGCAATTCTGGTTTCTGATTGGTTGGTAGCAGAACGTGAATTAATTCGATTCGTCAGTTCCTAGCAACATCGTTTACAAATAGAATCTCGCGACTGTGCGGGATCATACCCCATTATAAGCCTCATGATGGGATGTGTCTCCTAGCGGCTTCGGCTGCAGGGAGACAGGGTAGTATTACACGTCAAGGCTCCATTCTTGACACTCAGCCCTACAGGTGAGGGGCTGGGAACCGGCCCAGCATCTGTCGGACTGAGGTATACCGCCTGGGTATCACCCAGCAAGTCCAACCTCCCAGGCTTTGCCACCCGGCTTTCGGGTAGGGCAAGTTTATTGCTTGTCATCTGAGGCACCCCGACCGGTGAATTCCGACGGGGTTATTCAGGCACTTTTTATAATTGCAAGAGGGCCCTTCCTTTAATGGAGCTTGCTTTTGATCCCCACTTTCTAGGCCTTGTGCCAAATATTGGTAATATATTGGTAATGTGGGCAACAAATAAATAACTACTCCATTATAAGGCAAAAAATATTGCAACATCAAAAGAACTAATTTTTTTCTTATTTGCTTATTAGAAGTATCACTTGATAACTTACTCTTATGTCTTCAACACACGATTCTACGGATGTTGTAAAAGCCTTTGTGACAATTTCTAAGCATAACTTTCCCGATTTCTTTGACGAAATATAATCCCTGCAAATTTTTTCTGCATCCTTTTTAGTTCTTCCACTTTTCGTTGGCCAATCTGGATCCTGAAAGTCAAAAGAAGAACAAAAAAGATTTTATTCATTATGATACAGAATCAAAAGAAAGAAAGGGAGAGAGAGAGAGAGAGAGAGAGAGAGAGAGAGAGAGAGAGAGAGAGAGAGAGAGAGAAGCTTAGTTATTGTTTTATCCTCCAAGAATGATGCTGAGGCATATCATATCATTATCATCTTTCACATATATGTATAAAAATGAGATCGTTTGATCGACAAATTGGTAATTAATCTGATGTCAATAAGAATAAGGTAAAAAATTTTAACTTTACCTCATTTTAAAATGAATTGTTCCCAAATCAGATTATGCCGTTCCGTCAAATATAATTTTAAATAAATACATTAAAAAAATGACGTTCGTGGAATTGACTTGAAGTTTGAAAATGAATTTAATTGTTAAAATCTTACACAAAGAAGAGACGTATTTGTTTTCTTTACTTTATTTACTTTACAAAGAATAATCAGACGATAATAGCAATTAATTTACTGGAAAAAGAAAGAGTAAAATCTTAATAGTATTGATTCTGAAATAAATTTATTATTTCAAAAAATTATTTTGATTTTTAACAGTAAAATATAAAGGTTGATGTAGAAAATACCATAGGATTTTTATTGGGTCGCTCTAGTGAGAATATGTGTGGGCGCGTGTGTGTGTGAGGACAGTTCTCAACGAATTTTTTTTATCTACAGGCTCGAAATTTGGCATATATGATACTCAGATATGCGGGAAACTTTTAAATGGAGTTTCTCCCATAAAAAGGGCTGCTAACGGATCAAAATTAACAAAGTGATACGTGGAGGTTGTCGGATTTTTATCTGTGCCAACTGTTTCACGACCGCGCATGCACGATCGAGAAACATGACAGCTTTCTTTAATCTTTAAGTAGGTTTGAAAACACATTTAAATATTCTGTCAAGCTGGCCTAATGGTTATCGTATTTGACTCACTGCCTTTGTTTTGGTTTCGATCTCAGCTCGAGTATTTTTATTATTACTTACAGCAAGTGAATTGTTTATAAAAAACATAATACTCGCATGCACATGCCGCAGTTTCTTCCTATTTTTTTCTCCATTTTTTTATAGGAATTTAACATTACGTTTAATACCTACGCTATTTCTGTTTGTAATAAATAAGTTTCTGCATTAATTAAAATGTAATATTTATGTCTATTTTACGACCGGACAATGCCGGGCGGCCTGCTAGAAATAAATAAATAAATAAGACAAACAAATCTGTTGAAAGAGGAATAATGTTATATATTATGTTATACAATTAGTATTAGTAGATCGCCGGTGTAACTTCTGCTGCTTGACTTACTAATTGATTGCATTACAATCAAAGTATTATATACTCATTGGAAGAGTCTATCGTGCATATAAATATGAAGCGTTCTATTATAAATATACCAGCGTAATATACACAACGTTGCCCGGTTGAAACATATTGTCGGGCAGAGGGATGAGTCATATACTAAGATACACCGAATATCCTAACTTGTTACGAAAAGTGACCCATGTTGGATTTAAGAAAGCATAAAACACATTCAATTTTTTTTAACTTTCATAGATTAAAGGGGAAATAACTATCATAGCTTAAATAAATAAGCTTACTTCCGTTTTAAACGCAACAGTTGTGAACTATTAATAAAGGAAAATAAATGAAGTATAAATTAAATTAAACATAAATCAACTTTAAATATTTCTAAATAGAACATTTAAAAATTTTTTTTATTGCAACAAACAATTAATAACATGGAGCTAACTTTCGAGACACATTTTCTTTAATGTAATATGCAAATGAGGTTACTCATCAAATGTAAATTTCTTTTGAATAAATAGTTTATATATCGAAATCTTGCTAGAATAAACATGCATATAAAAGTCCGTTTTCAGCATGAAAATGTATTTGTAAAACAATGTACCTTTTGTGGATATTTATTAAATTGTGAACAAACAAACAAACAAACAGACAAGAATACAACTTTATTATAATACAAGATTCAAGCAAGGCCGCCTGGACGGGCCACAGAGTTTTATAATTTTTTTTATTTTATTTTATTTTTTTTTACATTTTCATCCCAAACAAGGCACATTGCCACTTTGATGTAGGGGGCTACTATCAGGGGCAGCAACTACTGGGGCACTATGTTGGGATTTGGGCAGCAAGATGTCGGTTCACATTACACTTGAACTTCTGCATGTCAGTACGGTTAGGGAAGCAGGGACCTGGAATGGAATTCCAGAGTCTAGCGGTTCTGGGGAAGAAACTACTGGAGTAGAAAGATCTTTTACATCTAGGGATCTCTACTGTGTGGGGGTGGGATTTAGCTGCCGGTCGGGTTTGTCGAGGGTGTCTATGTCGTGGGGGCACAAGTGTCTGCAGTTCGTCAGAGCATTCACCATTAAAATATTTGTAGAACAGGCAGAGGGATGCAACGTTTCGTCGATGGGACAGAGGCTGAAGCTTAGATGCCAGTTCAGGGCCTATCAGATTGGCGACTCTCTTTTGAACCTTGTCTAGGAGTGAGAGACTAGCAGCAGATGCACCAGCCCAAATGTGAGAGCAATACTCCATACATGGGCGAATGGTAGCCTTATAGAGGTACAGGATACTTTCGGGTGTTAGTAGTTGTCTAGCACGGTAGAGAGAGCCTACCTTTTTCGCAGCGGCCCTGGCAATGTTTTCAATATAATTGTTCCAACCCATGTTTCCTATGAACGTTAGGCCAAGCAGTTTGAAAGATGTACTCTCAGACAGGGAGTCACTGGCCATTGCTATTGGTGGCAGAGAAGGTTTCTTGTAATTATTGAAGGAAAATAGTTTAGTCTTGGCAGCATTGAATGTGACCATCCATTTATGTCCCCATTCCACTACAAATTGGAGGTCATCCTCTAGTGTTTTTGCCATTTCTTTAGTTATGTGTTCATTTGTTTTCCTGTCATGCCTGTTATAGAGTGTGGTGTCATCAGCATATATACCCATCTCAGAGGCAGTTTTGTCGGGGAGGTCATTAATAAATATTAGGAACAATAGAGGTCCAAGGATAGACCCCAGAGGCACTCCTGCATTTATATCACACTGTTGAGATGTACGACCGTCGAGGACAACCTGGCTTTTTCTCTTATCTAAGAAGGATTTAATTATGTTAAGTATTCTACCAGTGATACCATATGATTTAATTTTCCTTAGGAGACCCTCATGCCATACCATGTCAAAGGCCTTAGATATATCTAGAGCTACCGCTCTGCATTCCCCCGCTTTGTCCAGTGAATGGTATATACATTCAGAGATTACAGTGAGGATGTCAGCTGTGGAACGGGCTTATCTAAATCCATATTGTTTGTCAGTCAGAAGTTTAGCATCTGTAAGGTGCCGGACTAGAGCATGGTTAATTATGGTCTCAAATATTTTGCCGAAAAGTAGGAGGAGGCTAATGGGGTGATAATTTGATGGGCCAGTTCTTTCGCCAGAATTCTTGAATACTGGTACCACAGAAGCAGTTTTCCAACAGCCCGGAAAGCATGATTCATTAAGGTATTTGTTGTAGAGTTTGGAGAGAACTGGAGCTACTTCTGCTGAGCACTTTTTTAATAGCACAGCTGGGATGAGATCAAATCCACATGCTTTTGAAGTGTCAAGGTTTTTTATGATAGCATGTACCTGAGCAGGGGTGATTTTTAGATCGTCTTGCGTGGCGTCTGTCCGCAAAGGAAAGTCAGGCAGAGGGTGGTTGGAAGGGTCCAGTGTGGAGTTCGAGGCAAACCGGCTGGCAAGTATATTAGCCTTGTCGGTTGCTGAGCAAACAACCTCGTGATTGTTGGTTAGTGGGGGAATTGTTGATTGCCCATTATATAGATAATAGAATATATATTTGTTCAAAGTAATAATTAATAAAATTTTTGTTCAATTAACATTTATGAAAAAGTCTTAATGCTTTATTTTATTTAGTACGCTTATAGCTTATATTCTGGGATCCTACACTAGTAGGTAGAGATTATGTTAACTAGTATGGATTTCAGGCATGTTACATTAAGTATATCTCAGGACGACAGCGAATGGAGATGGACACAGTGTACTAAGCCTGATTGATGCAAGAATTTAGAGGGCACCTCCATAAATAAAAAGCACTAGAAGCAGGTGTCAATGATATTACATAAGAAATTACATCACGTGTTTGAGATGGCACAGAGTTTCGAGGGACTTCACGGTGAGAAAGCAGTCGAAACAGATGTGCTGACAATGTAGAACAAAAAAAAAAAAAAATTCTCGAGATCAGTCCATACGTCGAAAACGCACAAGTATGCATTTAGGTGGAAAGACTATGTGTTGCCCTTTGTTTAACACTTGTTTGTTTTAATGGTTGTTTATTGAAATGTTACACGACTGCTTGTATCTGTAGTTCTTTTATTTTCATTTTCATTTTGCTTTTGGGATCACTTATACTTCTAATGAAGCAGAATGGAGAATGCGCAACGACTAAAAGGAAACATTTTGCCTTGACACTGGTTTCGTTTACTTCTGGATGAAGTATAAACCAACAATGCACACACGTGCCTTCGCAATTTTTGATAATTAAAAAGTTTCATTTACAAAAAAATGATACCAATTTAAATGTTCATGACCTCTGTTCAACCTCGAGAAACAATTGTGGCTGCACATTGCGAAGCAAGGGTTGCATAATCCCAAAAACAGTCTCCGAAGTTGGCACCACCTAAATCCAGTGGCAAGGAGAAGTCCAAGACGACTAGAAACAATACAGAGTAAAGCGGATAGTGCATACAGTACCTGGTATTTCCAAATGGTTACTCATATAGTACTGGCCATGCTCAATATCGCTTAACTTCAATGATCTAATGGGAACTGGGGTGTCAATGTGGTTATGTGTGTATAAATTAAAACAAAAAATATTTAATAAGTGGATGTTGGGAAGAGATATCACACAAACTGAAAAGATATATTTTCTAAATGCTAATTATGCTATTATGATGATTATATTATTACCAAGTAGAACAACATAATATTTTATTTTCTGATTAGTTTCTTAAACTGTTTCCGTTTAGGGCAATATTGAGAAAAAATTATTCTAACGTTTTACCTGGCCAAAATTAATATTTTTGGAAGTAATCAAATCAAAGTAGATTTTTCTTGTTAAAGATATGATGTAATGAAAAACAAAATGGTGAGTCAGAATCAAAAATTGATTTGTTAGAGAAAAGACTGAGTTAAATTTATTAAAGGAATAAAATCTTGAACACAATTTTGATAAAACTAAAATTGTGTAAAAATAAAAATATTGGATATAAATAGCTTGCAAAACTTTCCATTTTGAATGCATAAGGATTTACTAAGAACATTAAAGCCAGAAATAACTTAAATTCACAGCGTAAATACTTCCTAAGAAAATAGTTTCTAGGCAGAAGGGTGGATGTAGGCTATAATTACAAGGGCCGTTTAAAAAATAAAGCCTCCTATTCATTTAACTAAAACAGTTGAAGAGTTACGAAGACAGGAATGGTACCATCAACACAAGCGACTTTTTGTGCTCCAGAATTTATTTTTCTACATAGTCATCACCATTCTCAATGCACTTTTGCAAAGAATTCAATGATGCATCTCTGTTTCTGACACCCACCTATGACAAGGCTTGTGTTCTTAGTCTCATATCGTCAATATCTGCAACAGAGAATGAAACTTGCAAGTGATGAATGCATAAATCAGTCATCATAACTATGCAATTTGCAATCCCCTCTGATCAATTCGGGCGGAGTAAAAATAACAATCATTAGTTTCGGAACAGCCCTTGTAGTTTAATTAAGTTTTATGCAAAGGGAGAAGGTGTTGGTTGAAAGTCGTGAAAATTTTGATAATTCCGATTTTCATGGAATAGGGGTGACGGTAGCTAAGTAGTTAACGACATATACTAAAAACCTAGATGTACACAGTTCGAATCCAGTTCGCTTTCATCAAACCCACATGTAAACTTATGTCAAAGGATAAATAAAATAATAAAAGCACATCTATTCGATAATTCAAATATACAGGATGTGCATCTAATTTTATTTATATATTTTATTTCATCAAACAAGTTTAACAAGACAAAATAAGACACAAGGCCTATAAAAAAAATTCGAGATGGGGAGTCTATGGTCATTCTTGTCACTGTACCTTCGATTGGTCTATGTTAATCCTAGTTAGAGTTCTATTTCACCATAATACCACAAACACACCAGTGATCATCCGACTTAAGATTCCCAAAGCAAATCGTTTTTTTTTAATTTAATAAAAATCTATGTATAAAAATAACATTTTGTAAAAATCGTTTTATTAATAGGCAAAATTTCATTGGCTTGGGGTGGGTGAAAAAAATGTGTTAGTAAGGCCCTCCCAACACTTTCTAGATGGTAGACCGCCAACTTAGTGGGTGGACAGGGACGAAAAGAAAAGCTGGGGTGTGGCCATCTTGAAGGTTTCTTATCAGGGGAGGAAGCACATTCACTCAGCTAGCTAAGAACCTAAACTAAACACAGCGCTTACCTTAAGGGGCTTGGGGTCCGACAAGATCTGGAACCGTGTACGCCATGATCAGATGGGGAACACAAACTCTAACTTGGCACCTCTTTGTGCATTTAATTTGATCCATAGTCATTAGACAGCAACTAAGCAAGATTCCCTGAATTACAACTTCTTCTTAAGACCCCCTTAATCTTAAACCTTGAATTTGAAATAATTTCTAGAATCAAAATCACGTAATAAAATAATTATGAATGAAAATTCTATAATGACGTTCAGTGGTGATAATATCTCAACTTTAATCTTTATAAGGACACATAAAAGCAAAACTGTTCTGTTCAGGGAATTCATTTTACCCGTTTTGGGGGTGGGTATTCTTCGATTAGTATCAAAAGTAAATCCGATGCATAAAAGTTAAATTACAAATGAAATTAAAATGAAAAAAGAAATGTTTGCACTTACACTGGCCTTGTAAGTCGTATTATATTCAAAAGTTTCTTGTGGTTCGTTAGTTGTACATTTTAGAGGAACTTCCTTGTTCTGAAGAAGTAAATCAGTTATGTCTTTGCCTGAAATATAAAAACAAAACAATTATACAAAAAAACCTATTATTTTAATATCAATTGTAATTTTCTTGGAAAAATGGTTTCAGATTTGTAAGAAAACTCAAAGACGTTTTATCATGATCTTTGGTGCTGGCAGATCCAGTTGTCTGAAGATATCGGCTTAAATGCTCTGAACATTTATTCTATTGTTTTTGCCCTTTCCCTTTGAAAAACTCAATCATGTTCTGAAAAATCAAAAACAAACACAAGTTTTCTCTATAAAACAACGAAGCAAACACCATGAATAAATACTTGAAGATATAATGAACTTGAAGCATAAAAACTTCATTGCAAAATTACCAGATTAGATAAAGCGAAATGGAACAAAGCAAAAATGGAGTAGGGGAGTCGCAGGTTAGGGTTAGGGTGAGGGTTATATAATGTCGCTTCAAGATAAAATCAATTAGTGGGATCGAGTGTCATAAAACACTCAAGCCCAACACCATGGATGGACATTTGAAAATATAAATATAACATAGTGTGGATGCGCATATGCAAATGCATGCAAAATGACGTCACCAGTAGAGAAAAATAAAAACAAATTAAAAAGATCATGTTGAAGATGGGGATAATGTTCGAGATCACATGAGAGTACAATCACGTGAAGGTCGCCACAGCGGTGACGAGAGAATAAGGAAATAAATGTTGTTGTACAACAAAAAAGTGAGTTGAAGTTCTTTTCTATTCTTTGTCTCCTTTGCGACTGAGGCTACAACGTGTAGATTCCCGGACAATGTTACATAAACAACTTGAAGTATAAAAACGAATTCAAAAGTCTAGCAGTCCTAACATTCTAGCACGGTACAGAAAGCAGCATTGACAATGCCCTCAATGTATCTGTTCAACCTCATGTTCCCTGTGAACGTTAAGTCGAGGAATTTGAATGCAGTACTTTTAGGTAATGTGTCATTAGCCATGGTTATTAGTGGTTGAGAAGGTTTCTTGTAGTTATTAAAAGAAAGGAGCTTAGTCTAGGCAGCATTGAAAGTTGCTATCATCCATTATGATATGATGTGAAACTCGAAATCGGCAATTTTTTTTACATTGACATTTTTCTTTCTTCATCGTCTTAGTTTCAGATTCGTTTTTTAAAAATTTATCAAAGCACTTTCGTGCAGCTACAATCTGTAGTTAGCCAGGGTTAGCTCATGAAAGATGTGACTCTTCGCCACGGTCTAGAAGAGTCTAACCTCTACGAAGAGATACCTCGATTTTTTACAGGTTGTTACAGGACCTGTGGCGGAGGATTTGGTAGAAAGAATGTGGGACCTTCGAGGAAGATGAACTTGAGCAACAACTAGTTCTCAGAGAACCGAAATACATCTATAGTAGATACAAACATGGAAAGATTCAAATGACAGTTTCTAGTTTGATTAGTTATTGGTTGCATAGTTAGAAAGTCAGTATCTTGAAACAGCCTGATCTGGTAACACGAAAGGACAGTTCCTAAAAATTCATACCACATCGCTCGTCGTATGGGTAAAAAGGGGTGCATGTGACGGTGAATACGACAAAAGATCAGTTGGAAGATTTCATTACGGCGACCAACTTGTAGAAGACTCTAGATGCCATCCAAATTACCTGCCAACAGTGAGATCTTACAAAAATGGTTGGGAAACGAGTCAAAAGAATCTAAGAACTTTTCACCTGATTAAATGAATTTTGTTTAACAATTGTGTCTCTATAAAGACTAATTTAAATACCAATGCTATTAATTGGTCTAACGATAATGTTGTTGACTTTGTATTTTGAGGAGGACCTACTGACGGTGATGTCTGGCAGAGATGATTGGAGTTAAGGAGAAGAATTCCATGCCGATCTGATTGAAATGTTGGATTTAAAAGAAAAATATCAAACCTTTATTATTCTTGATTCGTTGATCACATTTGAACATGTATTTATCTTCACTGCAGTTCTTCTGGACATTCTTTCGACAGTCGTAATACAGGGTGTCTGATGTGGTATTTTCTTCCTCGTCTGTTGGGCAATATCCATTGTACAGGGTATCGTTTTCGTTTACTCTAAAATAAAGAAATACTTATCAATTTGCCTACAGATGTGATTCTGTTTTGTTTATTGTATTAAGATGGTGGTGGTGGTGGCGGTGGTGGTGAAGGAAGAGGAAAAGTAGAATGAAGAAGAAGAAGATGAAGATTCAAATGCTGACAGAATTATGGACAACACCTATCTGTATCTGTCCGGCGTTGTCCGGGAGTTTTTTGTTTTTTACTTGAATTTTTGCTTCACGTTAGTTTTTTTTTTTTTTTTTGCTTATTTTACCATCATGTTTTTAAATTGAATTTAATTATTACGATATGGTTTGATTATTAAATTACTAATCGAACTAAATTGTTATAAAATTATTACTAAATTTCTTACATTTCTTCTGTTTTAATAGAATTATTTTTGATAAAAGCATTTCAAACATGTAATACATGAGGATTTATTAAGGATTTTAAATTAATTTCTATTCGACGGTTTATATAATTGCCTTCCTTGAGACTGTGCAAAATGTATGTTCATATCAAATGGTGGGACACGAATAATCAGTTAGATTTATGTCCATAAATTAACAGTTGATAGACTCAAGTGATTTTGAAGTGTGGCCTAAGTGATATACATATATATTTCATTCTCAGGCTGCAATGTATAAACTTTTGTGTAGTTTAATTGCAATAAATATCTTAAAAAATTTATATATATATATATATATATATACATACATATATATATATATATATAGGGTGACCCCCCAAAAAAAACAACAGCTAAATGAAGGCCATCTAGAACATATGCTGTAGAACGGAGTAAAAAAAGGCCAAAGATCGTAGTGTTTTGATGTGATGTTTTGAATATAATAAACTAGTTATGACGAAAGTTTCATTTCATTCGGACAAAACACTTACAAACGGGGACTAATAAGAGTTAGGGCCCGTTTATTTTTGGGGTCACCCTGTATATATATATATATATATATATATATATATATATATAGATATATATAGATAGATAGATAGATATTTCATTAAATAAAATAGACCTTTTTGTCTTCCAAATAACCGTCTTCACTGACAGGAACTGGCAGATGTAATCGCCATATTTGTTGTCCATCCAAATACTTTGCAATCCTTCTGAATTCATCGTAAGTGATAGGTTAATCGAACTGGTTTTAAATAATTTATAGATTATAAATTTATAGAGTCTTTGGATTTTTGTCAAAAGTGAAGACGATTATTCAGAAGATAAAAAAGACCCAAAATGGAATTAATGGACAGAAAACGTCTATTATATTCAATGAAACATGTTTAAGAGAAAAAATGCTGCATATACATACATTATATATATATATATATATATATATATATATATATATATATATATTCCAGCAGAAATGACACAGAGAGTCAGTTGGATTTCTATGGGCATCAGAGATAGACGAGCCCCCAAGCCGAAAGGCTATTTATAATTCGGTTTGACATGTTTAGATTCTGTCAGGCTCAAAATTCTGATCGCAAATCTGTTTTTCCGTAGAAAAACCAATGTAATCTTTCAAAATAAAACATTATTACTTGTTTTAAACTTGAGTTGTGATTTTGTTTCAAAAGAAAATGACCTGAGAATGCATGGTTGACAGTACGGGCAGCGTCGAAATACAGCGTCGAAATACGGCACTAAATTCAAATGAAAATAAGTGGCCAATCATTCCCTGGCATTTGCATCCAGGATCTGACCAACTTTCATCTGACGTCATTCCCAGGCACCTGGATTATCCAGCAAATGCAAGTTCATAATAACAGGTGAAACCATCTAATCGTCCCAGAAAAGACATTTGTGTTGTGAGAGTAGAGAGGGATCATGAGATAAACGGCCATGACTGGCACGTATGCACCGCTAACAGACAGTCACTGCATGCAGAAGAAAACCTAGGATTGTTTTATTCAAAACACTGCAAATAGCTAATCAAAAGCCGGATATTTATTTGTGTCACTTAGTATCTAGGTTTAAAGGTAGAGGGAGACAGACAAACAAACAGAAAGACATATAGAAGTAGAAAAAAAGAGGA
Source organism: Euprymna scolopes (assembly GCF_053919585.1). Lineage (NCBI taxonomy): Eukaryota > Metazoa > Mollusca > Cephalopoda > Sepiida > Sepiolidae > Euprymna > Euprymna scolopes. The sequence goes on along the minus strand of NC_136489.1, from coordinate 1,887,920 downwards.
GATATAGATAAAAGAACGTGATATTTCTATTTATAGGGTGTTAGATACATGTATATGCTTATATATTTCTATGCATTCCAAAACTAGTTAACCGATCATTATGAATTTTGGAACATAGTTGCTAGGCGTAAAGGTGGGTTATGTAATCTATATGTAGTTCAATTTAGCTTTGTATAAAGAGAGCAAACAGGGGATGGAAAAAAATCAGATAACTCCGAATTTTTTAGAAAATTTAACAAGTGTTATTTTACACATCAGTTCATATTCAACAAATTTAAGATTTTTAGAGTATTTTAAAGTTATTTTAAGGAAAATAAAATGATCACAACCTCCCATTTAAACATTTAAATATTTTAGATTTATATTAAACTTGATCTATAGTACAAACCTAGCAATAATTTTCAATTTTCCTTTAATTTTAGATATCTTCTAGAATCAAAATCATATAATTTTTTATGATATTTGGAATAAGGATTCTAAGCGTAAGGTTTAGTATCATTATATCTTCAGTTTAATCTTCTCGTCTTTGTGCACGTATTATTTTCACCAGAGTGAATAGGCTCGTCTTCAGTATATTTATTTTAGAGTGGGGCCATATATATATAGCCTTTTAACACAGATTGAGTTTACAGGAATTAAATTTATTTTACATATGTTTCATATTCCACGTACTACAACTTTACAAAATATTAAAACGTATATTTTTATATTTCTATTTCTATTTCTAGCATGTATATTTTTATATTTCTATTTCTAGCACGTATATTTTTATATTTATATTTCTAGCATGTATATTTTTATTTTTCTATTACTAGCACGTATATTTTTATATTTATTTTTCTAGCATCTATATTTTTGTATTTCTATTTCTACCATGTATATGTTTATATTTCTATTTCTAGCACGTATATTTTTATATTTCTATTTCTAGCACGTATATTTTTATATTTCTATTTCTAGCACGTATATTTTTATATTTCTATTTCTAGCACGAATATTTTTATATTTCTATTTCTAGCATGTATATCTTTATATTTCTATTTCTAGCACGTATATTTTTATATTTATATTTCTACCATGTATATTTTTCTATTTCTATTTATAGCACGTATATTTTTATTTTTCTATTTCTAGCATGTATATTTTTATATTTCTATTTCTAGCATGTACATTTTTATATTTCTATTTCTAGCATGTATATTTTTATATTTCTATTTCTAGCACGTATATTTTTATATTTCTATTTCTAGCACGTATATTTTTATATTTCTATTTCTAGCATGTATATTTTTATTTTTCTATTTCTAGAACGTATATTTTTATATTTCTATTTCTAGCATGTATATTTTACTATTTCTATTTCTAGCACGTATATTTTTATTTTTCTATTTCTAGCACGAATATTTTTATATTTCTATTTCTAGCACGTATATTTTTATATTTCTATTTCAAGCACGTATATTTTTATATTTCTATTTCTAGCACGTATATTTTTATTTTTCTATTTCTAGCACGTATATTTTTATATTTATATGTCTAGCATGTATATCTTTATATTTCTATTTCTAGCACCTATATTTTTATATTTATATTTCTACCATGTATATTTTTATATTTCTATTTCTAGCATGTATATTTTTATATTTCTCTTTCTAGCATGTATATTTTTATATTTCTATTTCTAGCATGTATATCTTTATATTTCTATTTCTAGCATGTATATTTTTATATTTCTATTTCTAGCACGTATATTTTTATATTTCTATTTCTAGAACGTATATTTTAATATTTATATTTCTAGCATGTACATTTTTATATTTCTATTTCTAGCATGTATATTTTTATATTTCTATTTCTAGCATGTATATTTTTATATTTCTATTTCTAGCATGTATATTTTTATATTTCCATTTCTAGCACGTATATTTTTATATTTATATTTCTAGCATGTATATTTTTATTTTTCTATTTCTAGCACGTATATTTTTATATTTCTATTTCTAGCACGTATATTTTTATATTTCTATTTCTAGCACGTATATTTTTATATTTATATTTCTAGCATGTATATTTCTATATTTCTATTTCTAGCATGTATATTTTTATATTTCTATTTCTAGCATGTATATTTTTATTTTTCTATTTCTAGCACGTATATTTTTATATTTCTATTTCTAGCATGCATATTTTTATATTTCTATTTCTAGCATGTATATTTTTGTATTTCTATTTCTACCATGTATATTTTTATATTTCTATTTCTAGCATGTATATTTTTATATTTCTATTTCTAGCATGTATATTTTTATTTTTCTATTTCTAGCATCTATATTTTTATATTTCTATTTCTATTATGTATATGTTTATATTTCTATTTCTAGCATGTATATTTTTATTTTTCTATTTCTAGCATGTATATTTTTATATTTCTATTTCTAGCATGTATATTTTTATATTTATTTTTCTAGCATCTATATTTTTATTTTTGTATTTCTAGCACCTATATTTTTATATTTATATTTCTAGAACGTATATTTTTGTATTTATATTTCTAACATGTATATCTTTATATTTCTATTTCTAGCATGTATATTTTTATATTTCTATTTCTAGCACGTATATTTTTATATTTATATTTCTAGCATGTATATTTTTTATTTCTATTTCTAACATGTATATTTTTATATTTCTATTTCTAGCATGTATATGTTTATATTTCTATTTCTAGCATGTATATTTTTATATTTCTATTTCTAGCATGTATATTTTTATTTTTATATTTCTACCATGTATATTTTTATATTTCTATTTCTAGAATGTATATTTTTATTTTTCTATTTCTAGCACGTATATTTTTATATTTATATTTCTAGCATGTATATTTTTGTATTTCTATTTCTTACATGTATATCTTTATATTTCTATTTCTAGCATGTATATTTTTATATTTCTATTTCTAGCACGTATATTTTTATATTTATATGTCTAGCATGTATATTTTTGTATTTCTATTTCTACCATGTATATGTTTATATTTATATTTCTAGCATGTATATTTTTGTATTTCTATTTCTACCATGTATATGTTAATATTTCTATTTCTAGCATGTATATGTTAATATTTCTATTTCTAGCATGTATATTTTTATATTTCTATTTCTAGCATGTATATTTTTATATTTATATTTCTAGCATGTATATGTTTATATTTCTATTTCTAGCATGTATATTTTTATATTTCTATTTCTAGCATGCATATTTTTATATTTCTATTTCTAGCATGTATATTTTTATATTTCTATTTCTAGCATGTATATTTTTATATTTCTATTTCTAGCATGTATATTTTTATATTTCTATTTCTAGCATGTATATTGTTATATTTCTATTTCTAGCACGTAAATTTTTTATATTTTTATTTCGAGCATGCATAATAATTATACTTTTAATCAATAGAAATTTCTGATTTTTATTAACCCATTAAGTCCCAGATTATCTAATTTTTTAGTATCGAGTCCAAACTTTGTGTAATAACTGAAAGAAAATAAAATACTCAATCACGACCTAGTTTAGACATCATTCAAGATACATTGTACACATTATGATAAGAAGCAAAACTGTTTACACATTTGTCAATAAGTCAGTGGCTTACCATTGCAAGACTAATCTAATAAAGTTCATACATCATTAAATTAATATAATTTTTGCAAATTTTACAAGGATTTTTAACAGGGTTCCAACATGTTTCGGTGAAGTTAGTGGAAATGATTGAGTTTCAAAAAGAAATTGTGTAATGTCCTATTTATAGAACAGTGAAACCTAATGGGTTAAGCAACTATTCTCTCCTACTAAAACCATCATATCATATAATGGGTTAATATCATTCCTCAAAAAATGATAGCCAATGAAAATCCATACATTTATGTCATTTTGTATATTAATGTGGCAACAGGCTTTTAGATTTTACCTCCAGCTGAGAGAGAATGGGTTTGTTTTCAATATGTTCCCTTCTGCATCCATAAAGTCGTTGCTTTTGCTACCATCAAATGTGCCACATAAACCTGAAACCAAAAAAACAAAAAACAAACATTAAATAAACTCATTTAAGGAGTACCAAAGAGTACCGAGATATTGCCAGTATTAGTTGAGTACAACCTTGTACTGGCACAATTTGTAAAATCATTGAATGGAGATCAGTTAAGGTTTAGGGTTCAATACTCACGACAGTCAAAATAAAAATTACTTAACACTTATACTTGGTCATGGTTGAGAAAATAGGAACAATCTACCCCCTAGATTACATTTGGAATTCTACATAGATTTCTAAGTTCGACATAGAAATTTCTGACTTCGAAATTTCAAATAATACCGATTATCAGTTCTTAATTATGTTTGAAGATTCAATCCCCAGTTTGGGCGATACTCAGAATACAATTTGGTATGAACAAGACAACTGTGAATTATTTAGGATTTCTTCCGGTCATGACTGATGAAACGAACGCATGATTAAAATAAAGCGTTTAGTTCGAAATTTCGTGCAAATTCCTAAGTTTGACACGAACATTCCAGGGTTCAACAAGATACACTTGAAGAAGGTCGGAGGTTACATCAATCGAAACATTTTGAAAGCTACACTTAAGATGAGAGCAATAGTCCAAATAATCCAAACAATACGAATTACCACTCCTCATCAAAAAAATTTAAAAACTTGATTATCTTTATTGTTTATTGTTCAGGCTATTTTCACTTTAGTTGTTATAGTCACAATATTTCAGCTTTTTTTTTTTTTTACATAGGCATCACCACATTATCAAGGCCAAGAGGCCACTCAAGGATAAGGGTTAAAGAGTGTACAGTAGAAATTGGACAATATAGTAATCATTAGTAATGAAAATTTGGTAAATTGGATAACTTATATGGAACGGCTCATCAAGAACTTATTTACGTTAGACTTGAACACAACCATATTGTAGTCAGCCGGAAAGCAGGAAAACGGAAGACAATTCCACAGGCGTGCAGTTCTAAGAAAGAAGCTTTGTTCATGGAATCTACGTTTAGGTTTAGGCACAGATAAAGAGTGAGGGGAATTATTGATAGTGTTTACAGCTAGACGAGTGTTTCTTGTGAAAGTTTGGCGAGGGGGGACCATAGATTGAAGCTCAGTCGAACACTTTCCATGAAAATAACGATACATCAGAGACAAACTCGCAACATCTCTTCTGTGAGATAAAGGTTGCAAGGAAGAGAAAAGGACATCTCCTACGAGGCTACGAAGTCTATTTTGAGCTCTATCAAGGCAGGCCAAGTCCTTTCTAGCAGCTCCTGCCCAGATGTGGCAACAATATTCCATCCTTGGACGTACCTGGCTCTTATATAGATAGAGAATAGCATCAGCAGTGAGATATCTACTGGATCGATAGAAAGATCCCACCATTTTTCCAGCAGCCTTGGCAACAGATTTGATGTACGTGTTCCATTTGAGATCAGGAGTAATGGTCAAGCCAAGAAGCTTGTCAAAACTTGAGGCCTCCTGAAAACGAGAGCCATTCATTTCAATTGATGCCAGATGTGGATCAGAATGTTGATGATGTAAAGAGAAAAGCTTGGTTTTATGTAACTTTCGGTTTTCTTCAAATACATCTTTTCAGGCTCGTAAATCTAGTCAAACTTGAAAATCTTTCAGTTGAACAGGGGTAGATTGTTCATATTCTCTCAAAAAAAGACTGAGTAGAAGCGTTATGTTTTTTTTTTTAAATTAATTGTTAACCAATACTTTTTAATTGCTACACCGTAAATCCATGTGAAGAGGTCTAGTATAATTTTTTTTCTAGATGTGTAGTGTTATTATGTAAGATTATATAATTATTAGCAGGCCGCCCGGCGTTACCCGGTCGTAAGATATGCTAAAACATGATATTTTAATTCATGCAGATTACCTATTTTTTATGATAGAGATAATTCTCTATCGATTATTATATCGAATCTAATATATAGTCGTGAGATCAAAACAATATATATATAACTATTTCATTTAATCACATGAATTAATATACGAAAGTATAAATTTACGCACAAAATTTAAGTATTTACTTCAACAGTGCTCAATACATAGGTAGAGCTAGGTAGTAAGTTCTAAAATATATATGGCGAGTAAGCTTAATGTAAGCTTAATCGCCATATATATTTTAGAACTTATATATATATATATATATATATATATATATACGAGGGGCGTGCAATAAATAATGCCCCTGACCCACTTCCCATAGCAGTAGAGCAATGAAACTTAGCACAGTTATTAGTCTTTCTCTAGATAGGAGCCATCCAGAATTATGCATTTCTCCCATCGTTTGATGCAGCTCTGGAGACCGTTTTTTTTACAACACACCAGGTTCGTCCTCCAACCACGACGTGACTTTAGAAATCAAGGTTGCATCATCTGGGAAACGCTTTCCTTTCAAAAACAACTTCATGGCTGGGAAGAGGTGAAAGTCAGAGGGTGCAAGGTCAGGAGAGTAGGGAGGATGGGGAGGATTCCATAACCACACGCCTGTGCTTCTGATCTGGCGACATGCGAGTTGTGGACCGGAGCATCGTCCTGCAGGAGGAGGGTAACTTAGCTGATCTTGCCCCACCTCTTGATTTTGATAGCTTCTCTTAATTTCCTCAAAAGTGAAGCATAATAGGCTCCTGTAATTGTGGTACCTTTGACAGGAAATCTGTCATCACTACTCCGTCCTGGTCCCAGAAGACTGTGAGCATGACCTTGCCAGCGGAGAGCTGCACCCTTGCCTTCTTTGGAGGTGGTGAGTCCAAGTGCTTCCACTGCATTGACTGGGCTTTGGTCTGAATCTTAGTGATGGACCCAGGTTTCATTCTGTATAATCAGTCTTTTGAAGAACTTTGATTCATCTTCTTGGCACATCTCCAAATTCATCCTCGACCACTCGACACGTTCTCGCTATTGGAATGGTGTGAGCAACCTGGGAATCCATATGGCATCCTTTATGCATATGCAAATGGTCATGAATGATAGTTTCCACAGACCCTGTACTAATCTTGACATCTTAGGCCATTTGGAGAATAGTAATGCGCCGATCTTCCAAAATGGCAGCCTCAACTTGACGGGCAGATGCCTCATCAATGGCAGAAGGGGGGCGACCAGGTCTGGGAGCTGTTTCCACAGACTTGCGGCTATGTTTGAATTCACGATGCCAGCGTTTTATAAGGTCATATGATGGGGCATTATCATCATTTCATTTTATCAAAAGTCTCCTGTGTTGTGCGTCCTTTCAAATACAAAAACCGGATCACTGCTCGACATTCAACAGGCTCCATTTCACACCTGACTAAGTTCAAACACCTGTAAAACAGAAACCACAATTACTTCAGAGCTGTAATTTGCCGCAAAACCCGTAGAGATATAAATCATTGCACATGCAAAATTTCAGCTAGATCAAACAACTGAAAATGGGCCAGGGGCATTACTTATTGTACGCCCCTCGTATATATGACTTTGTGCCATAAACTAGAATCGAAACCAAAACATACAACTCTCCACCCTCATTCCTTCGCCTCTGAGCCTCACCCGCACGCACACACACACACACACACACACACACACACACACACACGAGGTGCCTTCAATAAGTTTCCAGACTTCTTTTTTTTGTACAAGCATTTAAATTTGTTGTAAACTTTTGAAAATTCAGTATGTTATTGTAATACGTCTTATGAAATGACTGACTAATTTTTATGATTTTAAGTTCAAATGAACAGCTACAGTAAGAATATGACTACATGCTGCTAAAGCCTGATTGTCACAGTTGGTGAATTTAAAAAAAGCAATCTGGACGTGAGGACACTTTAGAATAACGATATGCATTAAAATTCTGTTATAAACTTTATTAAAGTTTGTGCCTATTTCCATTCTGTGGAGGCCATGCGCGAACACAGACCCCACAATTTTATTATACCATCCCTATTTAAGTTAAAACATACTTATCAAAGTATTCTTATGTACATCTATATCCAAAACACTTGTAAGCGTTTTCTTTTAATTTTTAATTTTTTATTTCCATACTTTCTGGACCAGGCGCGAACGCAGACACCACAATTTTAATGAACCACCATTCTGCCAGATCAAACATACCCATTCCTGTGTCTCGATACATCTTTTATCATTACATGTAATCAGTTTTTAAAAATAGTCAACCATATAGGAGTCTATTCGTGACCAGACACACACACATACAAACAGATGTTCAGCATATATATATATATATATATATATATATATATATATATATATATATATTCACCTGTCATCCCTGAAAAGATGGAATTGCATGATTTGAGACAAGATTCACACACGGCTGGGCGGTCCACAGAGTTTTATAATTATATAGATTAGACATAGATTAAATTATGAGTTTGAAAAGAGATGCACTTGAAATAAGTGTAAATATACATCAGCTGACTCGGGATGCAATGTTGCTCTGCACCTCATCTGGATAGGAAGACTCCTTTGTAGTTGCCGCTGATACAACCCTTTGCTATCTGTGCTCTTTCATTCTCTTCCACTATTCCCTTCTTCACAGCACTTCTCCAGCTGCTGCGGTCGTCTAGTAAAAAAAAAAGTAAAGCGATCTACCATAGTCGAGGGCAACTCAAAGGTCCCTTTTTTATTAGCTGCTACACAGAGGTGTAGGGGAAGGCACCACTTATTTGCCAAAACTACTCTACTTAACCTTGATCCTCACCTTATGAGGTTGAATGAAATGGGTATCAAGCACTATATTTTTAGTCTTTGGTATGACATGATCAAAGATTTAACCCCAGCCTATTAGCGAACACCCTAACCATTTATACCAAAAGGTGTCCTCTATAGATTACTAGCAGGTCGCACGGCGTTGCCCGGTTGTAAAATATGCATAAATATTATATTTTAATTAATGCAGAATTCTTATTTATTATAAACAGAACTACCCTAGGTATTAAACGTAATGTTAAATTCCTTTGAAAAAAATGAGAAAAAAAAAACAAACAGAAAGAAACTGAGACATGTGCATGCAAGTAATAATATTCTTTTTGTTGTAAATAAAAAAAAAAATAATGCTTAAGCTGAGATCGAAACCAAAACCCAAAGACAGGGAGTCAAGTACGGTAACCATTAGGCCAGATTGACACGTTCATTAAATATTGTTTTTCAAACCAACTTATTTCTAACATGAAGAAACTGTCATATTTTACAATCGCGCATGTGTAATCGTGAAACAGTAGCAAACATAAAAAATCTGATGACCGACAAGTACCAATTTCTCAATTTTGACTCCTTAGCAACTTGTTTCCGGATGAAAACCGATTAAAAAGATGTCCACATGTCTGAATACCCTATATACCAAATACAAGTCTGTAGATAAAAAATTCATTGAGTATGTAGGTTGCGAAGTGTTTTTACATACACACATTCTCACTTTTATAAATATATAGATTAAAATATCAATAATTTGAGGAAAAGCAAACTAACCTTCTGTGTGCCCATAATCCATTGCTGATCCTAATACCCAAACATTCATAAAATGACCGGTCCTTCTACCTCTGTTAGGTCTAACCACCGCATACGATCCAGTCGGCAAATGAATCTATAAAGAAATAAATTAAATATATCATATATATATATATATATATATGAATAAAAATAAAATAAAAATACCAGCGATGGTTGACGTTATGTTGTTTTGAAAAAAGAAAAACCGAATGAATTTATGAAATGATCAACGTTTCGTCCCTATTGCAGAGGACATCTTCAGGATATTAAAAGGAAAAATGCAAAAAAAAAAAAAAAAAGGAAACGATCATAGACCATACGAAAATGGCAAGGAAACAGTGTTAGAATCCTTTCCGATATGGGTAGGATTCTAACACTGTTTCCTTTTCATTTTTTGAATTGAATGACTTTAAGAATGACTTGAATGCTTAAAAAATAACTGGAATCTTTCAAAAACAATTCGAATGATCTGGAGAATGACTTGAATGGCTTTGAGACTGACTGGTTGTAAAGTGGGTGATCATTTTACATTAAATTAATACAGAAAAGTGATCCCTCACTTAATATCACAATAAGTACAGCATATAGTAAGAATAGATACTACACTTTGATCTTGGCCAAAAGGCCAAGAAAAGCTTAAAAAGCTAAGAACAGCATCTATTAACAACAGACCTTTGATCTTAACCAAAAAGGCCAAGCACAAAAGTGTTACGGACAGACCGACAGACCAATGGACCGACCGACGGACCAACAGAGTGATTTATAGAGTCGCTTGCACGCGACTAAAAATGGATTAGAAGAGGTAATATCTGGGGAATAGTATTTAACAACAGAACAAATACTACACTATCACTCATCAGAAACAAGGAGGAAGTAATGACTGGGAGAATGGTATCACAACGAAAGAAAGCCATTCAAGTCATTCTCCAGATCATTCGAATTGTTTTTGAAAGATTCCAGTTATTTTTTTAAGCATTCAATTCATTCTTAAGGTCATTCAATTCATCCTTAAGTTCATTAAAATCATTCTAAGTCATTTATTTTTTATTTATTTAAGTCATTTCAGCTCATTTTTCGGTCATTTTAGTTTATCTTTAAGAATTTCATGTCAATCCTACATTCACATATTCATTCATTACACGAGAGCATGCGACTAATGGCTATTGGCCTTGTTATGTTTAAAGAAAACTAAATAGTTTTAACCATAATTAGGAGATTCATACCTTTACCTGTCCTGACATGGAATTCAGCCTGGATGAGCAGAAGCAGCTTCGGCTTTAAAAATAACATTTTCAGTGAATATTAAAATCACAAGTAATTCCTGATCGTATGTATATCAGAGTTTGGAGAGATGATTTAAATATTAGCTTTTTTTGTTATTGTAGGGAAATGTCACCATTCCGTCCTCCAATATACATCGCCTAGTATACCCAAATAATTACCCATCTGGTAATGACCAGACTCAACGTTGTTTAACTTTGATGATTTAATGAGAACTAGTATATCAACCTGATAATTACTTCCCTAGGATATTAGTCACAAAGTGAAAATAATGGTTCAAGCCAAATTTGAACTCGGCTTTATGGCTTCATATTTGTGCCAGAAACTACTTATATCAAGCAAACGTTAAAAAAATTGTACTAGATGCAAAATTACAGTTCTATGGTTTCATGTCGCTTGTATATCTTGGTGATTTTAATGAAGTTATTTTTTTAGATAGTGCAGGGAAATGTTGAAGTTCAATGCTCTAACGTACAACACTTAATATTCCCAAATAGTCACCCATCTGGTACTGACTGTGTTCAGCATTGTTTAACTTTGATGATCTAATAAAATAATAATGTGAGTATTTTTTTCGTACGTATATCTTCTCAAAGGAGATATAATACTTCAAGCCAAACTTGAATTCTGTCCGATAACTTTATATCAATGCCAAGAACGTGCACATGAAACGGACATGTTCAACTTTTGTGTAAAGTGCGAAATGATTTCTTTACCTGATAATCTTCTCTGCCTAGTCGTAATACGCGTGTTCCGGGTGTTAGTTTTCCATTAACGTACATTTTCACGGTCAAAGGCGTCTTTCTATTGCTCTTGCCCATGGAAGGTCCACATATGTCAATCACGATGACGTCATCTCCAGAAAGTACTGCAACTGCACAGTTACAAGAAGCGCGTCCGTTGCAACTTCGGAAAAATAGATGCACCTAAAAGTAAATGAAATTAAATAAATCTCTTTACAAAAATATATGAAAAATAATCAGTTATTCAAATCATCTGGAATTCATCATCAGCAATCGTGGGAATATTCGTGACTTTCTTACACCATCCTGCTTTATTACCTACTAGCTAGCAGCACGGTGTTGCACAGTCGCACAATATGCTTAAACACGATATTTTAATTTATGCAGATTGTGTATATATTATTATAAAATCAATCCTCTTCTGATAATTATATAACCAAAGAATAATTTGCCCAGTAGACTAATTCGCAAAAAAGAAATAAATACATAATAATGATAATGTCGTTCATAAAATTCCGTCTGTGTTTTTTTACAATATCACGTCAGATGATATTTGAGCTTGCCGATGAATGCCTTGGAAAAGTCACTTATGATTAATGTTTAGTTTGAAAATATGCAAACAAAGAAATGATTTACTGTGATTTTAAATTGTACCTCTTCTTCTATGGTAAATTGAACTCATTAATAAGAAAAAATTAAAAGAAAATGGTGAGGTACACTTGGACTTGAAGAGAGGATCATTTGATCTGTAGTCGTATAATTTATCACTAAGCTATATCTCCAGATGACAATAAATCTTTTAAGAAGAAATGATTTGCTGAGATTTTATTATCTCCCTTGACCGGTGTAGTGTAAAACATTCCCCTGTAAAAATGATTCTTTAAGAACACTGCCAGAAATATAAATTAGCTTCGTGTGAAATTTGAAAAAGATAGGCTCAGCCGTTTCGGAACCTATGAAGAAGAAACTCACACACAAACACAAAGTGACTTTTATATAATAGTAGCAGTAAGTAGGTAAATTTCAAACGTATATTGTGAGTCGTTTGTTTGTTGCTTGATCAATTTCATGCGGTTTATCCACTGAATCACATCCCTTTTTTTTGACATTCATAAAAGGACATCAGATTTTTATACAAACTAGCAGGTGCGCCCGGCGTAACTCGATCGTAAAACATGCTTACATATGATTTTTAATTTACGCAGATTTTGTATTTATTATTATAGAGTCAATTATTTCATATTATATTGCACCCAATATTTAGCATGATTTCAAAAATAATTAAAGAAAGTGATTTAAGTGCCATCAACTAGAATTGAAACTGAAAGCAAAACATAAGTAAACACAGTTTCATGATTTCAACTTAATCAAAGGCTGAAGTTTAATAGTATCGAATATGTTTACACTGTTGAAAGAAGTGTGAATTTTATTGAATACAAGCTGGTTTCCATGACAACAATGTTTTTGATAGACAAAATAAAAGCTAAGGTGATCGGACGGTCCATAGTGTTTTATAATTATACTAGCAGGCCGCCCAGCATTGCTTGGTCTTAAATACGCTTAAATATGATCTTTTCATTAATGCAGATTTCGTATTTATTATTATATTAGTAGCTCAGCCCGGCTTTGCTCTGGCCCTATGTACTGTAAATAACTTTATATGCGTATGTATATATATATATATATTAAAAAGTGTGTATATGGATATATTACAAAGTCTGAATATGTATATATTAAAAAGTGTGAATATGTATATATTAAAAAGTGTTCATATGTATATATTAAAAAGTGTGCATATGTATATATTAAAAAGTGTGAATATGTATATATAAAAAAGTGTGTATATGTATATATTAAAAAGTGTGCATATGTATATATTAAAAAGTGTGCATATGTATACATTAAAAAGTGTGAATATGTATATATTAAGTGTGATTATGTATATATTAAAAAGTGTGAATATGTATATATTACAAAGTGTGCATATGTATGTATTAAAAAGTGTGCATATGTATATATTAAACAGTGTGAATATGTATATATATTAAAAAGTGTGAATATGTATATATTAAAAAGTGTGAATATGTATATATTAAAAAGTGTGTATATGTATATATTAAAAAGTGTGAATATGTATATATTAAAAAGTGTGAATATGTATATATTAAAAAGTGTGTATATGTATATATTAAAAAGTGTGAATATGTATATATTAAATAGTTTGAATATGTATATATTAAAAAAGGGTGTATATGTATATATTAAAAAGTGTGTATATGTATATATTAAAAAGTGTGTATATGTATATATTAAAAAGTGTGTATATGTATATATTAAAAAGTGTGAATATGCATATATTAAAAAGTGGTCATATGAATATATTAAAAAGTGTGTATATGAATATATTAAAAAGTGTGTATATGTATATATTAAAAAGTGTGAATATGTATATATTAAAAAGTGTGCATATGTATACATTAAAAAGTGTGAATATGTATATATTAAGTGTGATTATCTATATATTAAAAAGTGTGAATATGTATATATTAAAAAGTGTGCATATGTATATATTAAAAAGTGTGAATATGTATATATTAAAAAGTGGTCATATGTATAGATTAAAAAGTGTGAATATGTATATATTAAAAAGTGTGCATATGTATATATTAAAAAGTGTGCATATGTATATATTAAAAAGTGTGCATATGTATATATTAAAAAGTGTGCATATGTATATATTAAAAAGTGTGAATATGTATATATATTAAAAAGTGTGAATATGTATATATTAAAAAGTGTGAATATGTATATATTAAAAAGTGTGTATATGTATATATTAAAAAGTGTGTATATGTATATATTAAAAAGTGTGTATATGTATATATTAAAAAGTGTGAATATGTATATATTAAAAAGTGTGCATATGTATATATTAAAAAGTGTGTATATGTATATATTAAAAAGTGTGAATATGTATATATTAAAAAGTGTGTATATGTATATATTAAAAAGTGTGTATATGTATATATTAAAAAGTGTGTATATGTATATATTAAAAAGTGTGAATATGTATATATTAAATAGTTTGAATATGTATATATTAAAAAAGGGTGTATATGTATATATTAAAAAGTGTGTATATGTATATATTAAAAAGTGTGAATATGTATATATTAAAAAGTGTGAATATGTATATATTAAAAAGTGTGTATATGTATATATTAAAAAGTGTGAATATGTATATATTAAAAAGTGTGTATATGTATATATTAAAAAGTGTGAATATGTATATATTAAATAGTTTGAATATGTATATATCAAAAAAGGGTGTATATGTATATATTAAAAAGTGTGTATATGTATATATTAAAAAGTGTGAATATGTATATATTAAAAAGTGTGTATATGTATATATTAAAAAGTCTGAATATGTATATATTAAAAAGTGTGCATATGTATATATATTAAATAGTTAGAATATGTATATATTAAAAAAGGGTGTATATGTATATATTAAAAAGTGTGTATATGTATATATTAAAAAGTTTGCATATGTATATATATTAAAAAGTGTGCATATGTATGTATATTAAAAAGTGTGCATATGTATATATTAAAAAGCGTGCATATGTATATATTAAAAAGAGTGAATACGTATATATCAAAAAGTGTGAATATGTATATATTAAATAGTGTGAATATGTATATATTAAAAAGTTTTCATATGTATATATCAAAAGGTGTGCATATGTATATATAAAAAAGTGTGAATATGTATATATTTAAAAAGTGTGCATATGTATATATTAAAAAGTGTGCATATGAATACATTAAAAAGTGTGCATATGTATATATTAAAAAGTTTGCATATGTATATGTTAACAAGTGTGCATATGTATATATTAAAATGTGTGTATATGTATATATTAAAAAGTGTGCATATGAATACATTAAAAAGTGTGCATATGTATATATTAAAAAGTTTGCATATGTATATAATAAAAAGTTTGCATATGTATATATTTAAAAGTTTTAATATGTATATATTAAAATGTTTGCATATGTATATATTAAAAAGTGTGAATATGTATATATTAAAAAGTGTGCATATGTATAGATACAAAAGTGTGTATATGTATATATAAAAAAGTGTGCATATGTATATATTAAAAAGTGTGCATATGTATACATTAAAAAGTGTGAATATGTATATATTAAGTGTGATTATGTATATATTAAAAGTGTGAATATGTATATATTAAAAAGTGTTCATATGTATATATTAAAAAGTGTGCATATGTATATATTAAAAAGTGTGCATATGTATATATTAAAAAGTGTGAATATGTATATATATTAAAAAGTGTGAATATGTATATATTAAAAAGTGTGAATATGTATATATTAAAAAGTGTGTATATGTATATATTAAAAAGTGTGAATATGTATATATTAAAAAGTGTGTATATGTATATATTAAAAAGTGTGAATATGTATATATTAAATAGTTTGAATATGTATATATTTAAAAAGGACGTATATGTATATATTAAAAAGTGTGTATATGTATATATTAAAAAGTGTGTATATGTATATATTAAAAAGTGTGAATATGTATATATTAAAAAGTGTGAATATGCATATATTAAAAAGTGGTCATATGAATATATTAAAAAGTGTGTATATGTATATATTAAAAAGTGTGAATATGTATATATTAAAAAGTGTGAATATGTATATATTAAAAAGTTTTAATATGTATATATGAAAAAGTGTGCATATGTATATATAAAAAAGTGTGAATATGTATATATTTAAAAAGTGTGCATATGTATAAATTAAAAAGTGTGCATATGAATACATTAAAAAGTGTGCATATGTATATATTAAAAAGTTTGCATATGTATATATTAAAAAGTTTGCATATGTATATATTAACAAGTGTGCATATGTATATATTAAAATGTGTGTATATGTATATATTAAAAAGTGTGCATATGAATACATTAAAAAGTGTGCATATGTATATATTAAAAAGTTTGCATATGTATATAATAAAAAGTTTGCATATGTATATATTTAAAAGTTTTAATATGTATATATTAAAATGTTTGCATATGTATATATTAAAAAGTGTGAATATGTATATATTAAAAAGTGTGCATATGTATAGATACAAAAGTGTGTATATGTATATATAAAAAAGTGTGCATATGAATACATTAAAAAGTTTTCATATGTATATATTAAAAAGTGTGCATATGTATATATTAAAAAGTGTGCATATGTATATATTAAAAAGTGTGAATATGTATATATTTAAAAAGTGTGCATATGTATATATTAAAAAATGTGCATATGAATACATTAAAAAGTGTGCATATGTATATATTAAAAAGTGTGCATATGTATATATTAAAAAGTGTGCATATGTATATATTAAAAAGTTTGCATATGTATATATTAATAAGTTTGCATATGTATATATTAATAAGTTTGAATATGTATATATTAAAAAGTTTTAATACGTATATGTTAATAAGTTTGCATATGTATATATTAAAAAGTTTTAATATGTATATATTAAAAAGTTTGCATATGTATATATTAAAAAGTGTGAATATGTATATATTAAAAAGTGTGTATATGTATATATTAAAAAGTGTGTATATGTATATATTAAAAAGTGTGTATATGTATATATTAAAAGGTGTGAATATGTAAATATTAAAAAGTGTGTATATATATATTAAAAAGTGTGTATATATATATTAAAAAGTGTGTATATATATATTAAAAAGTATGTATATGTATATATTAAAAAGTGTGCATATGTATATATTAAAAAGTGTGAATATGTATATATTAAAAAGTGTGCATATGTATATATTAAAAAGTGTGAATATGTATATATTGAAAAGAGTGAATATGTATACATTAAAAAGTGTGAATATGTACGTATTAAAAAGTGTTAATATATATATATTAAAAAGTGTGCATACGTATATATTAAAAAGTGTTTATATGTATATATTAAAAAGTGTTAATATATATATATATTAAAAAGTGTGCATATGTATATATAAAAAGGTGTGCATACGTATATATTAAAAAGTGTGAATATGTATATATTAAACATTGTGTGTATGTATATATTTAAAAGTGTGAATATGTATGTATTAAAAAGTGTGCATATGTATATATTAAAAAGTGTGCATACGTATATATTAAAAAGTATGAATATGTATATATGAAAAGGTGTGTATATGTATATATTAAAAAGTGTGAATATGTATATATTAAAAAGTGTGTATATGTATATATTAAAAAGTGTGAATATGTATATATTAAAAAGTGTTAATATGTATATATTAACAAGTGCGCATACGTATATATTAAAAAGTGTTAATATATATATATAAAAGTGTGCATATGTATATATCAAAAAGTGTGCATATGTATATATTAAAAAGTTTTAATATGTATATATTAAAAAGTGTGAATATGTATATATTAAAAAGTGTGAATATGTATATATTAAAAATTGTGCATATGTATATATTAAAAATTGTGCATATGTATATATTAAAAAGTGTGCATATGTATATATTAAAAAGTGTGCAAATGTGTATATTAAATAGTGTGCATACGTATATATTAAAAAGTGTGCATATGTATATATTAAAAAGTGTGTATATGTATATATTAAAAAGTGTGAATATGTATATATTAAAAAGTGTGCATATGTATATATATTAAAAAGTGTGTACATGTATATATTAAAAAGTGTTAATATATATATATATATATATTAAAAAGTGTGCATACGTATATATCAAAAAGTGTGCATACGTATATATTAAAAAGTGTGAATATGTATATATATTAAAAAGTGTGTATATATATATATATTAAATAGTGTGAATATGCATATATTAAAAAGTTTGTATATATATATTAAAAAGTGTGCATATGTATATATTAAAAAGTGTGAATATGTATATATTAAACACTGTGAATATGTATATATCAAACACTGTGAATATGTATATATTAAAAAGTGTGTATATGTATACATTAAAAAGTGTGAATATGTATATATTAAAAAGTGTGCATATGTATATATTAAAAAGTTGGAATATGTATATATTAAAAAGTGTGCATATGTATATATTAAAAAGTGTGCATATGTATACATTAAAAAGTGTGTATATGTATATATTAAAAAGTGTGAATATGTATATATTAGAAAGTGTGAATATGGATATATTAAAAAGTGTGAATATGGATATATTAAAAAGTGTGAATATGTATATATTAAAAAGTGTGAATATGTATATATTAAAAAGTGTGAATATGTACATATTAAAAAGTGTGAATATGTATATATTTAAAAGTGTGCATATGTACATATTAAAAAGTGTGCATATGTATATATTAAAAAGTGTGTATATGTATATATTAAAAAGTGTGAATATGTATATATTAAAAAGTGTGCATATGTATATATATTAAAAAGTGTGTATATGTATATCTTAAAAAGTGTTAATATATATATACTAGCTGTACCCTGCCACGCGTTGCAATGGCTCAATTTGGTGTAATGGAAAAATTTAATAAAAGAGAAAATGCATGTTTCTTATATTAGTACAGCAATCCACTGCAAAAAGTGAAAAAGTAGGCGAAACTGAAAAAAATGGTACTCTTGCAGAATTTGATCTGGATCCTCGAGCGTTTCTGTCAATCATTCATGTTTTGGACTTGACCAACAATCAGTTGATGAAGCCGAACGTAGCAAAAATGTTGAAACGCTAAATGCTTTTTTTTGTTGTTGTTTTAAAAAATGTGATTTAGTAATTAATATTTGGTTGATGGTGGGGGGAGGGGGGTTACTATACACAGATTCGAAAAAGTCGTCCAAAAACAAATAAATGAAAGCAAAGGTAAGGTAATTTACGTTTCTACCTAATTGGATAATTGTTTAGTGTTTTTATGTAATGTAAAATGTTTAATTGGCTCAAAAAACAGAAATGGTCGCGAATTCTGTTGAATACGTTAAGTTTGGGAAAGTAAGTTGAAAACTAAAAACTATACAAAACAGTGTCTGAAACTCACCGAACATATGTTACCATGACATAGGCTGGCATAATGGATAGGTTTCTGACAGTATTTTGTATAGTTTTTTTAGTTTTAACTCACTTTCTCTAACTTAAAGTAATCAACAGTGTCCACCACCATTTGTAGCTTTCAAATACACCAATAAACACTGTTTTTCGAGCCGACTAAGCGTTACATTAAATCAAAAGGGTTTATATTACTAAACACAGATACAAAGAAGTTGTCAAAAAATAAATATATAACAAATAAATGTTATCAAAGGCAAGAAAAGTAAGTGTTCTACCTAACTGGATAAGATTTTAGTGTTTTTATGTAATGTATAATCGGTTCAAAAATATTCAATGTTTATCGGTATATCTGAAAAATACAAATGGCGGCAGACTGTATCAAACACGTTAAGTTTGGGGAAATTTTGGGAAAATGAGTTTAAACTAAAAATACTGTTAGGAACTCACTCAATATATGTTACCATGATGTAGGCTGGCATATAATCGGTGGTTTTAAACTTTTGCTCGATACAGGTGACGACTTTTAAAAATCCCTTTTAGTGATTACCTGGTTTGAGGATATTTGTACAACTAAACGGCAAATCTGCTCAAAAAAATCCGGTATTATTTTACTTTAAGGCCCGTTTCACGTTCATATATAACGAAATATTTTATTGTAGATTTCGGTGTGCTAAAAACGAATCTGCAAACCGTTTACGTAGCAAAAAAAAAGTTTTCATGACATTCATGAAATTACTTTTTCGAAAAGTGGGTGATCACTTTTCAATGTAAATTTAACTTAGAATGAGCACCCACTTTCTGGCCACCTGAGAGAGGGGCATTTTTCTGTTTCTTGGCTAAAAAGTTTTTTGTTTGATTTCTTTTGCATGGTAATAACCCCTGAACTCTGGGACTATTTTCCATTTAACAGCCGTAGCCTTCGTTTACGCTATGCGTAAGCATAAACGAAAGCTGTTTAGCCAATAAACATGGGAAAAAAATCCCCCCTCTCTCAGGTGGCTAGAAAGTGGGTGCTCATTTTAAGTTAAATTTACATGGAAAAGTGATCGCCACTTTTTCGAAAAAGTAATTTCTTCATATCATAAAAACTATTTTTTTGCGACGGAAACGGTTTGCAGATTCGTTTTTAGCACACCAAAATCTACAAAAAAATTTTTGTTATTTTTGAACGTGAGACGCACAGCCCTTAATGGAAAATTATATAAAAAATCCGGGGGAAAATAGTTTTCAATAAAAACAGCAAATGAATTCGATAGAAAAAAAATGGATGCTATATTTTTTTCTTTCTGTGTGTTTCTTGGCTAAAAAGTCTTTTTGTTTGATTTCCTTTGCATGGTATTAACCCCTGAACTCTGGGACTATTTTCCATTTCACAGACGTAGCCTTTGTTTATGCTATGCGTGAGCATAAACGAAAACTGTTAAATATGCATTCGCGTACCAAACTGCCTTGTAAAAAAAAACCTTTAAGCCAATAAACACGAAAATAAATGCCCTCCTCAGGTGGCCAGAAAGTGGGTGCTCATTTTAAGTTAAATTTAGATGGAAAAGTGATCACCCACTTTTCGGAAAAAAAAATTTCTTCAGATCATGAAAACTATTTGATACTCCTTGGGCGTTGAGTTCTATGGCGACCCGCAGAATTATTTAATGGTCGTTCCCTTAGTACCCCCCTAGTCAAGGCTAACGCATGTGCACGTAACATTTTTTATTTATTTACTTACGTGGTGGAGTTTCTATACTGATAGGTTTTTTGAAATTTTTTCACTGGATTATTATTGATTGAACACTAACCAGATTATGAAAAAAAATTGAAAAAAAAAAAATAATAATTTCAACATTTGAAAGGGATACTCACTTTTTAGTTACCACGTTCTGGTAAATCGGTCACTTTTTATTTATTTATTTTTTTTTTTTTCTAAATACGGAAGTGTCTTCAGGAGATATAAAATGGTCGCATGTTGACGAAGCAATGTATCGGGAGGCGTACGGGATTAAAAATTATTGGTAAATTTTTAGATTAGGTCCACCTCCTCAATTTTCTTTTAAATGACGACTTGAAATGATTTTCGACTATGCTGAATACGAAAATCGCATCGAAATTTTGCAGAAATAAGTAGTTATCAAGATATAAAAAGTTGTATTATGCATTGTAATCTTTGGCGGCCATCTTTTTTACGTGTGTGTATTTGTTTATGGCGCGTGTGCACGTAAAAAGATGGCCGCCGAAGAATACAATGCATAATACAACTATTTATTTCCGCAAAATTTCAATGCAATTTGCGTGTTCAGCATACTCGGAAACCTATAAATGTCGTCATTGAAAGGAAAATTGTGGAGGTGGACCTAATATAAAAAAATACCAAATTATTAAACATTTCTCCAGCATGTTAGTGAAATTTATAATACTTTAAAAAAATTAAAAAGAAACAAAACAAAAGTTTTGAAAAAAAACTCACCTTTCACAAAAACAATTTTAAAAAAACAAAAAAACACAAACTGACTAAATAAGTAAAAAAAAAAAAAATAATTAAAAATCTCAAAACTTTATTTTCATGAAAACAATAAAAAAAAGTCCTGTTCTCTCTATTTTTTTTTCTTTGAGAAACAAATATATTTCTGACTTACAAATGCGGTAGAGACTCATTATTTTTACTTTCTATGGTTTTGATATACCACGTTTTTATTGGTTACAAAATGGGTGACTGATTTATCCGAACGTTGTAACTAAAAAGTGAGCACCGCTTTCAAATGTCGAAATAATGATTTCTTTTTTACATTTTTTTTTTTTTAATAATCTGTTTAATTAGTGTCCAATCAATAATAATCCAGTGAAAAAAAATTCCAAAAACCTATAAGTATAGAAATTAAGCATGGGAGTAATGGTTGTACAACAGAACAACGTCGCCTTTCGCACTTTTACAAACATTTAAAAAAAAAAGTAACTAAACCATTTATTGATAATTTGTCACGTGTACAAACATTTATTTATTTACGTAGGCTTAACTCCTTTCATGAATAAGAAAAGTTTTACTCTTTAAGAATAATAAAAGGAAAAAGTTACTGAACATTTATAAAAGGACTTCTTTTCATGAAGGCCAGAGGAATAGTTGGCCGAAAATTCGTGAAACAACAACTAATAAAGATGAGAATAATAGTCCACAATAAATAAAAATGGTGCTAATGCAGAGAGCGATCCGCGCTATTTTTTAAATCATATTTCCACGTTTAAATAACGTTTTACGATATGTTTTTTTTTTATTTATTCAATTGTAAGGTTAAAGTACAGAATAGGTACAAAACATCCTTACCTCCCCATGTTAAGAATGACTTTTTAAATAAAAACATTATTTCAGCACGGATCACTCTCTGCATGAGTAATCTTATATAGAGAAACAAAAAAAAAACTCAAAAGCAAGCAACAAACTTTTTTTTGGCCTTATATAATAAATAAAAGATGTGTAAATTAAAAAATTTGGAAGATAAACAAATGAAATATGATTTTTTTTGTTTTTTTTTTACTTATCGAGTTCACAGAAAATGAAACCTTTCGTCAATTCGTGGCTGTGAAATGAATCGAACCGGAAGTTCAGTTTTATCAACAGACCAGATTCGCAGAAACGATTAAATAAGTATATTTATTTTATTTAATATTTTAATTTTAATTAGGTAAATTTATTTTAATAACATAAAAACATACCTCGACTCTAAAAATGGGTTGTCTGAAAATTTCAAATAAATTGGTAACGTATAAAAATGGTTTTATCTGTTTAGAACCACCAACTTTACATTTTTATATATATAGATTAAAAAGTGTGCATACGTATATATCAAAAAGTGTGCATACGTATATATTAAAAAGTGTGCATATGTATATATATTAAAAAGTGTGAATATGTATATATTAAATAGTGTGAATACATATATTAAAAAGTGTGCATATGTATATATTAAACAGTATGAATATGTATATATTAAAAAGTGTGCATATGTATATATTAAAAAGTATGCATATGTATATATTAAAAAGTGTGCATACGTATATATTAAAAAGTGCGTATATGTATATATTAAAAAGTGTGAATATGTATATATTAAAAAGTGTGAATATGTATATATTAAAAAGTGTGCATGTGTATATATTAAAAAGTATGCATATGTATATATTAAAAAGTGTGTATATGTATATATCAAAAAGTGTGAATATGTATATATTAAAAAGTGTGAATATGTATATATTAAAAAGTGTGAATATGTATATATTAAAAAGTGTGCATATGTATATATCAAAAAGTGTGCATATGTATATATCAAAAAGTGTGCATATGTATATATTAAAAAGTGTGCATATGTATATATTAAAAAGTGTGCATATGTATGTATTAAAAAGTGTTAAAATGTATATAATAAAAAGTGTGAATATGTATATATTAAAAAGTGTGAATATGTATATATTAAAAAGTGTGCATATGTATATATTAAAAAGTATGCATACGTATATATTAAAAAGTGTGAATATGTATATATTAAAAAGTGTGTATATGTATATATTAAAAAGTGTGAATACGTATATATTAAAAACTGTGCATACGTATGTATTAAAAAGTGTGCATACGTATATATTAAAAAGTGTTAATATGTATATATTAAAAAGTGTGTATATGTATATATGAAACAGTGTGTATATGTATATATTAAAAAAAGTGAATATGTATATATCAAAAAGTGTGCATACGTATATATTAAAAAGTGTTAATATATATTTATATATATAAAAGTATGCATATGTCTATATAAAAAAGTGTGCATATGTATATATAAAAAGTGTGCATATGTATATATTAAAAAGTGTGCATATGTATATATAAAAAAGTGTGAATATGTATATATTAAAAAGTGTGAATATGTATATATTAAAAAGTGTGCATACGTATATATCAAACAGTGTGCATATGTATATATTAAAACGTGTGAATATGTATATATTAAAAAGTGTGCAAATGTGTATATTAAAAAATGTGCATACGTATATATTAAAAAGTGTGCAAATGTGTTTATTAAAAAGTGTGAATATGTATACATTAAAAGGTGTGAATATGTATATATTAAAAAGTGTTCATATGTATATATTAAAAG
This sequence comes from Euprymna scolopes, assembly GCF_053919585.1. Taxonomy (NCBI): domain Eukaryota; kingdom Metazoa; phylum Mollusca; class Cephalopoda; order Sepiida; family Sepiolidae; genus Euprymna; species Euprymna scolopes. Next base: position 1,863,085 of record NC_136489.1, on the reverse strand, counting down.
TGTGAATATGTATATATTAAAAAGTGTGCGTATGTACATATATTAAAAAGTGTGTATATATATATATTTAAAAGTGTGTATGTATATATAAAAAAGTTTTAATATGTACATATTAAAAAGTGTGCATACGTATATATCAAAAAGTGTGCATACGTATATATTAAATAGTGTGCATATGTATAAAGATTAAAAGGTGTGAATATGTATATATTAAAAAGTGTGCATATGTATATATAAAAAAGTGTGCATATGCATATATTAAAAAGTGTGCATATGTATATATATCAAAAAGTGTTACTATGTATATATTAAAAAGTGTGCATACGTATATATCAAAAAGTGTGCATACGTATATATTAAAACGTGTGCATATGTATATATATTAAAAAGTGTGAATATGTATATATTAAAAAGTGTGAATATGTATATATTAAAAAGTGTGCATATGTATATATTAAAAAGTGTGCATTTGTATATATAAAAAAGTTTGAATTTGTGTATATTAAAAAGTGTGCATATGTATACATTAAAAAGTGTGCATATGTATATATGAAAAAGTGGTTATATGTATATATGAAATAGTGTGTATATGTACATATGAAAAAGTGTGCATATGTATATATTAAACTGTGTGTATATGTATATATTAAAAAGTGTGCATATGTATATATTAAAAAGTGTGCATATGTATATATTAAAAAGTGTGAATATGTATATATTAAAAAGTGTGCATATGTATATATTAAAAAGTGTGAATATGTATATATTAAAAAGTGTGCATATGTATATATTAAAAAGTTTGAATATGTATATATTAAAAAGTGTGCATATGTATATATTAAAAAGTTTGCATATGTATGTATTAAAAAGTGTGCATATGTATATATTAAAAAGTGTGCATATGTATATATCAAAAAGTGTGCATATGTATATATATTAAAAAGTTTGGATATGTATATATTAAAAAGTGTGCATATGTATATATTAAAAAGTGTGCATATGTATATATTAAAAAGTGTGAATATGTATATATTAAAATGTGTGCATATGTATATATTAAAATGTGTGAATATGTATATATTAAAAAGTGTGCATATGTATACATTAAAAAGTGTGAATATGTATATATTTAAAAGTGTGCGTATGTATATATTAAAAAGTGTGCATATGTATATATTAAAAAGTGTGCATATGTATACATTAAAAAGTGTGAATATGTATATATTAAAAAGTGTGCATATGTATATATTAAAAAGTGTGAATATGTATATATTAAAAAGTGTGCATATGTATATATTAAAAAGTGTGAATATGTATATATTAAACACTGTGAATATGTATATATTAAACACTGTGAATATGTATATATTAAAAAGTGTGCATATGTATATATAAAAAAGTGTGTATATGTATATAAAAAAGTGTGCATATGTATATATATTAAAAAGTGTGCATATGTATATATGAAAAAGTGTGTATATGTATATATTAAAAAGTGTGCATATGTGTATATTAAAAAGTTTTCATATGTATATATTAAAAAGTGTGAATATGTATATGTTAAAAAGTGTGCATATGTATATATTAAAAAGTGTGAATATGTATATATTAAAAAGTGTGAATATGTATATATTAAAAAGTGTGAATATGTATATATTAAAAAGTGTGCATATGTATATATACTAAAAAGTGTGTATATGTATATATACTAAAAAGTGTATATATATATTAAAAAGTGTGTATATGTATATATTAAAAAGTGTTAATATTCATATATATTAAAAAGTGTGCATACGTATATATCAAAAAGTGTGCATACGTATATATTAAAAAGTGTGCATATATATATATATATTAAAAAGTGTGAATATGTATATATTAAAAAGTTTGAATATGTATATATTAAAAAGTGTGCATATGTATATATTAAAAAGTGTGCATTTGTATATATAAAAAAGTTTGAATTTGTATATATTAAAAAGTGTGCATATGTATACATTAAAAAGTGTGCATATGTATATATGAAAAAGTGGTTATATGTATATATTAAAAAGTGTGTATATGTACATATGAAAAAGTGTGCATATGTATATATTAAACAGTGTGCATATGTATATATTAAAAGGTTTGAATATGTATATATTAAAAAGTGTGCATATGTATATATTAAAAAGTGTGCATATGTATATATTAAAAAGTGTGCATATGTATATATTAAAAAGTGTGAATATGTATATATTAAAAAGTGTGAATATGTATATATTAAAATGTGTGCATATGTATATATTAAAAAGTGTGAATATGTATATATTAAAAAGTGTGCATATGTATACATTAAAAAGTGTGAATATGTATATATTAAAAAGTGTGCGTATGTATATATTAAAAAGTGTGCATATGTATATATTAAAAAGTTTGAATATGTATATATTAAAAAGTGTGCATATGTATATATTAAAACGTGTGCATATGTATATATTAAAAAGTGTGCATATGTATATATTAAAAAGTGTGAATATGTATATATTAAAATGTGTGCATATGTATATATTAAAAAGTGTGAATATGTATATATTAAAAAGTGTGCATGCGTATACATTAAAAAGTGTGAATATGTATATATTAAAAAGTGTGCATATGTATATATTAAAAAGTGTGAATATGTATATATTAAAAAGTGTGCATATGTATATATTAAAAAGTGTGCATATGTATATATTAAAAAGTGTGCATATGTATATATTAAACAGTGTGCATATGTATATATAAAAAAGTGTGTATATGTATATAAAAAAAGTGTGCATATGTATATATGAAAAAGTGTGCATATGTATATATGAAAAAGTGTGTGTATGTATATATTAAAAAGTGTGCATATGTGTATATTAAAAAGTGTGCATATGTATATATTAAAAAGTGTGAATATGTATATGTTAAAAAGTGTGCATATGTATATATTAAAAAGTGTGCATATGTATATATTAAAAAGTGTGCATATGTATATATTAAAAAGTGTGCATATGTATATATTAAAAAGTGTCCATATGTATATATTAAAAAGTGTAAATATGTATATATTAAAAAGTGTGCATATGTATTGCAATGCCTTCTATATAATGGGCTTCCTTAACTACCATAGAGAAACGTTGCTAGCGACCACAGAGGTCAAATTTTCTTTTACTTTGACACTAATTTGACCCTTTAACATTATGGTTTCGGGCTCAAATCAAATTTAAATGTCTGACCCATATCCAAGTAACCTACATTGAACATTTCAAATGTTTAGACCCAAAACTGGCGGATGAGTTTGGTAGAATCTGCAAAGGTCAACTCTGAAAACTTTGACCTTTTGGTAGAAAAACTTTCGCCTAAAAACTGATTAAAAAGCTTGCTGCATGTCTGAATGCCCTTTATATAACATTTCAAATGTTTAGACCAAAAATTGGTTTAATAGTTTGCTAGAAACCGGAAAGTTCAAATCTTTTGAACTTTGACCACTTGTTTAAAAAGTTTGCATATGTATATATTAATAAGTTTTCACATGTATATATTAAAAAGTTTTAATATGTATATATTAAAATGTTTGCATATGTATATATTAAAAAGTGTGTATATGTATATATTAAAAAGTTTGCATATGTATATATTAAAAAGTGTGTATATGTATACATTAAAAAGTGTGCATATGTATATATATTAAAAAGTGTGAATATGTATATATTAAAAAGTGTGCATATGTATGTATTAAAAAGTGTGTATATGTATATATTAAAAAGTGTTTATGTATATATTAAAAAGTGTGCAGATGTATATATTAAAAAGTGTGCATATGTATATATTAAAAAGTGTGAATATGTATATATTAAAAAGTGTGAATATGTATATATTAAAATGTGTGCATATATATATATTAAAAAGTGTGAATATGTATATATTAAAAAGTGTGCATATGTATACATTAAAAAGTGTGAATATGTATATATTAAAAAGTGTGCGTATGTATATATTAAAAAGTGTGCATATGTATATATTAAAAAGTTTGAATATGTATATATTAAAAAGTGTGCATATGTATATATTAAAACGTGTGCATATGTATATATTAAAAAGTGTGCATATGTATATATTAAAAAGTGTGAATATGTATATATTAAAATGTGTGCATATGTATATATTAAAAAGTGTGAATATGTATATATTAAAAAGTGTGCATGCGTATACATTAAAAAGTGTGAATATGTATATATTAAAAAGTGTGCATATGTATATATTAAAAAGTGTGAATATGTATATATTAAAAAGTGTGCATATGTATATATTAAAAAGTGTGCATATGTATATATTAAAAAGTGTGCATATATATATATAAAAAAGTGTGTATATGTATATAAAAAAAGTGTGCATATGTATTTATATTAAAAAGTGTGCATATGTATATATGAAAAAGTGTGTGTATGTATATATTAAAAAGTGTGCATATGTGTATATTAAAAAGTGTGCATATGTATATATTAAAAAGTGTGAATATGTATATGTTAAAAAGTGTGCATATGTATATATTAAAAAGTGTGCATATGTATATATTAAAAAGTGTGCATATGTATATATTAAAAAGTGTGCATATGTATATATTAAAAAGTGTCCATATGTATATATTAAAAAGTGTAAATATGTATATATTAAAAAGTGTGCATATGTATTGCAATGCCTTCTATATAATGGGCTTCCTTAACTACCATAGAGAAACGTTGCTAGCGACCACAGAGGTCAAATTTTCTTTTACTTTGACACTAATTTGACCCTTTAACATTATGGTTTCGGGCTCAAATCAAATTTAAATGTCTGACCCATATCCAAGTAACCTACATTGAACATTTCAAATGTTTAGACCCAAAACTGGCGGATGAGTTTGGTAGAATCTGCAAAGGTCAACTCTGAAAACTTTGACCTTTTGGTAGAAAAACTTTCGCCTAAAAACTGATTAAAAAGCTTGCTGCATGTCTGAATGCCCTTTATATAACATTTCAAATGTTTAGACCAAAAATTGGTTTAATAGTTTGCTAGAAACCGGAAAGTTCAAATCTTTTGAACTTTGACCACTTGTTTAAAAAGTTTGCATATGTATATATTAATAAGTTTTCACATGTATATATTAAAAAGTTTTAATATGTATATATTAAAATGTTTGCATATGTATATATTAAAAAGTGTGTATATGTATATATTAAAAAGTTTGCATATGTATATATTAAAAAGTGTGTATATGTATACATTAAAAAGTGTGCATATGTATATATATTAAAAAGTGTGAATATGTATATATTAAAAAGTGTGCATATGTATATATTAAAAAGTGTGTATATGTATATATTAAAAAGTGTTTATGTATATATTAAAAAGTGTTTATGTATATATTAAAAAGTGTGCATATGTATATATTAAAAAGTGTGTATATGTATATATTAAAAAGTGTACATGTGTTTATATTAAAAAGTGTGAATATGTATATATTAAAAAGTTTGCATATGTATATATTAAAAAGTGTGAATATGTATATATTAAAAAGTGTGCATATGTATATATAAACAAGTGTGCATATGTATATATTAAAAAGTGTGCCTACGTATATATTAAAAAGTGTGAATATGTATATATTAAACAGTGTGTATATGTATATATTAAAAAGTGTGAATATGTATATATTAAAAAGTGTGCATACGTATATATTAAAAAGTGTTAATATATATATAAAAGTGTGCATATGTATATATTAAAAAGTGTGCATATGTATATATTAAAAAGTGTGCATATGTATATATTAAAAAGTGTGAATATGTATATATTAAAAAGTGTGAATATGTATATATTAAAAAGTGTGAATATGTATATATTAAAAAGTGTGAATATGTATATATTAAAAAGTGCGCATATGTATATATTAAAAAGTTTGCATATGTGTATATAAAAAGTGTGCATATGTGTATATTAAAAAGTGTGCATATGTATATATTAAAAAGTGTGCATATGTATATATTAAAAAGTGTGCATATGTATATATTAAAAAGTGTGCAAATGTGTATATTAAAAAGTGTGCATACGTATATATTAAAAAGTGTGCAAATGTGTATATCAAAAAGTGTGCCTATGTATATATTAAAAAGTGTGCACATGTATATATTCAAAAGTGTGTATATGTATATATTAAAAAGTGTGCATATGTATATATATTAAAAAGTGTGTATATGTATATATTAAAAAGTGTTAATATATATATATTAAAAAGTGTGCATACGTATATATCAAAATGTGTGCATACGTATATATTAAAAAGTGTGCATATGTATATATATTAAAAAGTGTGTGTATATATATATATATATTAAAAAGTGTGTGATATGTATATATTAAAAAGTGTGAATATATATATTAAAAAGTGTGAATATGTATATATTAAAAAGTGTGAATATGTATATATTAAAAAGTGTGCATATGTATAAATTAAAAAGTGTGAATATTTATATATTAAAAAGTTTGCATATGTATATATTAAAAAGTGTGCATATGTATATATTAGAAAGTGTGAATATATATATTAAAAAGTGTGCATATGTATATATTAAAAAGTGTGAATATGTATATATTAAAAAGTGTGCATATGTATATATTAAAAAGTGTGCATATGTATATATTATTATATTAAAAAGTGTCCATATATATATATATTAAAAAGTGTGAATATGTATATATTAAAAAGTGTGCATATGTATACATTAAAAAGTGTGAATATGTATATATTAAAAAGTGTGAATATGTATATATTAAAAAGTTTGAATATGTATATATTAAAAAGTGTGCATATGTATATATTAAAAAGTGTGAATATATATATTAAAAAGTGTGCATATATATATATTAAAAAGTGTGAATATGCATATATTAAAAAGTGTGCATATGTATATATTAAAAAGTGTGCATATGTATATATTATTATATTAAAAAGTGTCCATATGTATATATTAAAAAGTGTGAATATGTATATATTAAAAAGTGTGCATATGTATGGCAATGCCTTCTATTTAATAGGCGTCCTTAACTACCATAGAGAAACGTTGCTAGCGACCGCAGAGATCAAATTTTCTTTTACTTTGACACTAATTTTGACCCTTTAACATTTATGGTTTCGGGCTCAAATCAAATTAAAATGTCTGACCCATATCCAAGTAACCTACATTGAACATTTTAAGTGTTTAGACCCAAAACTGGCGGATGAGTTTGGTAGAATCTGCAAAGGTCAACTCTGAAAACTTTGACCTTTTGGTAGAAAAACTTTCGCCTAAAAACTGATTAAAAAGCTTGCTGCATGTCTGAATGCCCTTTATATAACATTTCAAATGTTTAGACCAAAAATTGGTTTAATAGTTTGCTAGAAACCGGAAAGTTCAAATCTTTTGAACTTTGACCACTTGGAAGCCAAATTTTCAGAAAAAAAAAAAAAACCGATTAAAAAGTTTGCCCTATGTCGGAATACACTTTATGTAAATTTCAAATGTTTAGACCAAAAATTGGCTGACTTAGTTGTTAGAGATCGCAGAGATCACATTTTTTTTAATTTTAACCCCAATTATAACCCCTTAACATTTATTGTTTGGGGTTTAAATCAAATTAAAAAGTTAGATCCAAGTCCAAGTAATCTATATCAAAAATGTCGAGTGTTTAACCCAAAATTGGCGGAGGAGTTTGGTAGAGTTCTCAAAGGTCAAATCGTTGAACTTTGACCCCAAAGCAAAATTTCTGGCCGAAACCCGATTACAAAGATTTTTCCAAATCTCAATATCCTTATGTCAAATATCGAGTCAGTAGATTGAAAATTGACAGAGTTATTGTGTAGGGAAATGTACACAGACAGACACACAGATATTTTCACTTTTATAGATATATAGATTATACTAGCATATCAGCCCAGCGTTGCCCGGGTGCTTGGAGGTGTATGTTGAGTAAAAAAAAAAAAGCGGTCAATTTTTTTAAATTTGACCCCTATTATGACCCTTGAAAATTTATTGTTTTGGGCTCACATGAAGTTGTTAAGTTAGATCCATGTCCAAAAAACCTATATCTAGAATTTCAAGTGTTTAGACCCAAAATTGGCGGAGGAGTTTGGTAGAGTTCTCAAAGATCAAATCGTTGAACTTTGACCCCTTAACAGCCAAAGTTCTGGCTGAAAACCGATTACAAGATTTCCCGAATCTCAGTACTCTGTATATCAAATTTCGAGTCTGTAGACTTAAAATTGACAGTGTTATTGCGTAGGGAAATGTACACAGACACACACACACACACAGACACGTTCACTTTTATAGATATATAGATATAGATTGGACCCAATATATAGTAATCATTTAAAAAGTAGCAACAAAAAATCGAAACCAAAACGTTTAGCATACGATTTACTTTTTCCTTTGACGTTAATGCCTTTGCTATGAAGACATGCTTACTGCAAGGCTAAAAATTAAAACATGAACCAATAGCTATGACGTTACCCATGCATATTCGTAATGCCGTCGTTCGATCTTCACTTGTCAAAATCCATTTTTTAATTTTCCCCGACTAAAACCCAAATATAAAGTTTCGTATGGGTTCGAATACCCTATATATTAAATTTTGTGCCTGTAGACCAAAAACTGACAGAGGAGTTTGGTAGGCAACACTTTTTAAACAAATATATGTATACGCATATATATATATATATATATATATATAGGTTTTTTTACGAAAATATTATGCAAGTATAAATCATGTAGAATATCTGCATGAATATAATTACATGTAATAGTAGGTACGGGCAAAAATGGGCAGACAAAAATGGAGGACCTAGTTTTGGAAGGCCGATTTATCATATATTTTTTTTTAGATTCCCGACTACTTTTTGATTGTATTTGAAAGATTAAAGACTAAACTTAATTTCCAAATGGAAAAAAATATTTGTATACGTGAAAAAAAAAGTTATGAAAATGTTTTCACAGCGAGCTACCCAATTCAGCTAAATATTGAAGTTAAATAAATTCATTGTAAAAAAATCCTTTAAAAATATTAGTTTTCTGGGTCTATTTCAAAGATAATTAGTAAAGTCCTAAGATATCGAATTAAATTAAAAAAAAAAATCTTGTTTGTACAAAACATAAATTAATTAGCCCAAAACCGAGTGATTCTGGCGTTCGCAAAACGCAACAAACTAAAATTTTGTAAACACGAAAATTACGAAGGCTCAAAATTTCAGGCAGTCGAAAGACTGTGAAAATGACGTCATGTAATTAAAAGAGAAGAAGTTCTTTTTTCCCCCAGTCGCGCATCTGTACATTCCTTTTTTGAACGTTTGTATTAATTTCTGCATTTTTAATTCAATTATTTTTCTATGTTCCTATTTTTAAAATAATTTTTTTCTTAATTATTGTTCAATATTATATATAAAAAAAAAAATGTTACGCCGAAAGTTTCACATTCTTGCGAGCAAGGAAATTATTAAAATCTTGCTTATAAAAATTATGTGAAACCCGTAATTCAAAAAAAGTAGAAATAATTTTGCTATTATATTTTTTTGTGTGGAAATATTAAATAAACAATGCTTAATTCAATGGTAATATCGGTAGTGCGAGAAATTCATTTTTCTTCGAGTTATATATAATTCATTAATACGGATTTAGGGGCTTTTTTCCTAATGTTCCTGTAAAAATTATTTTATTTTGTTTTTATTGTTACAAATTACGATGCTTTATTTATATAAAAAAGCAAAAATAAATTCTTGCGTTTTTTTTATTTACTACTGAAAACCATAATTTTAGTAAAGGTGTTTTTTTTTTAGACAAAATAATACATTTCCACTCAGATTAAAATAAAAATAATTAGTTCATTATATTCTGCGATCATCAAATGATAAATACTGAAAATGTCATTAAAATTGGTTAATTTCCTGATTTTTGGTTATTTTTTAAGTAAAAGGAGGGGTAAAAATGTTTATACATTTTGAGCATCGGCATTCATGTAGCCCGTACCCATGTAATAGGTAACAAAAGATGACCATCCTATAAGAAAACCGAAAAAAACTAATAGAGAATTAATTAAAATGAATATTTAAAAGAATATGCAAATTAGCTAGATCTTTTGCAGATGGATGCAATTCCACGACCAATATATAACACAGTTGTATTTTCTTTTTAAATAGAGAAAAAGGGTTTTTAATATGAATATCAATACACACAAAAACATTTATAGGAGTGTACCTAGATTGCTATTTTACTCATAACTTGAGGATTGATGGTTTATACTTTTCCTAACGAATTGGCTTGTATTGGGTGGCGGTCGACAATGCTTATTCTGAATAAAACGGGTACTTGTTTACTTCAAGGTCCATTAGATTTTGACTCTTTCCATAAATGATTTATAGAAATGGTTGTCTGTCGATTTACTTATCTCGCACACAAATTGTCTCTCCAATGTTTTCTGTCATTAAATAAAATAAACTTTTCATAGACTAATCAAGTGTCGGCGTAGTTTTGTCTCAACAGAAAAAAGTCAGTCTGGGTTCACAATGACGAAAAGAGCGGCGGCCGAAAGTACAAAATACATTCAACAGTAAAGCGTCATATAAAGAGAGTAAAAAATGAAAATGTAAACTCACTGCATATGGAAGATGCTTGTGTCTCATCAGGACAAACTCACCGACATAAAAATTATCAAATCGTCTGGAAAAAAATACATCAGAAACAAATAAAAAAAGGACTCATAAAAAAATAGGATTTAAATGAGATAAAATGATTGTTAAAGCAACTAAAAATAGGGATTTTTTTACATGGGGATCAGCACTTATCAAGGCCCGGAAGCCACTCGGGGACAAGGGTTATTTTGTGTACAATAATCAATGGGATAATATCGTAGTAATAGTTGGTATTGGAGATTTGATAAAGCGTCTTACTTAAGGGGGCGATTAATCAGGAATTTGTTTATGTTGGACTTGAAGACGTCCAAGTTGTAGTCAGGTGGGAAACAGGCAAACGGAAGAGAATTCCACAGGCGTGCACTTCCCAGAAAAAAGCTATGTTCATGGCATCTACGTTTTGATTTAGGCACATAAAGAGTGGGGGAAATTACTGACAGTAGTTTTAGCTAGACGGGTGTTTATCATGAAGGATTAGCGAGGGGGGACCAGAGATTGGAGCTCGGACGAGCACTTGCCATGGAAATAACGATAAATCAAAGACAGGCTTGCAACATCTCTTCTGTGGGAGAGAAGTTGCAGGGAAGAGAAGAGAGCATCCCCCACTAAGCCACGAAGTCTATTTTGTACTCTGTCAAGGCAGGATAGGCTGTTTTTTGAAGCTCCAGCCCAGATGTAGCAGCAATACTTAATCTTTCGACGTACTTGGCTTTTATATAGATAGAGAATTGCATCAGTAGTGAGATATCTTCTGGAGCGGTAGAAGGATCTCACCATCTTTCCAGCGACCTTGGCAACAGACTTGATGTACGTGCTCCATTTCAGATCAGGAGTGAAGGTCAAGCCCAGAAGTTTGTCAGAACATGGAGCTTCTCCTAGACGAGAGCCATCCATTTCAATTGATGCCAGATGGGGATCAGAGCGTTGATGATATAAAGATAAGAGTTTGGTTTTAGATGCATTAAAGGTAACCAGCCACGTCTCCCCCCCCCCTGAACCACTCGTTCGAGATCAGAGGAGAGAGAATCAGAGAGAGCTTTGTCATTTACAGCCTTTGATGTGTTGCCATAGATGGTCGTGTTATCAGCATAGATGTCAACGAATGATTTAAATATGTGTTTAGGAAGATCATTGATGTAGATCAGGAAGAGAGTTGGGCCCAGGATTGATCCTTGAGAGACTCCAGCATTAATACTGCAGGCCTCTGATTTTTGTCCATCAACCACTACTCTTATGAGCCTATCAGAGAGAAATGATTTAATGATAGAGAGAATATTTCCAGTTATACCGTAGCTGGAAATCTTGTGAAGTAGGCCCTTATGTCATACCTTGTCGAAGACCTTTGGTATGTCAAAGCAATTGCCCTAGAAAGAAGCCTTTGTCAAGAGATTCACTAATCCTATGAGATATAACCGTTAGCACATCTGCGGTAGATCTTGCAGAACGGAAACCATATTGCGTGTCACTAAGAAGGTTATTTCTGCTGAAGTGGTTGACTATTTCTCTATTTAATATTGATTCCAGCAACTTACTCATGAAACACAGGTTCATTATAATTGGTTCTGTAAACTTTCGTTTCCTTCCCAATCTTCTCGGTTCGGGCATAGTTTGTGGTGGTTCGATATCAGACGCTTCGTATTGTATATCAATTGGATCTTCCTTTTCATCAGGTTTGTCATGTTCGTTGTCTTTTATATGACGTTTTCTCAATTGATTTTGATGTCTTTTGTGTATCCCTTTTGGACCCTTTATCATGTAGACCATACATAGATACGTTTATCTACCGTACCTAACTCCCAATATGAAATATTATTTTTCATACATTTAAAATATACATGATCACCAGGTTTAAACCTTTTACGTGATGTGTGCGTAGTTTGATGGACGATTGCTTGCTTTGGTAATAATTTATCAAATGGTGATTTTATTTTTCTAGCAAACATTAATTCTGCTGGGGATAAGTTCGACGGTATATTTAGGTTCTTAGTTATCCTGTATATTTGCAGGAATTGTTGTAATGCTTTATCCGTCGGGTCCCAATTGATTTTCTAAGTGCACGGTACGAACCTTTCTGCTAATCCATTTGATCCCAGATGGAACGGTGGTGTAGTTATATGTTTTACCTGAAAAGCGTCACAAAAGTCCTTGAAATCACTTGATGTTAATTGTGTTCCGTTATCTGTGATTATAATGTCTGCCACGTCAAAACGTGCAAATATTTCATGCAGAAAACTTATTCTGTTATTTGTCGTCGGGTTCTTGAAACGCTTTACTTCAGGCCATCTGGAAAAAATATCTACTACAATTAGGTAGTATTGTCCTTCGGTCGGTCCAGCAAAGTCTATATGAATGCGTGACCATGGATGGTCAGTTCTTTTTTCCAAGGTTTATGGACTATCGGTGGTGCCTTTGTGGCTAACGCACAACCTTTACACTTGTTTACTGTTAGTGCAATATCCACATCCATGTTACGCCAGTAAACGTAACTCTGCATAAATGCCTTCATTCTATTTATAACCGGATGTCATCGGCGACCTTCACTATGTAGATAGAAAGAACGCGTTTATTCGTTGAACGTATGTAAAGCCTTCAGTTAAAAATAAAGAAAAATGCTTTGCCAGTGTCCAAGCTAATATTCAAATATTCATACAAAACATTGCCTAACTAGGTGAAATTAAGAATAAAAGAAAGAAAACGCCTCAAACGGGTAAGTTTTAGAAAAGAAAGAAAACTGTATCAATCATTTTTTTATAAAATATAATTAAAAATATATAATTTGATATTAGAGTTTATATATATATATATATATATATATATATATATATATATATATAAACGTTTAGAGGTACAGAATTTAAATACAGTTTTAAATATAATGGGCGGAAGTCTCTCGAGAGCTCTTTCAGCTATCATCTCATCAGGAGAAAATCGATAGCGTAGTATTATTATTTTTACGCTATCGATTTTCTCCTGATGAGATGATAGCTGAAAGAGCTCTTGAGAGACTTCCGCCCATTATATTTAAAATATATAAGTGAATTGTTATTTTGAAAAAGGCTATTATATATTATGTTATGGAAACCTATGAGATGAGGCTTCATAATTTGTGTATTGATTTATTTTCAGACGGTTATCCTCATCTTGATAGTTGTTTTTGTTTCACCACGTTTCGATCAACTCACCCTCTTGTACTCATCAGGTGATTAACCGAGATGTGAATGTCGAGTTTTGTGACTTTATCACCAGTAATTACTGCCTTCCATAGTTGTTGTTGTCTCACCCCGTTTTGGCCAACTAATCCTTTGGCTTCCTTGGGTAGGATTGAAACCGCTCTCTTCAGAAAATGCTCACCTTAAACCGTAGAAACTCAACGCCTCCATCCACTGTGCCATGAAGGCCAGAGGATGAGTTGGCCGAAACGTTATGAAGATGAGGATAACAGAAGTCCACAATTAAGTTAATTGATTAATTAATGTTTTTACCTTTGATCGAATGTTGTCATGTGAGGATCGTTGATTGATTTACACAAAGCATCTTTGTCATTATCGATTATTTTTACCTGGAAAAGAAAATTCAAGTTACAAATATAAGTTATACACCATGCAATATGATAATTCTGATATTGGTAAATACGCTAACTAGTCTTTATTTCGTTGAATAATGTTTTCAGAGAAATTTAATACAAGTTAAATTGTAAGCAGGATGAATCTTAGACAAGAATCAGCAGGGTTCAGGCGGTTAACTATTTGGAGCAGTTTTTCTGCATGGGAAGTAAGCTTAGCAGATATGACGTCAAATGAGAGACTTCCGGGTTCAAAGTTCCTGAGCCTGAATTGAAAAATCAGAGAAGATGTCCTAAAATCTATTTAATGAAATTCCTTAGTATCTCCTTCCATATTTCTCCCCATTGCTAGTCCACTCATAGGTGAACACACCAAAATAAAAGATATTCGTTCATAAGAACATGTTAATTGGTTTATTAATTGATATAACTTAAAGTTGTTTGCTTTGGGAGAATTTTAGCTCACAAATTTTTCTCGATGTGGGAGGATGGTGTTTTGTTTTCGCTTTTCTCATTCGCATTTAATAGCAACAGGCAATGAAATCGCTCCATGTAATCAGAGTTTTTTTTCTGTCTGTTTCGATTTACTCAAAACCGCACACACCTCGTCTTCTCATGTATCGTTCTCTTCTTCCTCTTCTACTTCTTGCTCTTTTTCTTCTTTTTTCTTCTCAGTCGTCAGAAGCGTCGTCTTTGTCTTGACTACGTTTTTCCTTCTCCCTTCTTGCTCACAGTGACCCGTTTTTATGCTAAGCTGAACTCTCGTGCGTGCGAGAGAACACAAGATTTTGCGTGATTACTTGGCAATATTAACCGGCCGCCGCCATCTTGCGATTTTTCTTTGGACGTGCCCGCTTTGCAGAGTGCACACCTCGAGCGTTTGTCAGGTAAGCCCGTCTGTTCGCCATTTATTACACACTCCCCCCTGATCTCATTATCAAGAAAGAGCAGGGAGGCGGTGGCCTTTTTCTTCGAGTGCTTCTTCGGAGAGGGGGATTCGGGGCTTCATCATCGTCTGCGCTGTCTTCCGTGTCACGAAGGTCGGCGAACCTAAAGCTGAGCATCGCAGTATCACTGTCCAGGTCTTCATCATCAGCAGGAGGGTCAGTACTTTGAAGGCTACCACTCTCAGTGTCGCTGTGCGTTGAAGCTGTCATGAACCAGAATGATGGGTCGCTGGTCACGGATTCAATTTCACTATCTTCGTCAAGCGGCAGCTGCGTTTGGAATACTGATCTTAAGTCTTTAATATGACGAGGTACTCCATCAACTCGCACCGCCTGCGGGCTGATCACTTCAGTGACATGACCGGTTCCGTAGCTAGTCGTACACTGGCCTCGGGGTTTTTTAACCCAGACGATATCTCCTTCTTTTATGTTCTTTTGTGGTGGCTCCGGTTCGGGTAGTGAGCTGCTCTCCAAACCTCTCACCCTGACACGGTATGTATGTAGCACGTTGCCTGGCGCCGTGGAGGGTGAAACATCGTCCTTAGGGGTGACGTTGTACCAATAGACTGCTTCAGGTACCGTACACCCCTTCTGCGCTGCGATCGTCTTAACAGTTCTGTGATTGCGCTCAATAATCCCGTTTCCACTGGGAACATGGGCACACCAAAAACGCAGATGGACACCCCAGCCATCTGCAAACTGTTTAAATGGCTCACTAACAAAAGCGGGGCCATTGTCGGTGAGTATCTCAGAAGGAGGGCCACGCTCGAGGAACACACCTTCCAACTCATGGATAATGGCAGCCGCGTCCTGCCGGCGAAGGGGCCGCCACAATGAAAACCTAGATGGTCCACAGTCGATAAGCGTCAAAAAATGCCTCCCGTTGTAGTGTGTTATGTCCATCGCAATCCTATCCCAATTACGCTTCACACTGAGTATTCCCTTCTTCCACCGGACAGGTGCTGGGTCGATCGATCGGCAGGTGTTGCAGCTTCCCACAACAGATTTCACAGCCCTCCGAGACACAGAGGGGTCAACCAATCTGGCGAAGTAAAGCGTTCGGTTTACACCGGGGTGCCCGCTTTGGCAATGGACATCATTAATATGCTCCGGGCTGAGTCTGTGTCCCACTGCAGCGCAATTTACAGGTGCTGACTCGTTCACTTCTTTTGGCAGGTCTAGCCAACGGTGTGGCACTCTGGTCAGACGATCCGCCTGATTCAAACAGGACTGCATCAGTGTCACATCTATGACCAAGTCGTATTCCTTAGTGGTTTCGGTTAGGGTAGCAAGCCGCCTCAGGATCAACATTTCGGCCGACGCCTTTGTTGTCAGACGTGCTTTTCCGTTCAAGGCATTGGTCATCCACCGATGCACACACGTGGAATCCGTGATGATGTGAAGGATTCTAGCCTGCCACTGAAGCGCTAGATTGACTCCTTTCAGTGTAGCATCGAGTTCAGCTAGGTTTATATGCTTGGCGTCATTCTCTGGCCGAAGCCAGCAGGCATCTTCTATTATCCTTCCGTCGACCGCCAGAGCAACGCCAAGGGCAAGTGAGCTGGCGTCTACCTAAACTGTAAATTCACTCCCATCGACGCACCAGCTCCCCCGTACAGGGTCATCATTGGTCACTCTGGCCACAACTTCCACCAGCATGCTTCGCAGGGCAGGATCATGCACCTCATCGTCCCATCCAGTTGACATAGAAGTTGCCCGTCGCTTTATGGCCGCTACAACCACTCGGAGCCACCCACACACAGGGAAGTGACCCACCAATTTTCCGCAAATGGAAAACGTGCTCCGACGTGTGATGGTAGATGGGATTTCTGGGATTTCACCACTCCTTCCCCATTGAAGGCCATCTGCACTTCCGCTCACCTGCTCCGAGCACTTTCGCCCCGTCCTGTAGCCGCTCCGGCTCCTTGCACGACAATCCGAAGTGCTCGAAGTGTTCTTTGACCGCCTGGGCAGACAGGAGGCTCTCATTGACAAAAATGTCGTCTATATACGACGATGTCGCATGTTGCACCGCTTCATCTTGACGCCGGATCGCCTGCATGATTGCTGTCATGATGTTAGGGGCTACATTCAGGCCGAATCCTAGCCTGGTCAAGCAATAGCGAGTTCCTTTGATCACCACCGTCTGGAACGGCCACAGCGATTTCTCAACACGTATTTGCAAGTACGCTCTTCACAAGTCCAGTATGGCTGCTTCCGCACCCTGCCGCCGCCACTCCCGTAGTTTATGAGCACAGACATCAGCCCCCGCAGTGTGTGGGTCAACGTATTCATTAAGTTCCCGGTAATCAAGAACAGGTCGAACTTTCTGCTTGTTCTCTTGTCTGGCAGCCATCAGGGGAATTAGCCCCCGCGGGGGCCCGAGCTCATCCTCTGGGTATGGAACTAACCAGCCATTATCCAGCCACACTTGAAGTTCTGCCTCGTACTGCCCCCTAAGCCACGCAGGAGGGGGATACTCTGTAAGTCGATTCCGCAATGACACTGGTGGCTGGTCGCCTGCCCATTTCCAGGACGCTGTCCAAGTGTATGTGCCCTTATCGTATTCTGCATGGAAGTCGGGCTCATCGAGAGTGATTGCTGCACACATTTGTTTGTTTGGTCGAGAGAAGCTCACATCACCGGCGCCGTTCACAGTAATTCCGCCTAGCTGTGTGATAGCGTCCATTCCAAGGAGAAGGTCATATCCGAGCAGCTCCCCATCGACCACTAACACCGTCACAGCAACCGGAGAGCCATTGCCAATGCTGATATGAACAACGCTGACCCCACAACACACCAATGAGCCTTGGCCGACAGTAAGTACAGGGATCCTTCGTTTCTTCCATGTGGCGCAATATTCCTTTCGAAGAAGGGTTTGGGTACAGCCGGTGTCAACCAGCGCTGAACGTTCACATCCATCAACTTGAACTGTTACTGCAGGCAGCGCTTTGTTCAATGCCGCGTTGGGGAGGATGCTAGCGCTGCGGCGTCCTCCCCTTTCCCGTTTCCCGGACAATTCCGCGCTATGTGGCCTGGCTTATTGCATTGGTGACACCGTATTACTTGTTGTGCTCCATAATTAGGGGTGCGCCTTGTACCGCTTTTGCAGTCTCTGGAAAAGTGGTTGGGGCCACCACAGGTATAGCATCGTAGACCCTTCGTTGGCGAGTCCAGAGTGTCAACAGCTGCGGAGACTAGTTTTCGATCGTCTTTCAAGATGTTTCGTGCTCTCGCCAATAACTCCTCCAATCCAATCTCAGTGAGTCTTGACGATGCTCGCAGCAGTCGACTTGCCTCATCCGGAAGTCCCGACAAAAAGGCGCATGCCAATATGCGATCACTTGCACCGCCGAAGGGAGTGGCAAGCTTTTTCAAGTCGGCCATGTAGACATCCACTGTCTCCCCCGGCCCAAGTCGCCGTTCGGAAAACTGCCTCCAGGCGACAAAAGGGTCTGTACCAAATGCCCCGTATAGCGCTTGTGTAATCTGCTCCATGGTCGGATCCTCCCCTAGCTGCTGGTACACGGCATAAGCCCCTTTAGTGAGTCTCAATGGGATAACCATAGCTGGGTCTTTAATCTTGCACAACCGGCAAACACGCTCAGCCTTTTCCAGCCATTCGACCACCGAGGGACCAGTGGGGGAGCCATCGAATTCCGGAATTAATCTGATGTCAAATTTCTCCAAACCAAAGCCGAGATAGCTTGTAATCAGAGTTTTTTTTCTGTCTGTTTCGATTTACTCAAAACCGCACACACCTCGTCTTCTCATGTATCGTTCTCTTCTTCCTCTTCTACTTCTTGCTCTTTTTCTTCTTTTTTCTTCTCAGTCGTCAGAAGCGTCATCTTTGTCTTGACTACGTTTTTCCTTCTCCCTTCTTGCTCACAGTGACCCGTTTTTATGCTAAGCTGAACTCTCGTGCGTGCGAGAGAACACAAGATTTTGCGTGATTACTTGGCAATATTAACCGGCCGCCGCCATCTTGCGATTTTTCTTTGGACGTGCCCGCTTTGCAGAGTGCACACCTCGAGCGTTTGTCAGGTAAGCCTGTCTGTTCGCAATTTATTACACACTCCACGGTCCTATTTATAAAGATATATTGCTTAGTTTATAATAGCAACACGATGATAGGTATCTAATGTATACGAAAAATAATGTAGGTATTAAAAATGTTCAGAAAAATTAACATATTTATGCTATAACTACCAGGAATATGGATCCCTAAGAAATGATCCACAAAATTATACATAGGAACAATATTAATGTCAGCTATTGTTGCACGGATAACAGGCAAGGACTCATTCAGGAAAAGGCTATGTGAGTGTTACCTTGTGGGTTTTCAGTCTCTATAGATTCATTGTATGATGCTATGAGACCAATTACTAACGTCCACTATGTAAACGATGTAAGGATACATTTATTTCGTATATATATATATATATATATATATATATATATATATATATATATATATATATATATATATATACTAGCAAAAGTACCCGTCGTTGACTGGGTTCAAAAACAGCCTACAGAAAATGGACTCTAATTTATGAAAGTATGATAGGTTATGACAAGGAAGGGTTATAAATTAGGGTTGAATTTGGGGGTATCAAAGCTAAAGCAAAATATGATGAAAGTAAAAATAAAATAGATAAACCCCATAATTTATTATACCATACCTGTTCACACTGAGACACTTATCACAATATTCTGTGGATCTATATTAAAAAACCTTGTTAAACTTTCTCACATATTTACATTCTATGGAGGTCAGGTGCGAACGAGCATCCCATAATTTTATTATACCATATTTCTTCAAACTGAAACATAATTATCAAAGTATACTTACGCAGATAGATATGAAAAATCTTTATTAAAGTTTGTGCCTATTTCCATTCTATGGAGGCCAGGCGCGGACGCAGACCCCACAATTTTATTATACCATCCCTATTTAAATTAAAACATACTTATCAAAGTATTCTTATGTACGTCTATATCAAAAACACTTGTAAAGATTTTTTTTTTAATTTTAAATTTTTTTATTTCCATACTTTGTGGACATAGGCGCGTACGCAGACCCTACAATTTTAATGAACCACCGTTCCACCAGATCAAACATACCCATTCCTGTGTCTCGATACATCTTCTATCATTATATGAGATCAGTTTTCTATAATAGTCAACCATATAGGATTTTATTCTTGACCATACACACAGACAGACAAACATACATGCAGCATTATATATATATATATATATATATATATATATATATACAAGGAAAAGAAATCAATACTGTAAATTAAAATTTACAAGTAAATTTATTGTTTGACCGAATACTCCAAAAACGATTTTCCAAAAATTTTTATTCTGCGGAGTTTCAAAGAATATTGTATTAGGTTGGAGCTTACACTTGCTTGTATCCCATTTCATTCCCATTGCCTTGATATATATATATATATATTGCTTGATATATATATATATTGCCTTGATATATATAATATATATATATATATATATATATATATATATTATCCAAAACTTACAATATTTCATTATTCTAAAAATAATTTGCCTGTTTGGCGCCAGGAAACAAAGTTCTTTTTCTTTTAGAGAGATCCAAATCGGGAAAACTACTTGCCTGACCCAGATTTAAATGTGATATTTGTTTTCACCATACACGAAACCTACAAAAGTCGTATTTTAAAGGTGACTGTTAAGGTGGAAAGAAAGTAAAAATTCGACACACTTTTTAACGCGCGGTGATTGTAGCTAAGCGCTTAATGACATGGACTGAAGACCTGGATGTGCCAAGTTCGAACCCTGAAACACTTTCATCCAACTCACACTTGGCCTTGTGTCCAACCTCTTTGAGATGGAGTAGATACAATAACATTGTAAAAAAAAAAAAAACAAATTAGTTGTAAGGCTGATAATTAATTTTATATTCTTCACTTAAAAATCTGAATCATTATGAATTTTAATTTTGTTGAATAGTAAAAAAGATTTCACATTATTAGCTCGTCAGGGCCGAATTAATTAATTTTTTCAATCAGTCGCAGTGAAGTACATTCTTTTAGTGCAAATAAAAAAATGCAACAATAACGAAGAAAATTATTGGTTAGAATCAAAATGTTAAATGTCAACTTAAATGTTATTTCGATTCAATTTTTAAAATCTCACAAAATAATATTACATTTGATACTAACGCGCATAACTCGATTTGAACTACTAACATACAATTTATTATATTTCGTAAATTAAAGAACAAGTTTATTTTTTATAGATACAAATGCTTTTACGTTAGAATATATTTTGTATTAAAAACACGTGTTCTCAATCTTAGATGTTTGATTGATATCCTTATGTTTGATAGCGGGGTATCAAATTATCGAGGAATAAATGTTGGTGTATATAAACCGACAGATAGGCCGTATCTCTGAACATATATACCGTTCACTGGACAAAGCAGGGGAGGGTACATCGGTAGCCATCAATATACCTAAGGCTTTTGACAGGGTATAGCATGGTATTCTTCTAAGGAAAATTTGATCACATGGTATCACTGGAAGAATATATAATATAATTAAATCCTTATTAAGTAAGAGAAAAATCCAGGTTGTCGTCGTACATCTAAACAATATAATATAAATGTGGGAGTATCTCAGGGGTCTATCCTTGGACCTTTATTATTCTTGATGTTCATAAATGACCTGCCTGATAAAATTGTTTCTGAGATGGGTATATTTGCTGATGACACCACTATCTATAACAGGCATGAGGGGAAAATAAATGAACACATATCCAAGGAAATGGCAGAAACACTAGAGGATGACCTCCGATCTGTAGTGGAATAGGGACAGAAATGGATGGTCATATTCAATGCTGCCAAGACTAAACTTGTTTCCTTCAATAATTACAAGAAAGCTTCTCTACCACCAATAGCAATGGCCAAGAACACATTACCCGAAAGTACTTCCTTTAAACCTCTCGGCCTAATGTTTACAGGGAACATGAACTGGAATAGATACACTGAGAAGAAGGTGGGTTCTCTCTACTGTGCTAGAAAACTACTTACGCCTGAAAGTATCCTGTACCTCTATAAGGCCACCATTCGCCCATGTATGGAGTACTGTTGTCACATTTGGGTTGGTGCATCTGCTGCTTGTCTCTCACTCCTGGACAGGGTTCAAAAGAGAGTCGCCAACCTGATAGGTCCTGAACTATCATCTAGGCTTCAGCCCCTGTCCCAGTAACGAAAATTTGCCTCCCTCTGCCTGTTCTACAAGTATTTTAATGGTGAATGCTCTGACGAACTACAAGCACGTGTACCCCTCGACGTGAATATCCCCATCAAATCCGACAAGCAGCTAAATCCCACCCCTTCACAGTAGAGATCCCTAGGTGTAAGAAAGCCTTTTACACCAATAGTTTCTTCCCCAGAACTGCTAGACTTTGGAACTCTCTTCCGGGATTTTGCTTTCTCAACTGTACTGATATGCAGAAGTTCAAGTGTAATGTGAACAGACATCTTTTTACTCATCTCCCTTCATAATGCCCCTGCAAATTATGTCCTCGATAGTAGCCCCCTGCTTCAAAGTGGCTCTGTGCCTTGTTTGGGGTGCAAATTGAAACAAAAAGAAAACTTTTACGATTAACAATAATTTGCTTGATCTGGACTGATACGATAATGTGGACATATCGACATGCTATTTTGAAGCGATAACAGATACTCGTACATGAAGGGGATCCAAACGACGAGAGGAGACAATGTTCCATTGATAGAGAGTTACACAAATGTTCTTTGGTGAAGAAGAGGAGTGTATATTATAGCAATAGTCTATATAATAGACAAAGTCTGTAAACATTTAACAAGTCGATAAACATTTAATATGACAGTAACAACCGGGACGAATTCACATACTTGTTTCTTCAAAAGATGACAAAACATACAAAGTTATATTTCATATAACATTTATTCACACGCCGTGTCAACATTTCGGAGATTACAACGCTTTGACTTCACATGTTGATCTTGACTTTACCGGTTTCCAAGATGTCTTCTCCCCGACTTCTGGTCTGACCTCTTCAACTAACTTCGACTAATTTCGAACTTTTGACTAACTGATACGTGTTTTTTCAAGCTTTCTCCTAAGATTCACGTAATCTTAAGTGATCTCTACGCCAGACAACCTTAGACTCTAGAGGTCAGACCTATTTTTAAATCAGTGTTTGTGGTAGTTATGAAAACTAACATCCCTTTTCCTGAAAACATGTTTTTATTTATCTAAAATCCTTTCTTATTATTGTTTATAGAATCTAATCAAGTTAAATTTCTAAGGCGTTATTTAACCATATTTGTCATTGAATTTCATTTTTCTCTTTAAAACAAATCTAATTCAACTACACGATAATAATAATAATAATAATAATAATAATAATAATAATAATAATAATAATAATAATAATAATAATCTTGCTCAGGTAATCCGGGAGTGCTAGTATGCAACTCTTGCTGCTGCTTGCTTAAGAATTTTTTTATTGTTAAGACTAATGGTTAAGCTCATATAAGATACAGGACTTAATAGACAACAATATGGACCAAGTAGTGAGTTTTTACGATAAAAATAATCACTTATTACCAAAAGTGTAACTGTCACCATCTTTTCTGTGTTCTGAAACTTGACCTTTAACCTAGATATTCAAAAATCAAATCGGTTCTAAATAGACCTTGTTTAATATTTTAACCAAGTTTGGTTACACGATGTGCATTCTAACCTGTAAACTAACAAACATTCTGATAAGCCAACGAACAAACTCGATTGAAAACCTAACTTTGTTGTCGGAGCTAAAAATTGTGATAAAGTAAGCTATTTAAGCAATAATGGACTTACCCACAGACTATAAAGAAAGTTACAATTAAACATTTATGCACGGATTCATGACAGTTATAGCCCCAGAATCATAATGTGTACTTCAGTAACATTTTTACTACTTTTTGTTAATTATACCAATGTATATATTTTTATTATTACAAGACTACAACAAAAATAATGACATTTATTATGAAAAATAAGTAAATGAAACTATGCGACCTATTACTTACCGGAACTGTCCCAATGATCCGGGTTTTCAAGTTTCCAACTGATCCGTTAATCTCCAAAATTCTTAACTGATCCTTATCTTTCAAAGAGTCGATCACGGCTCGAACTGAAACCTGTTGAGTACCGTTCCAGTTTTCTCTGGTGAACCAAAGGGCGCATGTATTAGTGCAAGCGCCGTGTCGTTTGAAGCCTATAACTACTTGCACGATTTCACGTTTGTTGCATTTGTATTCTTTGTGCGGCTGGAATTCCATTTCAACTTTGACACTGCAGTTTCTCAGGAACTCTTCATTCGATGACATGCTGGAATCTTGACCAATGAGGCAGAAAAATGTTGGTGGAAATGTTAGCGACAACATGAGATGCTTCTCGATGCCACCTTCAACAACGGTCAAAGTTTTGTTATGAATCTATTAAATAAAAGCATGTATATTGACATGAGAGACGTGTGTATATGGGTGATTTTTCACATCAACAATTGTCTTTATGTATCTACATATTTCTTGTAACAAAAAAAGGAAGGAAAAAAAAGAACAAGAAAGCAACATGCAACAACAGCCTCCAAAGATTCTCCCACAACCATCTCCAAGGATTCTTCTACAGTCTCCAAGGATTCCTCCTACAACGATCTCCAAAGATTCTCCTACAACCGTCGGCATTCTCACCGCGGCTTACTTTTATGCAGTTGAGCAACAAGATTTTGCCCACGAGCAGCGAAATTTTGCATCACTCGTTATAAAAGTTGTGGGCGCTGCCATTTTGACAACCCAAAAAGTTGAAAGGTGATTGGAATAAATTTAAAATAGAAAAACCAATGCCAAAATGATCCAGACAAGATGACGTTAAAGGCGCAAAAATTTTAAGCAAAAATGAGGTCAACTTAAATGTACAAGTCATTATTTAAGAATTAAATTATCAGCAGGCTTTTTTGGATTCGGCATGTTTGGATTTTACCGTCATTGGATATTTTACCCTCCACCAGACTATCCATTCACGCGAAATTACTTTTTTATTCACCCTATTCCCTCTGCTTCACTTTTTGTTATCAAGTAAAATCTATGACTTACTTGTAGTTTCATTTAATACTTTTGCAAGCAAAATCCAATCCCGCATTGGTAAATTCTACCCTCTGATGAGAAGAAAAGTATTTCTTCGAAACTCCGCGGATTAAGGACTATCCGCTTATTTAGTGTTTCCTTTTTAAAATTAAATATGTTTTTAACTCTTTTTAAAGTGTTTTTTTTTAACATGTTTTATTAACTACTTGTTCTTATAAGCTCTATCTCCTATTTGGCTTTATCGAGCTTTTACATCTGGTTAAGATTACTTTATAAATATTAATTCTTTAATATTCATAATTTACTTTAGTTTTGCCATCTTGGATCATTTTGGTAAACTTAACTGTAATTCTTATATATATATATATATATATATATATATATATATACGTTTTATTACTGTATCTTTCTGTTAAGTTACATTATTGTTTCGGCTACACGGCCGTTTTATTTGGTCGTCTGTAGCGTCCTCAGACTTTTACAGAACCTTTCTGTAAAAGTCTAAGGACGCTACAGACGGCCAAATAAAACGGCCGTGTAGCCGAAACAATAATGTAACTTAACAGAAAGATACGGTAATAAAAAAATAAAACGCATATTTGCTCTACAACAGTATTGAGCACTTTCTTCAGTTTTTATTAATTACCATTTCCACTAAATATATATATATATATATATATATATATATATATATATATATATATATCTATATTTTTATAAAGTAATAGGGTTCGTGTGTTTCTGTCTGTGTGTACATCTCTCCATCATCAACGAAATATAAAGGAGGTAAGAGGGTAGATCTCTCCTGGTAGAGAAACATTAGAACCCATTTTAGGATGTTTCTGTTATAGGAGACATAAGAATCTTTGCCTAATTTCTTTATATACTAGTCTACAAACCACCCCCATATCGAATGACTTATGCTCATTTGCATATCACATTATATTAAATCTCTTTAACTAATTACCTCGACCTTATTA
This sequence comes from Euprymna scolopes, assembly GCF_053919585.1. Classification (NCBI taxonomy): domain Eukaryota; kingdom Metazoa; phylum Mollusca; class Cephalopoda; order Sepiida; family Sepiolidae; genus Euprymna; species Euprymna scolopes. Next base: position 1,836,720 of record NC_136489.1, on the reverse strand, counting down.
CATATTGGAAATATTCTAATCATTTCAACTGTACTATTTACAAAATCTATTTAACATTTAATTATTTAATATATTTTCATTTAATTTTATATTCGATTTATTTCACTTTACGTATATTATCAAAACAATTCATTGGCGAGGAAAGCTTTATGTTTTGGGATTGTATTGAAAATGTAATGGAAATTTCAATTTCGTTCCGTTTTAATCTTTTATATTTTACTTGCCAATATAATTGAAAGAATACAATTCAACTATCGTAATTTTATATAAATAAACAAAAACAAATATTTTAAAATAAAACTTTATTAAAAAAGAAATAATTTTATTTTTAAATGAAAAAAATCAATTTAGTAAAATAATTGTATTAAACACCCCCAGCCTTGTCAGCAAACCTGTAAACCTATAAAAGTTAACATTTCGAATGTAAACAGTGATTTTTCGATTTTGTTAGCGCTTGCCGCAATTAAAGACAATTAAAACGGAACTAACTTTATTTCCATTCTATTTTTTAAACAACCCCCAAAACATAACGCTCTCTTCCAGTTATAGCCAATGTTTTTTTAATTAAATAAAACAGGTCAAAATAAACAGATAAGCGCATTTTCTTTTACATTTTTCTTACAACCATTGTCATTTAACCAACTGCAGGATATCGTTACTTTTGTGGGGTTGTTTTGAAAATGGCACGGAGATTATAATTTCGTTCCAATTTAATCTTTCTGGTCGAGCCTATTTCGAAAGCCTGTCTTATCATAGATTTGAACTACAAATAATTTATTACATTTTGATTATTACTATCTTAAGACTTAAAGCTTATATTTATTTCATTTTTCTATTTATATATTGAATTAGTTATTTCCAGTCTTATTTAAACTTAGTGCTTTCTTTAAACCGGATGAACCTTTTATAAAAATATGAGTTTAACGTAAAGAACACGAACAAGGTTTTATTCAACTGAATTTCTTCCAGTTTACTAACAAAATATATAAATTTAAAAGAGATATAAATAATAAAATAAAAAGGTTATGTAATTTAAAAGAAGTACACGTACTCACAAAAGCAGAACTTTTTTTACACATTTTTTTCTTTAAAACCATAACAATGAGACTAACAATTACCTAGATCTTAGTAATTATTTGTTTTAATAGAACTGTTTTAATTGTACTGTTTACTTAGTTAACCTAAGTTGGTATTACATTTATTTTACATTTACTTTTTTTTTTTAATTATTTTAGATTGTGACGTTTACACCCGGAAGTAATGAGTCACACGTAGGTCGCTTTTATTCATTCCTTTTGGTCAAGATCAAAGTGTAGTATCTGTTCTTCAGATGCTGCACTTCATTTTCTTGTTCTCTTTCGGTGGAGGAGAAATCCTTCACGACTGAGACAATTTTTATTTTTGTACCTTTTCTCCACGTTAAAAAACGACCCTGGTGTCTAACTCTGTCCCGTGGGGAGGCATAGTAAATAGGTACAATATAATTGTTTATAATTGTACTATTCAGAAATATTATTTATAGTTCGTCCATTTCAGTTAGTATACATTTCCTTTACGCTTAATTAATTTACAATCATTAATATCGTTAAACAATTCCGTTTAAAACCGAAATTATGCCACCCAAACGAAGTAGAAACGAAAGTGAGGAAGAAAGAATGGAAAGATTGGAAGCTAATAGACTAAGAGTTGCTGCAATTCGCTCCAATGAAAACAATTCAGATAGAGAAAGACGTCTAGAACTTAACAGGATACGTCAAAGAGAAAGGAGAGCAAGACTGTCAGATTTGGAAAGAGAAACCCAACGTGAAGCTGACAGAACTAGACATGCTGTAAGGCGGTTAAATTCATCACAAGATGAAATTCAAGAAAGGCAAAGATATGCACTGGAAAGAGAAGCAATATTACAATCGAATGAATTATATGAGGTAAGTAGACGTACACAAGGTCAGTTGAGAGTGGCTCAACGACATCAGAATGAATCGGAAACCCAACGAAGCTTTCGCCTATACCAAGGGCAACAACGAGAGGCTGCATGGAGAGAGAGTATGACTTTGCCCCAGCAATTGACAGAAAACGAGGCAGCTAGACAACGAATGACTGCTTTGAGACACCATGAAATAGAACACTGCAATAGAAAAGGATTGCTCTACAACAAAAATGACTCTCTCACTACAGCTGATATAGGAAAAATGGACAAAGTATGTCAACATTGCTCAGCTGTAAAATTTAAAGGAGAAACCCCTGGTTGTTGTTGTTCTTCTGGCAAAGTTGTGCTTGATAGCTTTCCACCACTGCCTCAGTTGCTTCAAGATTTGCTCTCCGGCAATGGTCCCATCTCTAAAGATTTTCTGCAAAATCTACGCTGTTATAACAATTGTTTTGCAATGACATCATTTGGTCACAAAATTGCGGCAGTACATGGGTGGAATCCTTCTTTTAGAATTCGAGGCCAGGTTTGCCACCAGATTGGGAGTCTTTTACCACCTGAAGATGAAACAGCAAAGTTTATTCAAGTCTACTTCTTGGATAGTCTGGAAGAGGAACTACATAATCGGGGACGTGACAGTAGACTCAATAGAGACATTCTCCAAAGTCTGACTGAATTTTTACATGAGAACAACAGCTTTATTTGTCAGCTGAAAACAATAAAGGAGAGGATTGAAGAAGAACACTTGGTAGAACATAAAGTTGTCATAAGGGAAGACCGAAGGCCGCAAGAAGAGCATCCACGGCGATTCAATGCTCCAACAACAACGTATGAGATTGGATTATTAATGGAGAATGAACCAACAGCTAACCGGGATATTGTCTTGCGTTTTAGAAATGATACATTAAAATGGATCTCCGAACTACATCCCCTCTACGATACTTTAATGTACCCGTTAATGTACCCCTATGGTTCTCCATCTTACAACATCTACATGAAGGCATCCAATGGGCGAAAAGTTACCCAACAGCAATTTTATTCGTACCATTTAATGACTCGGCCTGGAAACTATTTTCTCTGGTACCGAAGGCTATTTCAACAATGGCTGGTGGATGTGTACTGCAAGATTGAAACAGAACGTTTATAGTTCCTGAGGCGTGAGCAACAGACCCTGAGAGCTGACAATTATAGCAACTTGAGAGATTCAATTCTTAGGGAGGATGGGAATCCAGAACAGTTTGGTCAACGAGTTGTACTTCCGGCAACTTATACAGGAGGCCCTCGATACATGTTTGAGCGTCAAAGTGATGCCATGGCATATGTTCGGCGAATGGGCCGAGCCGACCTCTTCATCACGTTCACAACAAATCCAAAGTGGACAGAAATTACAGAAAATTGTCTTCAAGGGCAAGACCCTCAGGATCGTCCAGATATTGTTGCCAGGGTTTTCAGGCAGAAGCTAAAAAAGTTACTTGAATTTATTAAAAAGGGAGGATTTGGCAGGCTGAGGGCTTTTCTGTACAGTATTGAATATCAAAAAAGAGGACTGCCGCATGCACACATTCTCACCTGGCAGGCCCCAGAGGACAAACTTCTACCAGAAAAAATGGATCTCTGCATATCTGCAGAGATCCCTGACAAAGAGGAAGATCCTGATCTTCATGCTAAAGTGATGGCACATATGGTGCATGGACCTTGTGGACCATTTAATCCAAATTGTCCATGTATGATTGACAACAAATGTTCCAAAAAATACCCAAAAGAATTTCTTCAGTGTACCGAGCAAGGCCAAGACTCTTACCCCAAGTACAGGCGAAGAAAACCAGAAGATGGAGGCCAGACTGGTACAATAAGGATGAAGAGAAATGGTCGGTATGTTAATCAAGAAATAACAAACCAGTGGATTGTTCCGTACAACAAGGTCCTCCTTCAGCAGTTCAACGCTCACATTAACGTAGAAATTTGCAGCTCGATCCAAAGCATCAAATATGTCCTCAAATACGTGAATAAAGGATGTGATCAAGCAGTGTTTGAACTACAAAGAACTGATGGAGCAGCTAACCAACAAGGCCAAGTACAAAGTCACATTGTGGATGAGATCCAGCAGTTCCAGAATGCAAGGTATGTCGGCAGTTCAGAGGCGGCCTGGAGGATATTGGAACATCCCATCTATGAACATTTCCCCCCAATTGTACAACTTTCTGTTCATCTTGAAAATGGGCAGCGTGTCATGTTCTCAGCTGATACTGCTCTGGAACGAGCCCAAGGTCCACCGCCTGCCACAACTTTGACAGCATTTTTTCAACTCTGCCATGAGGATGACTTTGCAAGGGGTCTCAAATACGCAGAAGTCCCTGAGTTTTACACTTGGAACAAATCGACAAAGAAATGGATGAGAAGAATGCGTGGGGTACAAGTTGAAGGTACTGAAAATGATGATGTATGGAAGGCACCATGCATTGGGAGAATCTACACGATTAGTCCAAAAGCAGGGGAGTGTTATTTCTTACGCCTGTTGCTCAATGAGGTTGCTGGTCCAACTTCATTTCAAAATTTGTGAGCATACAATGGTCAGGTGTTTGAAACATACAGAGCAGCGTGCCTTGCTCGAGGCCTTCTAGAAAATGACCATCACTTGCATCAAGCAGTAGGAGAGGCAAGTGCCACTCAATCACCTTCAAATTTGCGAAGCCTATTTGTGATAATTTTAACAGCCTGTGAGCCAAGAAATCCTCTTGAGATCTGGATGGCTTTTCGTGATGTAATATCTGAAGACATTCTTCACAGATACAGGCAAGAAGTTAACAATCCAGAAGCAGATTTTAATGAGGACATCTACAATAAAACTCTTTGTCTAATTGAAGAAAAAGTTCTCCTTATGTGCGGTCAACCATTGGCAAGCTATGGATTACCTGCACCAACGCAAGGGAGAGATGAAAGACTCGCGAGAGAGTATCAACGTGAAGTTACTTATAATCTTGAAGAACTTTCCCTACAAGCAGAAAATATGCAAGAAAAACTGACCGATTCTCAAAGAGAAGTTTACAATTCATTCATGGCAATGTTGGAAGCACAAGGTGAAATGAACAAAAACATGATGTTTCTTGATGCTCCAGGTGGTACGGGCAAGACTTTTGTAATCAATTTGATCCTTGCAAAGATTAGATCCATGAGAAAGATTGTGCTTGCAACAGCATTCAGTGGCATTGCTGCTACTCTACTACAAGGTGGCCGCACTCTTCACAGCACTTTTAAAGTACCCTTGGATACTCATCGAATGGATCAGCCAGTTTGCAAAATTACTGGTAACTCAGCCTTGGCAAATGTAATTAGAGACACCTCTGCAATCATTGTAGACGAAGCCCCAATGACGCACAAGAGTGCTTATGAAGCAATTGACCGAACACTGCAAGACATCACAGGAAACAAGAATCCCATGGGTGGCATTCCAACCTTATTTTGCGGTGATTTCCGTCAAATCCTCCCAGTGGTTAAAAATGGCACAAGGGCTAACATTGTCAATGCAAGTTTGAAACAATCCTATCTCTGGAGGCACGTTATAGTGAAGAGACTGACTACTAATATGAGAGCCTATATCTCTGATAACACAGCTGCAGCAGACTTCTCAAAATTGCTTCTCCAAATCGGTAATGGTCAGTTTCCTATCACTTCTTCACCTGACACAATTAAGATTCCAACTGCGCTTGGTAAATGTGTCGGTAATCAGAAGCAACTGAAAGACAAAGTGTACCCAGACCTGCAAAACAATGGAAAATCACCGGATTGGCTTGCTGAGAGGGCTATTATTTCGCCATTAAACAGCAATGTGAATCATTTGAACAATTCAATAATGGATGAATTTCCAGGAGACACAAAGCAATACAAGTCAGTTGATTCGGCTACTAATGAATATGAAGCTGTTCACTACCCTGTGGAGTTTTTAAACTCTTTGGAGATATCTGGAATGCCTCCACACATTTTAAATCTCAAAATTGGATTGCCAATCATGATTCTTCGATCCTTGGAACCGCCAAAAACAACAAACGGAACCAGATGTGTTATCACCAGATTGCACACCAATGTACTTGAGGCCACCATTTCCTGTGGTCCCTACAAAGGCGAAACCGTTCTACTGCCAAGGATCCCCTTAGTTCCATCGGACTCAGAACTTCCATTTAAATTCCGGAGACTCCAATTTCCTGTGAAGGTGTGTTTTGCAATGAGCATAAACAAAAGTCAAGGTCAGACATTTAACACCATTGGCGTAGACTTGACATCAGACTGCTTCAGTCACGGTATGTTCTACGTCTCCATCAGCCGGACAGGAAGTTCAGAAAAACTCTACATTCTGGCTCCAAATCAAAGCAGCAGAAATGTAGTTTACCCTGAGGCTCTTCAGTGAAAAGTTCGAGAAATGGATATGAGGAAAAACTGACATGATCTGATTGTGGTAAGTTTTTAGTATTGAATGTGCAAGATAAAATTTAAGCAAGAGTTGAAAATTACTTCAATGAAAAATTTACTATGTAACATCAAGTAACCTTCCTTTTTGATGAAAATGTTTTGTGAAGTTCCTGATTGAATTTCAGTCACTACAAGAGGTAGTTAAAATGTTAATCACCTTATGCAATCGTTGCTCTTACAACATCAACTTACTGGAAAGGTGCCCACAGATTTTGGTACCCGAGTGCGCAACAAAGCTCCGTGCGAAGCACGGGTATCTTTGCTAGTATATATATATTTCAGAATGTGAGAGATTACATAATATATATAAGCTTTATTATTTTTTTACCTTTAATACAGAACATTACAGTTTGTTTCGGCAGACACAGACGAATCCTCCGACCTGCTTCATCAGATATTCTGTACTCTCTCTATATATATGTGTGTGTGTTTGTGCGTGTGTGCACGCGTCCATGTTTGTGTACATGTATGAGTCATTTACGCTTAGTAAGTAAATGCACGTTGTTAAAATAACTGCGATTTTATACACACATATCTATAAAATGATGAATGTATTGATCACTTTTTTCTGCTAAAACACCTAGTACTGCTTGAAATATAGACTTACCCAAACACCCGCAAACACTTTTTTAGTTTTACGCACAGGACTTTTTGATGAATTGCAACGATCAGCAAAGCAAGATTGCATCCCGCATTGAATCTGAAAAGAGAAAAAAGATTTTAATTTGTATTTGGGTGAGAAATAATATTGTGTTGCACTCGTTCTTACTAAAATCACAAAAGGTTGTTGGAACCTGGATTATCTCACACACGCAACGGCTAAATCTTTCTGTTTATATAACGAAACATCTATGGCAAATAATTAATCGCAAATGGCAGGATACAATATAAAAAAGAAATATGTGTAGAACTGTAAAAATATGTAGAATTACAATTGGTTGTTGGATGTAATTAAACATTTAATTTATATATTTCTATTTTTCGCCAATAAATTGGATTTGATTTGATGTTTGCTTTAACATCAATTTTACCTGCCAGTAAATGTTGAAAGGCTGTTAGAAGTTAGCTTTCAAACTATCTCTGGACAGTTCTTCATTTTTGCCTTTTTCTCTCAACCCCATCCTTATCACTTCCTTCTATGCTTGCCTTTATCGTCTCCTTCCTTACTATTTAAACTCTTCAACATCTACTAACCCAAGAACTCTCATCCATTCTTTCAGTGTGACCATATTAACAAAGTCCACTGTTCTGTACACATCTTTCTGTATTTTCCAGACTTAATCTTCCTCTGATGTCCTTAGATCTAATCCTGTTTTTAAGACTCACATTAGACAACTAGCGTATCATTTTCATATCATTTCTCTCCATGCAACGCATGTCCTCAATCCTCATTGGCTTCGGTTTCACTCCCATATATTATAACACTTTGTACATATGCTTGCTAGATTCTTCTCTTTTATTGACAGTGCTAACACTGTTTGTTAGTAAAGGCAGAAGTTCTCTGAATTTACTCTAATAATGTGCGGTTTGATGACCAACTGATCTTTCAGATTGGAAAGGCAAATACTTAATCTGGCAACTTACGAGAATGGCATCGTGTAGTAGTTAGAGGTTCACACTGTGGTGTCTGTGAGCCAAGTTCGAATGATGTCGGGTTACTGCATCATTTTCATGAATAACCTTGGCGAAGAATAAAGTGGAAGTGGAGCTTGCATTTACTTTCTGCAGCTCCGTAGCTTTTGCTTTCCTTCATAACGTTTCTGACAAAGGGAGAACAATTGTTGTTTTCTGTGTCGAAATCTATTCGTCTAACACTTATCGTTGGCTAGGTTTTGAATTTGAAGTGGTATCTTGTTTTTTGGCTCTTTATATCAAGAAGCTTGATGTTTTGTCTGGAGCAATTTCCATAAAAAAACCAAAACAACTCTGGATAAAATTGTAGGGTAGACTAGATTCTCAAGCATCTCTTCTAGAAGAACTCCGAAAAAATATCAGTCTTTTTCTACTTGTGTGATTGTTTCTTGGTACTGGACTTCTCAGCATCGAACCTAAATATTGTGGATTCAAGAGAGGTGCTGTAGGGATTGTAAAATCCTTGTTTGACTAATAACTCCCCGCATAGACACTTTTACAGGGGTTATCCATTGTTTCTTTAGAAAAGGGAGGTCGATCCATTTTTTTTTGCAAATGCAATGTATAATCTCACTAATGTATGACGCAGACAATTGGTTTTAATATATCAACGCCGCCTTTTACGAATTTTTACTTACGTGCATTCCAAGAGTGAAGTTGGACAGCATATGCGGTTTAAGATATCTCTGATTTTCACCAATCGATAATTGTTCAGATACTGTCTCTTGTCCTGCATACCAGATCAGGAAATTTTTCACATCAGCATCCTTTACTGGATTGAATTTGCACACCAGAGAAAATTTTCCACTGCCATCCTCAGCATGGATACTCAGATCACTATCTACGATGGGGAACTCTGTCAAAAATAAATAAGTAAACAACTGACAAAATATTAGCGAAAATACACACATGTCCAAGCATCTTTATAAGGGCTCAGTCTGTCAGTCGTCAAAAATGTTAAATATCATTTACATCACTCTATCATACTAAAAGGTGAAATAGAATTGTCGTTTATCTATCATCTGGTACACATTGAATATGTGTTGTTTGGTGTTCAATTGGAGATACGGCCTTGCCAATTAGTGGTTGAATTACTATTTGGCTGTTGTATGGTTCTTTTCATTTCTAGGAGGTCCATCCTCTCAGGCCTTACTTTCTCTGAGCAAAAGGTTAGTTTATAGCTAATCGTGTGAGGTGACCCTCCTGAGAATGGCGATGTGTTTGCTTAGACATTTTTTGTAGGTCAGAGCTTGCTAATCCTAGTGCACTGGATTCTTAAAACTAACTTTGTGTGCAACCTCCTGTAAAGGAGGTAAATAAAATACTTGTTTGAAATTTTATCGCTCGAAGTTTACTGTTATCTCAACTCCAGTTTCAAATGAGAGAGATCACAGACATAAAACCTTTAAAATTTGTGAATGGAAGCTTGAAACAACATCCTGTTTGAATTTCTCCTAACACCCCAGATATCTTAGCATCTTAGCACAAAGTGAGACTAACCTACACTCCTTCATCCCCTCTAACTACTTTAACATGCTTGGATATATCCCACTCTGCCATAAAGACTCTGACAGACATATGCATGGGCTTGGAGTCTATATTCGAAACACCCTCTCCTTGATTAGAGAAACAAAACTAGAATCGGACGATCAAGCCTTCATGTGCTTTAAACTTAACATGCAACATAACATTAGATATTTTTATTTTTTCTAACACTCTTTCGACCCAGGACTGCACCATAATAAACAAAGTCTCTGACAGCATAGATACAGTACTTTCCCTCGACACTTGCGCACAAGTGACTTCAATGTCCACCACAAAAACTGGTTTGGATTCTCTACTTACACAGACGCAGCTGGTAGCACAACACATAGCTTCTCTATATCTCATTCCCTATCAAAGATGATTACGTTTCCAACCAGTTTCCCAGACCAGCAAGAATAATACGCATCACTTCTAGATCTGTTTCTGATGACAGTTCCCGATGATTGTATAAAAAATGCCCACAGCCCACTTGAGAATGCTGATCATGCAGTGATAATAGTTGAAATCGCCCTAAACTCTAGAGCCAAAACTGAAGAGCCATTGCTCAAAACAACGAGATATTATAAAAAGGCTCTGGGAAGCCATCAGCGATCTCATCAGAGATGCCCCATGGAGAAATATCTTTTCTCTTCCAGCTGAACAATGCGCAAATGAGACCACTGAATGGTTCAAAACGGCAATTGAAGCACATGTTCCCATGCGGAAACTTTTTAGCAAGCCCCACTCTCCCTAATGGTTTACTTCTACTTGTGCAGCTGCCATTGCGCAAAGGCAGCATGCGATATTTTCGAAAGTCATCCCCTCTTTTCGATTGTCTCAATTAAAACATATGTCACTTCCGGTTTGGCGATGGGCGCAAGAGTAAAGACATCACGTCTTTTTTCACGTTCTTTTTCTCCTTCATGGTACGGGTTCGAGCCTGCCTGCCTACTACCACCTTTTTATTTATTTATTTTTTTTTGATAAACACACACCTCCAAACACCCGGGTAATGCCGGGCACACAGGCTAGTAAAATATATAGTGAAAAGGAATTATTAATTGCCCCGTTCACCTCCACAAAAACAACAAACATCTTACATGAAACATAATAGGTAACAATTTCCTGATAAAAACGTTAGTCAATTTCCGAAAACCGGAAGTCATTAGCAAGTGGATCATTTCTCTTTTACTAAAAATAATGAAGGATTCATGACTTACTTGCTCTGACTGACCATCCGTCAACACTTAATGCTGGGTCACAATACAGTGTCTCATTTGATGGATGGATTGTAGACAGTTTATGGCACTTTAAATCTATGAAGCAGTAATTAGGCTGAAAGAGAAATAAATGAATTTGTTTTTAAAAATTTTAGTTTGCGTTTTAACGTGTTTTAAAAGAGTTTGGTTAATGTTTTAACTTGTTTTAAAAGTTTAGTTGGTGTTTTAACTTGTTTTAAAATATTTTAGTTTGAATTTTAACTTGTTTTAAAATATTTTAGTTTGAATTTTAACTTGTTTCAAAAGATTATAATTCGGAGTGCATTTTATGTAGTTAATACCAGATATATTCGACGTTGTCTGGTATTAAACGTAACGTTAAATTCTTTTTAAAAATGAAAGAAAACAAAAAAAGAAACGAAAGAAACTGAGACATGTGCATGTGAGTGTTATATTTTTTCTAAATAATTCACTTCTTGTAAGTATAAAAAAGAAAATACTCGAGCTGAGATCGAAACCGAAATCTAAAGACAATGAGCCAAGTACGATAACCATTAGGCCAGCTTGACACGTATATAAACTGTCTTTCCAAACCTGCTTATTCTTAACATATGTAATCTGTCACGTGGATGATTCACGCATGCTCATTCATGAAACAGTTGACAAACAGATGAAAATCCGATAGCCCACACGTACCAATTTTTTTCAATTATAATTCATTAGCAGCTCTTTCCTCCGGATGGAAACCGATTAAAAAGTTTTCTACATGTCTGAATATCCTATATACCAAATTTAAAGTGTGTGGATCAAAGATTCGTTGAGTATACAGATTGAGAAGTGTCCTCACACACATACACAGATGGATATATAGATGATATCACTGTGATGAACTTGTGACACGGTTTTGGTGCAAGAGCACTTTTATCTTCATTATTTGCGATCATTTTTTAGGATTTTTTCTTGAGCTGCACCAATAATGCTATATATATATATATATATATATATATATATATATAGCATTATACCAATAATGCTATATATATATATATATATATATATATATATATATATATATATAGCATTATTGGTGCAGCTCAAGAAAAAAATCCTAATATATATATATATATATATATATATATATATATATATATATATATATCATAATTTAGGAATTTTAATGTTATGATTTGAAACAGTTAATTAATACTTACGTCACGATTGTGTTTTAATAATATTGATTTTGACAGTCATTTTTTTTATTTCCATAGAATATTATTATTAAAAATAAATTATATGGAGTGGTGTGAAAGAAACAGAAACTTTCCATTATTATCATTATTATTATTATTATTATTATTATTATTATTATTATTATTATCATTATTATTATTATTATTATTATTATTATTGTAACTCACTAGAATTAGTCACATGGGCAATCATCAGAGATTTCTCTTCAAGAACAATTTGTGGTGCATTCTCTGGAGTCTGAGTGACAACAAGTCTCCACTTACAAGAAGTTCTCACACAGGCCATTCACTGATACTAACTGGTGATGTTTCTTGAAATCTGGAAGACAACAGGTGTCTCCAGATTTCCAATATACTTCACCTTTTTTTTTTCGATAAATTTTGCAAATGACTGTGCATTAGTATAAGAGCGGTTTATCATTGGCAGCGACTATTGGTCTTCACTGGAATTTAGGTAATAATTAGCCTCTTTAATGTGCTAGCAACCTTAACACCCATCCAGTGGAAGTCTAGATGGTGTTTTCCATCCCCTATCCTTCCATCCTCCTAGACTCTTCATGACTATTTTGTGTGGTACCAATAGAGGCTGATGTTTTTTTCTTCTTTAGAGAGATAGACAGTTTATTCGATTTTTTGCCACACAAAAATAATGCAAATAACCTGTGTTATAAACACTATTGAAGCAAGGTTCAACATGCTTGTCATAATTCCTGCAATGGTAGAACCTTGATATCTCAACTTTTATATATAAATGAAATTCAAAATCGCGGCAATATCAAAACACGTAATGTTTTTCTACATATTTTTTCAGCTTGCTGAATAACGTGCTTTTCTTTTTAAGGTAATTAAATTCCCGTTTTCTGAAGAGTCTATGATAAATATATTCAGTATTGACATACTAATAACTGATTGGTTCTATATAACGAAATAGTTGCTGTAAAAATATATATGGAATTTTTGATATGTCGAAAGAAATAAAAAAATAGGATGAATAAAAATTTGGAATTTTGAATGTAGCTATATTTTAACTAATAGATTTAACTCAGATCTTGACATTTGCAGATTGAAAATTATTACTTGATTATATTGTTTTTGTTTTGTTTTTTTTTATTCATGGCACAATCTATATGTCAGGCCCGAAAAATTATAGAGTGATTTTCTAAATGTATGCATGATAAATGGAATCTAATCCACATAAACTACAAATACTAACCAATCACATGGAAACTGCAACAAAATTAAAACAACAAAAATGAAAGAAACACAACATGAATCCAAGGAAACAAACTGCAAAAAATCTAATAAACTGTCGATCTTTCTAATTGTTCTTGAAGAGAAATCTTTGATGATTGCCCATGTGACTACTCCTAGTGAGTTACAATAATAATGATGATGATGATGATGATGATAATCATGGAAATTTTCTGTTTCTTTCACACCACTTCATATAATTTATTTTTAATAATAATATTCTATGGAAATAAAAAAAATGACTCTCAAAATAAATATTATTAAAACACAACCGTGACGTAAATATCATATATAATAAACATTTGATTTAAAGGTTTCAGTTAGGATGAGTGAGAGGTACTGGACGAACTACAAACACTTGTACCACGTCGAGGTGAATACCACCGACAAACCCGACAAGCAGCTAAATCCCACCCCTTCACAGTAGAGATCCCTAGGTGTAAGAAAGCATTCTAGTACAATAGTTTCTTCCCCAGAACTGCTAGATTTTGGAACTCTCTTCTGGGACTCTGCTTTCCCAACTGTACTGACAGGCAGAAGTTCAAGTGTAATGTGAACAGACATCTTGCTACTCATCTCCCTTCATAATACCCCTGCAACTTATGTCCCCGATAGTAGCCCCTTACTTCAAAGTGGCACTGTGCCTTGTTTGGGGTGAAAATTGAATAAAAAAAAATAAATAAAAATTAATATGTTTCTTTTAGTCTGTCTCTCTCTCTCTCTCTCTCTCTCTCTCTCTCTATATATATATATATATATATATATATATATATATATATATATATATATATATATATATATACGTGTGACCTTGTTTGTCTCTGTGCAGAATGGTCTCTATCTAACTTCTCTGTCGATTTTTGGTCTACAGACTTGAAACTTGATATATATATATATATATATTTGGACCTGTAAAACAAATTCTATTTGGTTTGTAGCCGGTAAAAATAGCTGCTAAGGTGTTAACATTTTAAAAATTGGAACTTGGCCGGTGTAAGTCGACTAAACGTGTTATTTCTATGCATGTGCAAATATACATTTATATCTTTAACAACGTTAATTTTTAAAGTTTTTGTATGGATATGGATTTGAGTCAGACGGTAAGGAATAAGGCTGGAGATGTATATGTTTTGGTTTCGATTCTAGCTGATGGCACTCTAATCATATTTTTTAAACTTTGGAAATCACTACTATATATTGGGTATAATATAATAATCGTATTTCTCATTTGCAACCATTATTGGTCTTAAGTAGAATGTGGGTAGCAATATGCTTCTCAAGCTTCCAGTACACTTCACATTCATCCAGTGGAGGTCTAGTTAGTGCTCTCCCTTCTCGGTCATTCCATACTCCTTGACCCTTCATAACTATTTTATGTAATGTTTCTTCCATATTTTTTTTATTACTTCTCTTGTAGTTTCCATATGGTTGGTTAGCGTTTTGCATTCAAACTCTTTACTTATATACAAAAAAGAAATACCAACCTTGTATGTGCAGGTGGCAGCCGTGCAGGTAGTACACACTGGATTGTAAAGGAAATAATAGAAGCTGCTACTGAATAGTAATTTGTTGTTACTCAAAGTAACCATAAAGATTCCCGTAAATGGCAGTTGGCATTGGACAGTCATGAAGTTGATGTATTCGGCTGTAACCTCGATTCTCTGGTCAGAGACAACCATCTTTTGCTTTTTTACCTAAAACAGTAGAAAATAAGTCGTAAAAAAACGAAAAATTATAATTTACAAGCAGGAAAACACGATATTGTTCAAGATTAAGTGAGGATCACTATTACATACGTTTTTCTACCCATAATGCCATATTACTTTATTTTACTTTACACAATACTATGGGGCTTCTTTCCAGCTAACTATAACGTGGCCATTTTCAAGTCTAATGTAAACAATCTTTTAAAAATAAAATAATCAAACAACATTACCGATCATCACAGTGTTGTCTCACCAGCCACCTGACACTCATTAACCATTATCCTTGAGTAACCTTCTCCTAGTAAAAAAACAGCCTTGAATAATGCAACTTGGTTACATACTTAATATTCTTGCTAATATATTATATTGTAACGCAAAGAAATAGGGAGAATAACAATCACTAGCAGAAGACCTGGCGTTACCCGGGATTGAATGAGGATCACTTCTTCATACTTTTTCTATACACTTATAACACCACATCACTTTACTGCCCTATCTCCACAATTCGACCCCTAATATAGTCGGAAGAACCCAAAATGTTGAGAAAGCTGTATAAATTATTGTCTTCTACATATGATTTAAATTTATTAAATATCGGATGCATGCATTTCAAATTTTAAGATGGTTATAAATCATTTAGAGGTGGAGCCATGCAGATGTAACATGCCCATACACTTCCCTAGAGAATTTGATACATGGCTTTCTTAGGTTAGAAGAGCACATAAAAATTCCGGACAACTTCCATTGCTTCCCCAGAAATTAAAGTTGCCTTTGGAACTGCTAGCAATCACTGCAAAATTATTATAGAAAATGTGAGAGAGTCATATGCTCAGTCCATCAAGTCCAAAGTAGTTGAATAGAGGCAAATAACAAACAAGGTTCTCAACAGATGTGTATCCTCTATCGTGACCTTCATCAACGAATCTGAGGTGATTTCGTCAGCATCTCACAAAGCCGACCTCTTTGCCAAAAATTTTGCATCAAACTGAACACTATGGATCAGGGCTATCTATTTCCCGAATTTCCTACCAAGACCGAAAATAATCTGAGCGACATCCACATATATGTTCATGACGTTGCCACACTAAAGAAGAACCTTGATGCCAGCAAAGCAACTCGTCCTGACAATATTCCAGTTATACTACTCAAAAAGTTGCAATCGGAACTAGCATCCATTTTTGTAAAGCTGTTCAATCGATGCATAAAAGAGAAATGCTCCCAAACCTTGGTAAACCTCATTAGTCTGTTCAGTATTCAAAAATATTGGAGATCGATCTGCATATCAGTACAGACCAATTAGTCTTCTGTGTGTCATGAGTAAGATGCTTGAATCCGTGATAAATAGAAAAATTGTCAACCACCTCCATAAAACCAACCTACTCAGTGACAAGCAATATGGTTTCCTTCCTGTGAGATCTACAGCTGATGTACTGATTAATTTCACATAGGATCAGTAAATCTATTGATAGTGGGTTTCCTCTAAAGAGAATTATATCATGAAATATTATGAGCATAAAGGTCTACTTCACAAGATTTCCAGCTATGGAGTATCTGGAAATGTCTTCTCAACCATCAAATCGTTTCTCTCCAATAATTTATACAAGTAGTTGTTAATGGCCAGAAGTCTGAAGCTCAAAGTATCGATGCTGGCCCATCTGTCTTCATCAATCATCTCTCAAATCACATTCGAAGTTCATTCATCAACATATGCAGACGACACTACCATCTATGGCAACACTTCAAAGGCCAACAATGACCAAGGTCTCTTTGAGTCTCTCTTCCCCAACCTTGATGAAGCAAAAGATGATTGGTTAATTGTAATTCAAACAAAACGAAGCTTCTAACTTTTCACTACCAAAATGGAAAATTTACATCAAATCTGTTGCCAAAGTCACTGGAAAAATGTTGACGTTAATCTACCATATCAGTCATTCCTAATGCAATTCTCTGTCTGAGCCAAATACGTCCTAAAATTGAGTACTCTCCCCATATCCTCTTCTGCCTTGACAGAATTCAAAATTGGCTTCAAAATCAAGTAGATGATGCCTTTTTGTTCTCCTTAAAACCCTTTTCCCACATAAAATATGCTACAAGCCTGTTTCTGCTCTGTCGTTATTTTCAAGGCAAGAACTCGTCTGAGCTTCAATCTATTTTTCCCCTCTTTGTCAAACTTTCACAGAACACACTCGTCTAGCACCAACCGCTATTAAGAATTTCCCCTACTCTCTATCTGTGCCTACATCTAAACGCAAATTCCATGGAAAAATCTTCTTTCCTAGAACTGCCCGCCTGCGAACTCTGTTCTACTAGGCTGCTCTCCAGCTGACTACAATATAGTCATCTTCAAGTCTAATATAGACAATCCCTTGTTGAGCTGTCACCTTAAATAATCAAATTTCACCCAATGTATACCATTAACGATCACTATGTTGTTTCAACAGCCACCGTTCACTCATTAACCTTTATACTCATGTAACCTTTAGGCCTTGATAAGTGTTGACTTCCTTGCAAAAAACAAAAAACAAACAAAAAAACAGTAAATTGTATACATACGATTTAAATTTGATAAAAATAAGATTTATTTCAAGTGTTATAGTCTCAATAAGGGTACACATAGAAATCCGGGAACACTTCCATTGTCTTTTCTGATAAATTTTACATAAGAATACATTTTTAGATTGTAGAATTTGTAACTTTTCTTTCTATAGGGAACACACAACATCACACATGCATACGTACATGCAATACAAACACTGAATTTTATATAAATAGAAAATAACACATAGTAAAATGTTTCTATCTTCTTCTCTAAAAGATAATGTTCCTGTATTTAAAAAGTATATTTTTTAAATTTTTATACTTGTTCATGCACAATCATACAGATTGAGGAGGAGGAGGAGGAACGTCCAATCATATCCTTCCTGATTGTATTTCTCAGTACTAGGACTTTAAGCTGAATCTTAGCAGGGTGTACAAACAATGAGTTTACACCGGGTACCACTAGGACACCTCTAGAATTTTGAACATTAAAACTAAGATGATGATGGTGATTTCTTCAAATACCGATCGTGTAATGGATAAAGTACTTGATAAAGTCGGTTGAAAGTGACACTCTTCTGGAGGTTGAAGGTTCCATCCTAAGTGTGAGTGATACTCAGAATAGAATTGCAAATTAATTAGGACTTTTACGAGGTCATGTCTAATGAAATGAAAACATGCTACCTTCGTAGATTAAATAAAGGGTTCCATTTGAATTCGAATAGATACACTTGAAGAAGGTTGGAGGTTATATCAGCCGAAACGTAGTGAAAATAACACTCAAAATGAGAAACAACCGTCCAATTCAAATAATACAGATGATAAACTTTTAAGTTGTTCCATATTCAGAAGAATATCATTTACAACTGATTTTTCTAAGTAATCTTACCACTGCCCCATGGGTCCACAAGAGTATTTGGAAAAAATCAATTGTAAACATCATATTCTGTTGAAGGTTGAAGGTTCAATTCTCAGTGTGGGTGACCGAAAAGGCAATTGCGAATTACTTAGAACCTCTATCCAGTCATGGATTGAGGTTCTAAGGTCTTTACACGGAACAAGAGTATGCTACTCCCATAAAGTCAATAAAGGGTTCTGTTCGAAATTTTGTTCAAATTCCAGAGTTTGACAGAAATATCCTAAAGTTCAACAAAATACACCTGAAGAAGGTTGGAGGTTACATCAACCGAAACGTTATGAAAATGACACTCAAGTTAAAAAGGGAGTTTGAATAATCCCAATAATACAAAGCAAGTTGCTCTCAAATCGTCGTTCATGACCGGATAGATGTCTTAAGTAACTCATAATTGTTTGTTAGTATCACCTGTACTGAGAATTGAACTTTCAGACAGTCACTCAGAACCGATTATAACTTAGTACTTTTATCCGTTGTGCCACATGTCCATGCAGACAGACTTGAAATTTGCATATTGAAGAATAGGACTTACAGATACTTTATAAAAATAACACTTAAGTTGGCCATTGTCAGCAAAGTTTCCACCAGGAATGACCAACTTGGAACAATTTCTTTTAGCCAAGTCGCATGTGTTGTCCAAATCCAAGATATCAATTGTAGGCGGTTTTTGCAAGTTGACGCTGCAATCTTCTCCTGCAAAGTTTTTATTGCAATCACATTTCCCTGTGAATTGAAAAAGGAAGTTACCATGAAATATTTAATAAATATTTTTTGTTTAAAAACACAGCATTAAAAATAAAGAAATTGATTACAATCTACCAAATTTATAGGAAGAATAAAAAAATTCATGAAAAAGGTTCATGAAATTTGGAAAATTTAAAAACAAGCAGGAAAACTTGGAGCTTTCCTGAAATCTATATATAAACTAAACATAATATGACCCTCGGAGTTACCCACTGAGCTCGGGTAAAATTGTTTAAATCAGAAACAAAAGGGAGTTTGCAAAACTAGTAAATTAAATGATAAAATATGTTCCACACACACACACACATATATATATATATGGCAATTAAACTGCACAGAATTTCCCGAGCTTCATCTCGGTAAGGACTCGTCAGGCTAATGCATTGACGCTGTATCCTTAATTCTATGCATTAGCCTGATGAGTCCTTACGAGGATGGAACACGGAAAATACTGTGTACCTTAATTGCCATATATATTTCAGAACTTTCTACCTAGCTCTACATATATTGAAAACTGTTGAATAAAATACTGAAAATCGATACATAAAATACTATATCTCCATATAAATTTTATGTGGATACATGAAATAATATATATATATATATATATATATATATATATATATATATATATATATAAAATGGTTAACATCTTGAAATTTGGAATATAGACTTTTGTCATTCATTTGTTGCACATATATATATATATATATGTATATATATATATGCATATATATACATATTATTATTATTATAGGAAATTTCGAACACAAAACCTTGTGGTTAAAAACAACTCTTCACCGGCGATAAAAGCGTTGGAACAAACCAATGTAGTGTATAAATTTAAATGCTCTATTGGAGAATGTAACTCCAAAAATAATACATACATTGGGCATACAACAACAACGTTGTCCCGGCGAATAACTATGCACCTTAACGACACAAGCGCGATTTACAAACATTTAAAAAAAGAACATAACTGTCCCCCCTCCAATGTTAGAAAGGTCCTCGTTGACAACACAAAAATTATACAACGGGAAAATAATGTAAAAAAATTAAAGATTCTTGAAGCGTCGTACATTAGAACTCTTCAACCTAATATAAATGACATTGCATTTCAAAAAAGTAGTAACGTTCTGAAATGTCTTGCGTAGTCCGTGTTGGACGGACTTCGTACATGGTGTCTACGAACTTGCTGGTTTTAACACTCGAATTTTTAATCGACTTTTATTCTTAATCGACTTTTATTTTAACTCATCACTGACTATATATATTTTAGTTTTCATTTTCAATCCTCATTTTCGCAATCCTGTATTTTTAACACCTGATGATGATTCATGGACGAATCGAAAGCGCTCGTAACAGCAACATGTATGGATCCTTTATTAATATTTTTGATTTTGAAACAAAAAAGACAATACGAAAAATATATACATATATATATATATATATATATATATATGCAACAAATGAATGACAAAAGTCTATATTTCAAGATGTTGACCATCTTACCGTTTATTCCTTAAAGTATGTTGACATGCACAATTCTTGACAGCACCAGTTCCGTAAAGCAAAATCATTCATTTAATTATTATATCAACCAATGAATTTATTTCGCCCTTAACTCATCAGAAGAAAAAAAGATGGCGTTATAAAATGAATAAAAAAGGTAATTGCAACTTCTCTTCCAATTTTTGTATTTGTAATCATATCCATATGCATTTATTTTCTTTAAAAATTGATAAGTGCTTTTTCTTCTAATGTGTTAAGGGCGAAATAAATTCTAATGTGTTAAGGGCGAAATGTTCAGTTGAGTCAATTTACAAAGCCTTTCTTATCCATATTCACGGTATATTTCTTCCAGAAATTATTTGGTATTAAGAGCCTTCAATAAGTTTCCAGACTTTTTCGTATGGGCATTTTTATTGATAGTAATAATAATAAACACATGAAAGTCTAGTCCTCTTTGAAGTAATCTCCTCCGGCTGCAATGCACTTGTATCGTTCCAACAACTTCTAGAAGGCTCCATGGAAGTCCTCTCGTGAGTAGGTACATGACCTTCGTCAGTCTCTTTCATCTCCTCAATTGTTTCATAACAACAGCTTTTAATGTTTTCCTTGAGTGTAAGAAATAACCGAAAGTCATAGGGAGCAAGATCTGGAGTATAAGGAGAGTGAGGAACTGTCTTGACGATCATCTTGGTTCTGCATCTTTAGTTCCTCATTATTAACTGTGTGTACATGAAACTGTGCACTTACTGTCTCTATAGACATACGACGGTTCTTATGCATGAAATTCTTTATTTGGCCAATCAACTCTGATGTTCTGGCTTCCTTACTCCTCCCTCACCTCTTATCATTCCTCAGAGACTCCCTGCCTTCCTTGAATGTTATATGCCACTCAAAAATCGATGCTCAATTCATGTAAGATGGTCGAAAGGCAGTCTAAAACATTTCATACGTTTCTGTGGCATTTTTTTTCCAAATTTAAAACAGATTTTGATTGCATATAGTTCTTCGAAAGTGTCCTCACGTCCAGATTGCATTTTTGAAATTCCCCAGCTGTAACAATCAGGATTTAATAGGGTGTATTCCAATTCCTGCTGTAGCTGTTCCTTTGGACCTGAAATCAGAAAAATTGGTCAGTCATCTCATAAGATGTATAGCAATAACATACTGAACTTTTAAGAGTTTACGACAATTTTAAATGCTTGTCTGGGAACTTATTTAAGGCACCTCGTAGAAATGAAAAATATACATAATGAACCTTTTACGCATTTTCCCACGTTATTACATTCACCAGGGCAAACTGATCCGACAATCTGAGAGGGGAGTTCGGAATCGCCTGCTTTATCCACAATCCAGTAAGAAGCATTCATTTGAATTTCAAGAATACACTGCATCTTCACGTTTTCCAAAGCTGCGATGGCAAAGTCAGTTCCATCTGTAATCTAGAAATAAAATAAAAGGAAATGAAGTTGAATTACAAAGGAGGTCAAATGACAATATCAAAGGTAAATATTATAGTTTAACTCTTTATGATCTGAATTTGATGTAGATGATTAAAAGATATCTATCGTTAATTTTAGATGGCGGCATACTGAATATAAGCAATGGACAGTTGTAATCTGGATGTATCTGGCATCTACCCAGATACTGAACTAATACGCACAAGGCGTGTTTGAATCAATTCACACTTTAATTATGCCATTATATTCATTTATTTACGACTGAATAATTTAGTTCAACCAGGTCATAAAGAATTCAACATGTTTGAAAAAATAAAACTAAAAAGTAAAGGTGTCTAACGAATTTGTCTCGCAAAATTGATCTACTAATACGATTAAACTATAACCGTTCATCTACAAATTCCCTTAAACATTGACAGTTAATTTTATGAATACAATTATGACAATTACACTCTGACAGTACAATTAAATTATGACAGTTAATCTAGGCATAATTCAACTATGATAGTTGATCTATAAATTGAATTCAACTATGACAGTTGCTAAACAAACTCAACTACAAATACAATTAAGCTATAACAGTTCATCTATAGAGACAATTCAATTACAACAGTTAATCTACAGGTATAAGTAGCAAGTAAAGAAAAAACTGCCAAACGAAAACATTTCAGGTACATAGAGGAAGGGAGACAAAGGTACCAAGTCTGATACCGTTTGTCATCTGAAATGAATTTGGAAAAAATTATTCACTCTATTTCCATAATGAGACCTTTTTTTTTCGTTTATTTCCATTTTTCTTTTTATGCGAACATTTTTCCTTTTTCCATTTAAAATTTTCAAATCGAGACGTTTTCTTCTTTTTTTAACTTTATCGATTGAGACGTTATGCTAGCAATGCATAATTTTTTTACTATCGTCTTTAACGGAGGTTGTTAACTCGTCTAGAAAAATTTTCGTCCAGATATCAAATATCTCTTACCTGAATATCTTCAACACATCCTTCGATTGCCGTTACAAAATTCACATTTTCTACTTTCTTACATATTTTTCCTGATTCTGAATCACTGATGTAGCCTTTGCAAAATTCGGTGGCCTTTTTCAAAGTCCATCCCGACGGAGTTGGCCATTTAAATATCTGGAAATATTAAAAAAAAGAAAAGAAAAAGCAAATGATTAATTTAGAAACGAAATAAGATCAAAACAATATAATATTCAAAGCATTTTCTTAAAATTTTTATGAAATGTTCATAATCCTATACTGTACTTTGGGGCAATTGCACCAAATCCGGGGGTAATTGCACCAACTAAAAAAAACTGCTCTTTATATGCATGGTTGCCAAATGGACACTTTTACCCCGAACTTGGTGCAATTACCCTAAAGTACGGTATTGAATTTACTAAAGTTTGTTAAAATATCTGAGTATATTTTAATCTAAAGAAAAATTTGTGATGCACAAAGAAATGTTTATCAATATGAAGAAGAATAGTAACATTGTGTGACTGTTTAACATGACACGTTACAGAAAATATAAACTGTATTGAATTTGTACAGCACAATCACGTTGACACACCGATTCTCGCCAGATTGCCGAAGTTAAGCAACGTTGAGCCTGACCAGTACTAGATGAGTGACCATTTGGGAAGGCTAGGCGCTGTATGTACCTTCTGGGAAGGTTGGGGGTGAGGCCAGCATCCTCACCCTGTAAAAAGAACTCGCTACAAAAAACATCTACAAAAGTTGTAGATGGCCTATGCCCCTCCAGGGCTCAAGGGATATGGATGTATTGAATTTATTGATTTTAACATAAATTGTATCGATTCACACATTGTAACTATAGATATAGTTTTCAGAAAAAGTATATTTAAATATTAATCCATAATATTTAAACAACAATATTTATAATATTAATCCATAATATTTAAACAACAATATATAGTATTAATCCATAATATTTCGATCAAACTAGAATTGAAACCGAAAGCAGAACTGTAGTATTCAAAGCTGGTGATGTTACCACTGTACCAACGTGACACGCATATGAACTGATTAAAAATAAACTAGGATGTATGTACAAAATAGTTTTTAAGTGGTCAAAAAAGGGATCAAAATTGAAATTTGATTCACAATAAGTTCTATATGTCAGTTTGCTCTTAATCATGATGACATGTGAGAATTGTGGGCGGCAATTCTATAGGAAATATAATGAGAATGTATAATAAATTAATAATACAAAAAAATGAATTAATCATCTTCCCTTCGGAGTATTTGGTATGGATGAACAAGAAACGAATAGAAACATTTGAATGATTTACCTTTGGGATGTAATCAATATCAAAATCAATTTCTGGTTTTAATGGCGAATCACAAGGCAAAGGTTTGATAACATCGATCTCATTAATGATGTCTTTGCCTGCAAAATTAATAAAAAATAAGAATAATGTTATTGAAAATTGTTTTTTTTTTTAATCAGTTGTGTGCATTTTACTGTTGGGTAATTACTATTGATGGGATGAGTCCAATATTTTTCGCGATTCCGATACAATTACGGATTCCGATTCTGATTCTTTATAAATCTCTAAATATTTAACTATAGAATCGTTAATTGTTTCCAATTACCGTAAAAACATATGTCAAATGTGCATATATTTTCTCAAATATAACAATAATATCTTTAGATTTTAGCTTTACTGGTAGTTTAAAATAAATATTTATCATTTTACTATTGCTACTAGTGTTACAGGGAAAGGCTGTTTATATGTATAAATGTCTTCTCTCCCTCATCATCACTCTCGTTATATCTGTTATATGCATTGTCCCAATATGAATCCCTCGCCATCCTTAATATGTACCCCTATGCAACACTAATAGTAGAATATTTTGTTTTAAACAAAATTAACTAAAGAAAGACAATTAAAAGAATCATTCTTGGCGTTAGAAAATAGGCACAAATTTTTCCGATTACCTTTAAAAGTTTCTGATGCCCGATTCGATTCTGATTAATCGTCCCAACACTAGTAATTGCATATCAACGCTAAGAGCTACTCGAGGATAATGGTTAATGAGATGGAAATGTTCTTAGTCGGAAAATGAAGAACAATCAATGGCATGAACCAAGTTTGATTTCAAGTATTTGCTGCCATTATATCTGAAGATGACCACATCGTAATCTGCAGGAAATCAGTCTTGCGGTAATGTGTTCCACAAATTTTATAAAGAAGCCATATTCATGGAAATTCTGCTTGACACTAGTAGGAATTCCGATGAGATGATCCATTTATTGAAAATAAATAGATTAAGGAAAAAACTTTTAAAATTATTTGTATTCCTTTGTCAAAAAATAAATTTTGTTATAATTCTACATAATTTAACCCAGAATGTCCATATATATATATATATATATATATATATATATATATATATATATATATATATATATATATATATATATATATATATATATATCAGTAAATGAGATTTCAGTTCGAAAGCATTTTGTGAATTACCTTTTGCCAAGGCCCCAATACCAATGCACGAAACAACAAGTTCGTCGCTTGAACATCTGCTCATCTCCTTCATACAAGTACAAAGAACCTCCTTATCATCATCATCATCTCCATCATCATCATCATCATCATTTGAACTGGCACAGATTCCACCATACAAGCTTTCTGATTTTGCTACTCTGTGTAAATTAAAAAAAATAATAATAAAATGACATTATTTTATAAAATTCATATCTGTCATGATAATTCTTACACAAATGATTTTTCAGTTTCTATATTTAAGCATTTTTCTATGCATCTATATATACAATAAAGTATCATTTATATTTATATTAGCTGTCCCCATGCGGGTGTAACAGAAATATGGCTGACTTGTTTACAAAGAATTCGCACTTGACAATAATAAACAACAAATGTGGAATTAATATTGAAGCGAGAAATACAACACTCACTTTTATACACAAACATGGAATACACTTTATTTCAACTTATTTTTTATATTAAATTTTTTTTTTATATCATTTTGCCTTTTACACTCAATCAATTCTGAATACATGTTTCAGCCTGCTTTAAAAATTGAATTATATAAACTATGAACAAGGTAAAAGCACATAGTGTTTTTTATTCAGTCCGGAAAAAATTAAATCTTTCAGTATTTATGCAGAATAAGGACTGCGTTGTCGTCGTAATTTTGTGATCAATTTACGTAAACGTCAAAACGCTTAACTAATGAAATCGAAGCTGTTTTTTTTATAAAAAAAAGAAATTAAGTATTTATCTTGATTTAAAAAAAAACAAAACAAAACAAAAATTGTTTGCTATTAGTTGATTGTTATTCAAAAATAATTTTGTTTTTTTACACGGTGGTCACCATTTATCAAAGGCCGGAAGCCACTCAGGGATAAGGGTTATTGCAAGTACAGTACGTTAGTGTGGAGATTTGATGAAGTGTTTACTTAAGGGGGCGGTTCATTAGGAATTTGTTAACGTTGGACTTGAACACATCCAAGTTGTAGTCAGGTGGGAAGCAGGCAGACGGACCAGAGTTCCACAGGCGTGCAGTTCTAAGAAAGAAATATTTCTAAAACCTTATAATGAATGTTTCTTTAATTTGAATTTTGTAAAAGTTTTTACCTAATAATTGTTTATTAGATTTTCTTCATAACAACAAAAAGAATATTGTGTTGATTTTTAAATTAATTCTTTATTGAATTATCTTCGTAATAACATCGTCGAAAAAATTCGTAATAACATCGTCGAAAAAATTGGTCAGCGTTAGTGCACACAAAAAATAACTAAACTTTTGTTCGGCACTTTCTAGAGTTTTACATAATCTACCTGGAAAATTCTGACAACATAAATACTGATATTCCTACTAGAAGAGAAATGAAATTGCAAAATTATGCGAAAACTGGGTATACCTTACCTCCACGAGAGTGAGAAATCATTTGGATACAAACTTTTTGCTACAACAACACCCTTTCTTGTAACAAGGTCATTGTCTTTGTTGCTATCAAAGTTTCCGCACAGACCTGAACAAAGACAAAACAGATTTGATTAGTATCAATTTTAAATATATTTCATATGAAAGATTTTTTTTTATTAATATAGAATAAAGAAAATATATCCCAAAAAAGATTTTCATACTCTGGCAAAGAAATACTTTGTATTCTTTGACTTTTGTAATGAATAAGCAACGCTAAAACAACTTGCATGGAAAAAAACATTAAAAAAAAAACATAATATATAATTTCGGTACTACTGCATATTAAATCACGTTTTTCCGTGAGTCTCATTTGGCAACGTCTGACCGACTACACAAACTGCCCCAGAAAATGGCGAGTTAGCTTATTCAATGAAAAACGGAGTTGCGAAAAGAGACGCGAGCGAGCAGACGACACCAAATTGGAAGAAAACACATAAGAATCTACAAGACCGTCGTCCGTCCGTCTGTTCATACGTCACATCACATCAATACCCGGTTTCCTGCATTGTTATAGCATTCTTATACTCTCTCTCTCTCTCTCACACACACATATTTATTTTCGTCACCAAAAATATAACATCCATATTTGATTCGCAAGAAGATTGATTTTCTGAACACACGTTTACACATTTGTACACACACGTTTGCATATCTTTTATTTATAGAATATTTTTTTCTAAAAATACAACCAAACTTTTTTCGAAAAAACAATATATTACCTTTTCTTGAATTTTCTTATAATTTATTACTTTTATATTCTTCTCACCTAAGTTTACATATTTATACCATTGAAAAAGAAGAAAAGAGAAATTTGTATTACCCATGGTGTTATTGAAGTCTACCAACGATGCTCTCATCTGGACATTTATATAATTTCCGTTGTTCACTTGTATTAGCACAACGCTGCCAGTAGGAAGATGAACCTATGAGGATGTATAATAAACAATAATAAAATATCTACTACATTGAAAACAATTCATTAAATACAGTTCATTGAATACAAGTGGCTAATTTGCTCATATTTAAAGGAATGTCATATTTATTGGAACGTTACGCCAGTAAGCAGAGGTTATGTAAATTTTATGACCTTGTTTAAGGGGTTACATGGAAAACAGAACCCAGGAATAGAGTAACAAAATGTATTCACAGGAACATATGAAAGGAGGGTTGTTCAAACAGCCAATGATTAACCTTCGATATCGACTTCCACCATGCAGTTTTGTCTTCCGGTATTTATTGTATATGGATCAGTTCATTCGTTGGTAACAGTTAACTAGCATCAATATTGGGAGGGTTACATTAAGTACTGAACAACCTGGTAGCAAATAGAAATAGGCCCAGTCTGACTGGCATGATTGACGCTAGGGTTCAAAGGTCAGGTCCCTAGACAAAACGCACTAGAAAGGTGGGTGTCGAATGATATTACAGATAAAGTACATCACGTATACCGGGAACAGGATAGAGTTTTTAAACAGTTCAAGTCAGGGAACCAGGCTGATAATGTAGACATTTAAGTGAATATTTACTCGAAACTTTGTCTTTTCATTGACCATTAGAAAGCGGAGTAAGAAAACTAGGAAAAAAGGATTTAATTCTATCTTTTAGCCTCTCCCTCACCTGAACATACTTCTCTCACCAATAAAACCTTTGAAACCAAAACAAGTCTCCATTGTTTCCATTTATTCGCTTAAGTTAAACAGCCGATCAACAGCCACTTGATGCCACAACCATGTGTTGTATATTGAGCTGAGCGGCCCACATGGAAAAACGACAATCGGCGAATAAGGACAACGACCGTGCACGTATGTAAAAAATACTTTTATTATTTGGTTTGTTTTCTTGGTCTCTCATTGGCAAAAAACCCCATATGCACACACGTACGCGTTTGTGTGAAAACATCATATGCAAATCGTTTGTTCAAGTTTGTTAAATAATTGTTTATGAAAATGTCATGAATAGTTCTTATATTTACTAGTTATTAGTTTGTAAGTCAGCATGATAGATCTGATAGGAGAATTGATTACATAATCTGTGACTGTATCCATTAAGCTGATTATGAACATCCTATAACATTAATTAACAGCATACTTCCTTCTGAAAATGTAAGGATGAGCTAAAGTCTTATGTGGTTCTTATTTATCCATATTGCATGAAGTTAGACGAAAGTTATGTCATAGAAACGTTAATAACTGAAAAACTGTTTTCCTGATCTGACTAAAATTTTGTATGGTATTTTACTTCTTTTGTGGAAATCGCGCTAAACAAGGTATGACGCCATTTGATGTAAGAAGCTAAAAGTGTACTGCTTCAGGAAGGAAACTAGCCAATGATAAATGTTATATGAATAGATTCCAACTCAGAAAACAGCAATTATTGTTAACAAAGTTATTATATTATTATTGTTATATCAAATTTAAAAAATCGGATGTTGATATTTCGTGAAAATTTCAATCATGACCGAATTTTTCAAAGTCAAGGTCAACGTCAATTTCATATAAGACTCAGGAATTCATTGTCACCAGTCTATACAGTGAAAACAACAAAAGTTATTGCCAAAAGTGATTTTTACATTTGTCGTAACCTTGAACTTGATATTTGACCTAGAAATTCCAAAATTAAATCAATTTTAAGTTTTACTAAGTTTACCTATGACGTATATTTTGACCAAGTTTGATGATGAATGCTAGGCTGTATACAAACAAACTAAAGAACATAGTGACTTACTAACAAACTCAACCGAATATATTACCTCCTTATTGGAAGAAATAAAAGGTATGAACCCCTACTGACCATCATTTTTTATCTTTATCTACTTACTGGAAATAAAATCATTACTCTTTAATTTCATTACAATATTTTGGTTTAATAAGAATTCATTGTGTCCGAAATTTTACCAGTACAATCCTTACTCTTGTCTCATGCTAAGATTAGGCGTTTCATAAATGACTTTCAACTTCTGTTTGTTGCCATTTCACTAATGTCACAGGAACATATCATTATCAATCGATCTTCTCAACGTTTTAAACGACCTACTGCATCAATGTGGGGTACACATTGAAACGATTCAGATAACTTATGGCAGGTGACATGATCAATGATTTCATTTTCTCCCTTGTTTTGCTCCAGTTTTGTTTTTGATTAAAGTCCTGTTGTCTGTCGGTTTTCAATCTAACCTAAACAGTTTAATATTTTCCTACGTTTACTACGCCTTAAAACTGTTAAAAATATTGCAAAAGTGTTAGATAAGTTGGGAAGAAAAGGGAGTTTTATGTTCTTTTACAAAAATGTGCTTTTGCATAAGTTTTATATTTAAATACGTTTAATTTGTGATGGAATTAAGTTTACGTTGCTATGTGTGACTATTTGTTCTCTAAGCTACATCGTACGTATTTCTATAAAGCCCAAGCCTTCCTCATCCTGGTAGAGATAGTTAAAACATAATAGTGCGAGAACTATACCAGCTGAAACGCTGGTCCCTGAAGAACAGGTTTGACGCCAAGTGATATTGATGTTGCTGCGTTTGGTATTGAGGTTACTCTTGTAGATTAACGAATGGTTGTGTTCAACAAGGAGAACTTCATGCAGACTATACATATGTAAATTTCAATGCTCTGCTATTAAAAACTCAAATCCAAATCTCGACGCTTAGCTGTCAAAACTCAACTCTAGAACATGACGCACTGCTGACAACACTTCCTACTCTGACATTCAAATCCAAAATCGACCCAATCTCTGAGAAATCAGGCGGAAACATCTCATTTGCATGTTGAGTGACAATACTACAATCATATAAAGAAAAAAGTGACCCATTTTTTTTATTCTTTTTGTTTACATAGAACTCTACAGACTGCACACAAACAAGTTTGTACTAATTTTAAAGTTCTTGATTACAAAAGAGCAACTTGGTAGCATTTTAGATCACAGAAAGCAATGAAAGAGTATGGTGGGGTCTCTCGATGCCATATTAATGGGTAATTGTTACAGCTTTACCTTTTTATGTGCGACAAAAAAATTTTCTTAATTTCTATTTCTCTCTTACTTTCCCTCTCTGCCCTGCTTCAAGCAAGTCTGTCAACCTAGTCCACAACACCCAAAACTCCATCATGAAAAGTTTCAATAAAAAGTACACGATTAAACTCGGATCTCAATTAAAAATAGCAAACAGAATCCTGAATAGAAGCATGTGTTCTATCCCAACTATCATCAATGAACTTGAGGTAATCTCGTCAGAATCAGACTAAGCCAAACTCTTTGCCAAGAACTTTGCAGCTAATTCTACCCTTTGTGACCAAGGCCGCCAAACTCCAATATTTCCTCCTGTATCAGAAAACACGCTATATGATATAAAAATATCTGTACATGATGTTGTCAAGCTAATCAAAAACCTTGATTCCAGTAAAGCAACCGGCCCTCACGGTATTCCAGTTATAGTACTCAAAAGACTTCAACCAAAACTAGCGCCCATCTTTACAAAACTGTTCAAACGTTGTCTTAAGGAGAATTGCTTCCCATTACCTTGGTAATCCTCATCAGTATGCCCGGTATTTAAGAACTCAGATGATCGCTCATCTCCCTCTCAGTACAGACCAATAAGTCTCCTGTGCATCATGAGTAAGTTGCCGGAATCTTCGTTAAATAAAGAAGTAATTAACCATCTCAGCAAAAATAATCTTCTTAGTGATACGCAATATGGTTTCCATTCCGTAGATTCACTAATATGAGATATAACTGTAAGCACATCTGCTGTAGATCTTTCTCAGAGAAGAGATGTTGCGAGTTTGTCTCTGCTTTATCATTATTTTCATGGCAAGTGCTCGGCTGAGCTCCAATCTATGGTCCCCTCTCACCAAACTTTTACAAGAAACATCCGTCTAGCAGAAAATACTATTAATAATTACCCCCACTCTTTATCTGTGCCTAAACCTAAACATAGATTCCATGAGCAAAGCTTCTTTCTTAGAACTGCACGCCTATGGAATTGTCTTCTGTTTTCCTGCTTTCCAGCTGACTACAATATGGTTGTCTTTAAGTCTAACGTAAACAAGTTTTTGATGAGCCGTTCCATATAAGTTAACAAATTTACCGAATTTCCATTACTAACGATTACTATATTGAACAATTTCTACTGTACACTCTTTAACCCTCGAGTGGCCCCTTGGCCTTGATAAGTGGTGATGCCTATGTAAAAAAAAATGCTGATAATAATAATAATAATAATAATAATAATAATAATAATAATAATAATGAAAATAAAGTAGTTAATGTGATAATTTCTATTGGTAACAAAATTACTTCCGATCACATACCTCATATTTCCGTCCGTTGTTGTATTTAAGCACTCGAGTCCCAGGGGTAAGGACTCCATTTTTGTAAAGTTTGATCATCAATTTTCTCTGCGTTTTTTTGACTGCACCTTTTGGTCCACAGCGATCGAACAAAATCACATCGTCTCCAGACATAATTGCGACTCCACAATTGCAGGAAGCACGGCCATTACATTTTCGGTAGAAAGTATTCACCTAGAAAAATAATCATGCGCAAAAACAAAAATTAATGAAATTTATATCAAAATCAAAAAATATATGAGTCTTCTGGGTGTAAATCATCTTGATTCGCATCTTCTTCTTGGGACGGATTGCGAATCCACGTGATGTATTTTCCGCCATTACTTTCAATCCAAGGCAAGTTGGTTGATGAACGCCCAACTAAAGATTTTCTCTCCATCTTCTCCTTGGCTTTCCCCTGCCTCTTTTGCCTTCTAACATACCCTCAAAGCTTAATTTTGACAGACTAGTGATTGATCGTTTGACATGACCCAAAAATTTTAAGGGTTTTACTTTTGATTTTATCAAATAGAGGGTGTAAGGAAGTAGTTTGACGGAGGGTGGATATTTTGTTTTTTTCCGATCAAGCAATGTCCCGAATTGAAACGCATTACATGATTTTGAAACACCGTAATACAATTGGCATATTGTTTAGCCCATATGATACAATCAAGGCCATATAAAACTACTGAGAGTACATAAATAAACTTTCACTT
Source organism: Euprymna scolopes (assembly GCF_053919585.1). Lineage (NCBI taxonomy): Eukaryota > Metazoa > Mollusca > Cephalopoda > Sepiida > Sepiolidae > Euprymna > Euprymna scolopes. The sequence continues at coordinate 1,803,549 of NC_136489.1, read as the reverse complement.
TAACAGTTATCGGCACCCTTTTTGATTTTAGAATTTGGAAAACCGTCCAACCCCGCCCGATTCTGTGTTTCAATGTTGCCTCGTGCACACTAGAGAAAGTCAGTTTATGCCATAAATAAATAATTGGGTGATCTGTTTGATGGGTTTACTGTGAATAGCTATGTTTAGGTTAAAATGTGATTTAGCTGTAGACATACATTCTGTTTTCTCAACGTTTTTTTAAATTCTATTCTGTCAATTCGCGCTTTTTCAATTTTTATATTTTTAAATTGATTAGGATAAAAATTGGTCTTTATATATATATATATATATATATATATATATATATATATATATATATATATATATGAAGAACATAGTAATAAAATACTAAATTGGAGTATCGGAGAGAATAATAATAATAATAATAATAATAATAATAAGTAAGAAAAGTGGACAATATAGCAATTGTAAAAATAACCGAAAGAATAACAAAAAAATATAATAACTAGAAATCGTAATAAGCCAATATCAACGATCCTAATAGAAACAAGAAAAGCTCATAATGAACAGAAGTTGCAACTGTAAAACTCATGCAATTTGTCCACTAAAAATAAATGCCTAACCAAAAGTATTGTTTATCAAGCAACAATATTTGCCATAAAAAGAAAGAAAAAAAAAAACAAATACCAAGAAATGTTACGTGGGTATTGAACTGATTGTAGAATCAGTTATTTACACCATAAAATCACATCCATGCCAAATAAAAACAGCATTAATGAAAGCTCAAAAGAAAGTAGACGTTCATTAATAGTCGAATGGAAAATAGCATGAAAAGCCAGTGCATGTAGAAATTTAGAAGATCCGTGAAGATCATGCCAGAATGAGCTTAAATTTTACTTATATATATAATCCAAACCAAAATACTAATCACAATACCTCTAATCCACCCAGTCGCATCAGGAGAAAGAAAACTATTTGGTTTAATCCTCCATTTAGCCTAAATGTCAAAACTAATATACCTAAGTAATTCTTCAACATTGTTCAAAACTCTTTCAAATACCCACACAGATATAGTTCTATTTTCAATAAAAATTCAATCAGGATTTCTTATTCAACAATGCCTAATTTAGCACAAAGGATCTTAACATCTAATAGCAAAAAAATTAAATCAGCCCAAAAATTCCCTTTCCCAATTAAACCCAAAACTAACTGTAATTGTAACAAAAAACATCCTAGCCCACTCAATAATGATTGCATCCATAAAGATGCTATATATTCTTCACAATTACTGAGCTCCCACGCAATCCTTCCATAACAGACACTAATATTTCGTCTTCAAGTTATCCTTATTCCCATCCTCCATCTGATATAGTTACTAAGCCAATACACCACTCGAGCAGCCCCTCCATTTACAATCATACAACTAGCAATAATAATAATAATAATATTAATGAGAATAATAATATTTCTCCTAACAGCCATCCTAACACTAACAACACTAAGTATCCCCTCCAAAATAGTTCTCATACAAACATTGTCCCACCATTTGTTGAACACTATGAACAAAATTCAAACTATTTAACTAATACAATACAGCAAATTAATATTAATACCAGACCTCGAACTTTTAATAAAGTACATACATATATCGGCGCTACTTCAACATTAATTAAGAAAAGAATATCAAACCACATTTCTTCTTTTAACAACCATAATTCTAATAATAACCAAGGAACTTCTCTAACCACTTTAATTAAAAAACTTAACTTTAATAATACCCCCTTCTCAATTAAATGGACCATCGTAAAAAAGTTAAGTCTTATACTCCAGGCTCTAAGTCATGTCGCCTCTGCACAATCGAAGCTATAATTATAATTACTTTCCCTCAAAGTAACAATATAATGAATTCTAAAAATGAATTGATCTCTTTCTGTAAACATAAGTCCAAATTTAATTATGGCAATTTTGAAATTACATACTTTTAGATAGATATATAATTTTTTCTTTATCGTTTTTTCTACATACTTTCTTAATACATACTTTCTTAATACTTTATAATTTAATAATCCTTTATTTTAATTCTTTATTTCTTCTTTGCTTGGCCGTTTTTTATCTGCAATTTCTGTTTTAGTCTTTAAATATTCCTATCTATCTAATATATCAATCTACCCACACTTTCATATCTTGTATGTATATTTACTTATATTTTACTATATGCATTTACTTACTTACTTTCTTGCTTTTTCCTGAATTTGCAGATACCGGCCATCCTCTCCCCTTAAATAATTTTTATTTTTTATTATATATTTTATTTTTTATTTATTGTTTATTTATTATTTCTTTTTATTTATTAATTAATTAATTAATTTATTTATTTTCCATTTAGTGTCTTTTAACAGCTCTTGCTGACATTTTCTTAAGTAATACCCTGTACATTTCAGTTTGACCTATATTATTTTGCCCTATATATTTTTTCGCGCCTTTTAACATTTCCTGTCTGGTTCATTTTGACATTTGTTTTTCTATTTTATATTTAATTTTATTACCATTTAATTTTTCCCCTCTTCTTCTTCCCTGATCTTTCTTATTTATATTTAGGTCTTGGCAACCGTGTGAAAAGCATATCTTATTTTTCTTTTATTAATATTATTGGAGTTTTTCCCCTTTTCCCTTGTACATGTTTGTGAATTGTTCCATGGATTTCGGCCTTTGGATTATTTTGGACCATCTTCCAACTACGGGATTTCCTTGAATTTTACTTGTGCAAATGGAAATTTAATTAACTTCTTGAAGTTATATTTTTAGATTTTACCGTCATTGGATTATTTAGCTTTCACCAGACTATCCATTCACGTGTAATCACCTTTTTCTTCACCATATTCCCTCTGCTTCACTTTTTTGTTATCAAGTAAGATCTTTGACTTACTTGTTGTTTCATCAAATACTTTTGTATGCAAAATCCGATCCCGTATTTTGCTAATTCCTACCCTCTGATGAGAAGGAAAGTATTTCTTCAAAACTCCGCGGATTAAGGACTATCCACTTATCAAGTGTTTCCTTTTCAGATTAAATATGTTTTTAACTCTTTTTCAAAGTGTTTTTTGACATGTTTTATTAACTGTTTGCTTGTATTATAAGCTCTATCTCCTATTTGGTTTTATCGAGCTTTTACATCTGGCTGAGATAACTTTATAAATATTAATTCTTTAATATTTATAATATACTTTAATTTTACCATCTTGGATCATTTTGGTAAATTTAATTGTAATTTTTATTTTTATTTTATATATATATATATATATATATATATATATGTTAAGAAATTGTGTGTGTATGTGTGTATATATATATATATATATATATATATATATATATATATATATATATATATATATATATATATCTTCTATAATATAAGGCTGAATGTCTGTGTGGTGTGTGTGTGTGTGTCTGGTCACGAATAGCCTCCTATATGATTGACTATTTTAAAAAATTGATTACATACAATGATAGAAGATGTATCGAGACACAGGAATGGGTATGTTTGATCTGGTAGAATGGTGGTTCATTAAAATTGTGGGGTCTGCGTTCGCGCCTGGTCCACAAAGTATGGAAATAAAAAATTTAAAAATTAAAAAAAAAAACGCTTACAAGTGTTTTTGATATAGATGTACATAAGAATACTTTGATAAGTATGTTTTAACTTAAATAGGGATGGTATAATAAAATTGTGGGGTCTGCGTCCGCACCTGGTCTCCATAGAATGGAAATAGACACAAACTTTAATAAAGAATTTTCATATCTATCTGCGTTAGTCTACTTTGATAATTATGTTTCGGTTTGAAGAAATATGATATAATAAAATTATGGGGTGTTCGTTCGTGCCTGACCTCCATAGAATGGATATATGTCACAAAGTTTAAGAAGGTTTTTTAATATAGATCCACAGAATATTGTGATAAGTGTTTCAGTGTGAACAGGCATGGTATAATAAATTATGGGGCTTATCTATTTTATTTTTACTTTCATCATATTTTGCTTTGGTTTTGATACTCCCAAATTCGAAGCTATCGCTTTACAACCCTTCCTTTTCATAACCTATCATACTTTCATAAATCAGAGTTCATTTTCTGTAGGCTGTTTTTGAACCCAGTCAACGACGGGTACTTTTGCTAGTATATATATATATATTCATTTAATATATATATATATATATATATATATATATATATATATATATATATATATATATATATTCGTTTAATTTACTGGGAGGAAGGCACTCCTCAGTCTTCGTTAAGGAGAAGGAAAACATTGATGTAAAACTTGAGGTCTACTATATGCTCTCTATTGTGGCAGCCATTGCACGAAAAGTGAATTATCCTACACAAAGCCTTCACTTCTATAAACGCATCATCTGTGTGGATTTTTGAACAACTTAGTTATTTTGGCGGACTTTATACGTCAAAATCGATGGGAGGGTACATCATATAAACATACATAAAATTCAAAATGTTAAATCAAAATTATTTCTTTTTACTTGTTATAAAAAAAAATTCGGAAATATACTTTACCTGATATGGAAGGGTTTTGTGTTTGTACATGATGAACTCTCCTTCAAAGAAATTGTTAAAATATCTGTAAGAAAGAGACAACAAATACAAATTAGCATAAAGAAGAAATAATATAAATTCTTGAAGAAAAATTAATTAAAAAAATTATTTAAAAATAACAATCAACAAATGAAAAACATATAGTACTTATTTACAATCATCCCGCCATCCAAAAATGCCTAATTCTTTTTTTGCCATAGACACCACGCTAGGCACAGCAGATTGACAATACTATTTGCCCATATCTAAATATTCATATACAAATGTATACGTTTTTGTTTACTTGGGAGTTATCACTTATAAAGCCCGAACCCCACTCAAGGATAAGGATTAATTAAAAAAAAAAAATATTAGAATTTCACTCTAAACAATGCACAGTACCAATTTGATGTAGGGAGCTACTATCAGGGATATAAGTCGCAGAGATACTATGTAGGGAGTTGAGCAGCAAGATGTCTGTTCACATTACACTTGAACTTCTGCATGTCAGTACAGTTGGGGAAGCAGGAATCCGGAAGGGAATTCCAAAGTTTAGCAGTTCTGAGAAGAAGCTAAGTAAAAGGCTTTCTTACATCTAGAGATCTCTACTTTGTAGGGGTGGGACTTTGCTGTTTATCGGGTTTGTCAGAGGAAATTACTTCAAGGGGATATGAGGACTTGTATCCGTCAGATCATCCACCATTAAAATACTTGTAAAACAGGCAGAGGGATACAACATTTCGCCGATGGGACAGAGGCTGAAGCCTAGATGACAGTTCAGGACCTATCAGGTTAGCGACTCTCTTTTGAACCCAGTCCAGGGGTGAGAGACCAGCAGTAGATGCACCAGTCCAAATCTGACAACAATACTCCATACATGGGCGAATGGTGGCCTTATAGAGGTACAGGATACTTTTAGGCGTAAGTAACTTTATAGCACGATAGAGTTAGCCCATCTTCTTTGCAGCAGTCTTGGCAATGCTCTCAATGTATCTGTTCCAACTCATGTTCCCTGTGAACGTTATGCCGAGGAGTTTGAACGAAGTATTTTCAGGTAATGTATCTTTAGCTATGGCAATTGGTGGTTGAGAAGGTTTCTTGTAATTATTAAAGGAAACAAGCTTAGTCTTGGCAGCATTGAATGTTACCATTCATTTTTGATCCCATTCCACTACAGACTGGAGGTCTTCCTCTAGGGTTTCTGCCATTGCTTCAGATATGTGTTCATTGTGCTTGTACGTATTATAGCGTGTGTTGTCGTCAGCAAATATCGCCATCTCAGAGTTTATTTTATCAGGGAACTCATTTATGAATATCAGGAATAATAAAGGTCCAAGGATTGACCCTTGAGGTACACCCGCATTTATATCATATTGTATAGACGTACGACCATCGAGGACAACCTGGATTCTTCTCTTATTTAAGAAGGATTTAATTATGTTGAGTATTCGTTCATAGGATCTGATTTTCATGAGAAGACCAATGTATGGTGATAGTGAAATAATTGTTAATGGTGTAAATTGGGTAGAATTTGATTATTTATGTGGACAGCTCAACAATAGCTAGTTTACACTGAATTTGGAGGCTACCATGTTGTATTCCACCGGGAAGCAGGACAGCAGAACAGTGTTCCCCAAGCGGGCAGTTCTGGAAAAGAAGCTTTTTTCATGAAATCTGCATTTAGATTTAGGCAAAAACAAAGAGAAGGGTAACTCGTTTATAGTGGTTGTAGCTAGTTGAGTGTTTTTGTGAAAGTTTGGTAAGGGGAGTACCATAGATCGGAGTTCATTGAAAAAATGAATATCCATTATATTCTTAAGCTGTATATATATATATATATGTATTTTATATGAATATACATTGCAATTTCATCTCTATTGTAATCTCTCACCAACATAGGAAATAAATAACAAGTACGTTAGGAGTGTTGCTGTTTGAAAATGAGTGATGATAACCTAAACTCATCTACAGCATATAAAAGAATAAATATGTAGCGTCGAGTCAGGTCAGACCTAGTATATCAGCCCCGAGACTTTGCTGGCATAACTGAATATTCAAAAACGTGAACTCTTGGCGGTTAATTGGCTACCTTGGTTTGGTCACGTTGAAAAGAAGCGATTCTTGAATGAAAAAAAAAAAACAAAGAAAAAAACATGCAGATGTCAAGAGGTGGAAGCCAGAAAAAAGTGGAAAGACCTAAGAAAACTCAGACGCTAACCATACAATGGAATTGGAATACTGAAGATTCCCAAGCTTTTAGACTAGGATTGCTGGCTGTCAGAAAATATCAGACATCTGACCAAAGGAAATAAAAGTGCTATTATAGGAAAGGGATTCGAAATCTCTGTCCTCAGAAAATTTAGGTCACATGGTATTAGCGGATCGGTATCACATCGTGACATAGCCTTCTCTAATATTTTCCGAGGCCAGAAAGAGTAAAAAAATTGGAATCCTTTTCAAACATTAGCACTGAAATAAAATTAAAATTATAAAATATACTACTGCTGCTGATGATGATGATATTTGTTTCTATAAATAGTTATTTATTTGAAGTTACATTTTTTTTTTTTAATGGAGAGTAGATAATACACTGTGGTTGTGTTATCGGCAGCTCCAGTAACTCTCGCTTCTCCTTTTTTGTCCCTCAGTCCTCATTTCCAATGAGTGATTTTTCTGACAAAGGGTGAAGAAAAAGCTGCTTTCCAGGTCGGTAATACTTCGTGAACAGTAGCCTGAGATGTCGGAAATTTTTCTGTTTCTATGTCTATCCTTGTGACCACGTCACTAGTAAGGGCGCTGGAGGTAAACGTTTCATCTGGGCTGACATTACCCGCCAGATAGTCAGGGACCGAACCTTGGTTAACCACTAAGGAGGCCGTCCTATCAGCAGGTGTAAATTACTGGGACTGCTGTATTGCCATTTGGTGAATGGATTCTGGACCATGCAGTACCTTCTGGTGGGGCTTCTCGATGCCATACTAGTGGGTAATTGTTACGGCTTTACCTTTTCATGTGCTACAAAAGAAAAATTCATCTCTTTCACTCTTTTACTTTCCCTCTCTGTCCTACTCTAACCAAGTCCACTCTAACCTGTTCTACAAACCCCAAAAACTCAACATGAAATATCTCAAAAAAAAAAAAAAATGAATAAACCTAGAACCCCATCCTCCAACATAGATCCCTACTACCGTGTCTCCTTCAACATCAGGGGTCTACGTTCCAACCTTCCAGAGGTTGAAACACAATTACAGGAGATGAAACCTGACTTACTCTTTCTAAGCAAAACTGGCATAGGGCCGACCACTTCCCTAGATGAGTTCATAATAAAAGAATACTCTAACTTAACATCTAAATCTGACCCCCAAGATCGCCATGGGCATGGGATATGCTCCTACATTAAAGATGGCTTCCCGTGTGGTAGAGATATCTCCAGAGAAGACCCTAATTTACCTTATACGTGCTTCCAGGTTGCACTTGCTTACACCACCGCATTCATATTTGCTCTCTATCGCCCCCACAACAGCAGGGTTACTGTCCTTAAGAGTATATCTGAGAAAATTGACCTCATCCTGTCTGCTCATCCTTTGGCTACCATTCACATATGCAGTGATTTCAATGTCCATAATGTGGAATGGCTGACCCACTCAAATAAGACAGATGATGAGAGGAGGTTCTGTCATGATTTTGCCATTGCCTATGACTTCACTCAGATTGTTCATGAACCCACCCGTGTGCCCGATACTACTGGTCAGTATGCAAACCTTCTAGACCTTTTTCTCACAACTTCCCCTGAGCTATGTTCATGTTCCGTCCTATCTCCCCTGGGATCCTCCGATCACACAGATGTATCAGGTCAGATAAAAATGAAATGTAATAAGTCTCCAGATATACCTCTCCACCGTACTGTATATCGATACTCTATGGCTGACTGGGATAGCTTCCGTACATGCATATCTGATCTACCTCTGCATTCCATGTTTAAAAAGGATGTATCCTCTATAGTATCAGACCTTACTGAATGGTTACTTGTAGGCATAGACCGATTCATACCATCTAAAAAATTCCAACAAAAACCTAACAGCCAGCCATGGTTCTCCACAGAATGTGCTGCTGCCATTGCACACAGAAATCACTTTTTCCATAACTACCAACGTAATAGATGTACTGAGACTAAAGCTGCCTTCAGGACTGCCAGCAACCACTGTAAAAGAATAATAAAAATGCAAGAGAGCTATACGCTCAGTCCGTCAAATCCAAAGTAGCTAAGCAGTGGCTTGGTTCCTACCGGTTTTGGCAAATAGCAAACAGGTCCTGAACAGAAGCGTGCGTTCTATCCCAACCATCATCAATGGACCTGAGGTCATCTCATCAGCATCAGACAAGGCCAAACTATTCGCCAAGAACTTTGCAGCTAACTCTACCCTCTGCAATGAAGGACATCAACTACCCACATTTACTTCTACAACAGACAACACCCTATCCAACATACAAATATCTGTGCACAAGATCGCCAAACTAATCAAGAACCTTGATTCCAGTAAAGCAACTGGCCCAGACGGCATTCCAATTATAGTGTTGAAAAAGCTTCGACCAGAACTTGCCCCCATACTTACAAAACTTTTTAAGCGTTGCCTTAAGGAGAAGTGCTTTCCAACAACCTGGAAAACCTCATCAGTATGCCCTGTATTTAAGAACTCAGGTGATAAATCATCCCCCTCTCAGTACAGACCAATAAACCTTTTGTGTGTCATGAGTAAGTTACTGGTATCCATATTAAATAAAGTAGTCGTCAACCACCTCAGCAGAAATAACCTCCTTAGTGACATGCAATATGGTTCCCGTTCTACTAGATCTACAGCTGATTTTTTTATTTATTTTTTTTTTTTTTACACAGTGATCACCACTTATCAAGGCCCGGAAGCCACTCAGGGATAAGGGTTATTGTAAGTACATCACGTTAGTGAGGAGATTTTATGAAGTGTTTAATTAGGGGGGCGGTTCATTAGGAATTTGTTAACATTAGACTTGAAGACATCCAAGTTGTAGTCCGGAGGGAAGCAGGCAGACGGAACAGAGTTCCACAGGCGTGCAGTTCTAAGAAAGAAGCTTTGCTCATGAAATCCGCGTTTTGATTTAGGCACAGATATAGAGTGGGGGAAATTTTTCATAGTGGATTCAGCTAGACGGGTGTTTTTCGTGAAAGATTGGCGAGGGGGACCAGGGATTGGAGTTCAGACGAGCACCTGCCATGAAAATAACGATAAAACAAGGATAGGCTCGCAACGTCTCTTCTGTGGGAGAGGAGTTGCAGGGTAGAGAAAAGGGCATCCCCCACTAAACCACGAAGTCTATTTTGTACTCTGTCAAGGCATGATAGGCTGTTTTTGGCAGCTCCTGCCCAGATATGGCAACAGTATTCCATCCTTGGACGTACTTGGCTTTTATATAGATAGAGAATTGCATCAGTAGTGAGATATCTTCTGGAGCGGTAGAAGGATCCCACCATCTTTCCTACGACCTTGGCAACAGACTTGATGTACGTGTTCCATTTCAGATCAGGAGTAAAGGTCAAACCCAGAAGCTTGTCAAAACACGGCGCCTCACCCAGACGAGAGCCATCCATCACAATTGATGCCAGCTGGGGATCAGAGCGTTGATGATGTAAGGATAGGAGTTTGGTTTTGGATGCATTAAAGGTAACTAGCCACATCTTCCCCCACTGAACCAAGCGCTCGAGATCAAAGGAGAGAGAATCCGAGAGAACTTTGTCATTTACAGCCTTTGATGTGTTGCCGTAGATGGTCGTGTCATCAGCATAGATGTCAACGAATGATTTAAGTATGTGTTTAGGGAGGTCATTGATGTAGATCAGGAAGAGAGTTGGGCCCAGGATTGAACCCTGAGAGACTCCAGCATTTATATTGCAGGCCTCCGATTTTTGTTCATCTACCACTACTCTTATGAGCCTATCAGAGAGAAATGATTTAATGATTGAGAAAACATTTCCAGTTATACCGTAGCTGGAAATCTTGTGGAGTAGACCCTTATGCCATACTTTGTCAAAGGCCTTTGATATGTCGAGAGCAATTGCCCTAGAAAGGAAGCCTTTGTCAAGAGATTCACTAATCCTGTGGGATATAACCGTCAGCACATCTGCGGTAGATCTTGCAGAGCGGAAACCATATTGTGTGTCACTAAGAAGGTTATTCCTGCTGAGGTGGTTGACTATTTCTCTATTTAATATTGATTCCAGTAACTTACTCATAACACAGAGAAGACTTATTGGTCTGTATTGCGAGGGAGATGACTTATCACCTGAATTCTTAAATACAGGGCAAACTGATGAGGTCTTCCAGGGGGTCGGAAAGCACTTCTCCTTAAGGCAGCTCTTAAATAGTTTCGTAAGTATGGGAGCAAGTTCTGGTTGAAGCTTTTTTAACACTATAATTAGGATGCCATCAGGGCCAGTTGCTTTACTGGAATCTAGGTTTTTTATTAGCTTGGCGACCTCATGCACGGATATTTGTATGTTACCTGGCTTGTTCTGTGTTATAGGAGGAAATATGGGGAGTTGATGGCCTTCGTCGCATAGGGTAGAATTAGCTGCAAAGTTCTTTGCAAATAGTTTGGCCTTGTCTAACGCTGACGAGATAACCTCTGGTCCATTGATAATGGTTGGGATAGAACGCACACTTCTGTTCAAGATCCTATTTGTTATTTGCCAAAACTGGTGGGAACCAAGCCGCTGATCAGCTACCTTGGATTTAACAGACTGGGCATATAGCTCTCTTGCATTTTTTATTACTCTTTTACAGTGGTTGCTGGCAGTCCTGAAAGCAACTTTAGTCTCAGTGCATCTATTACGTTGGTAGTTATGGAAAAAGTGATTTCTGTGCGCGATAGCAGCAGCACATTCTGGGGAGAACCATGGCTGGCTGTTAGGTTTTTGTTGGAATTTTTTAGATGGTATGAATTGGTCTATGCCTACAATTAACCATTCGGTCAGATCTGATACTATAGAGGACACTTCCTTTTTAAACATGGAGTGCAGAGGTAAATCAGATATGAATGTACGGAAGCTATCCCAGTCAGCCATAGAGTATCGGTATACAGTACGGTGGAGGGGTACGTCTGATGGCTTCTTACATTTTGTTTTTATCTTAACTGATACGACGGAGTGGTCGGAGGATCCTAAAGGCGAATGAACGGTACATGAACATAGCTCAGGGGAAGTTGAAAGAAAAAGGTCTAAGAGGCTTGCATATTGATTGGGTGTATCGGGCACACGGGTGGGTTCGCGAACAATCTGAGTGAGGTCATAAGCAATGGCAAAATCATGACAAAACCTCCCCTCATCATCTGTCTTATTTGAATGGGTCAGCCATTCCACGTTATGGACGTTGAAGTCACCACAGATGTGGATGTTAGCCGAGGGATGTGAAGACAGTATGTGGTCTATTTTCTCAGATATGCTCTTAAAGATAGTAACTCCGCTGTTGTGGGGCCTATAGAGGGCAAATATAAATGCAGTGGTGTTAGCAAGTGCAACCCTGAAGCACATATAGGGTAAATTAGGATCTTCTCTAGAGATATCCCTGCCACATGGGAAGCCATCCTTAATGTAGGCACATATTCCATGCCCATGGCGATCTTGGGAGTCAGATTTAGCTGTTAAATTGGAGTATCCATTAATTATGAACTCATCTAGGGAAGTGGTCGGCCCTATTCCAGTTTCACATAGAAATAATATGTCCGGTTTCGTCTCCTGTAATTGGGTTTCAACCTCTGGAAGGTTGGAACGTAGACCCCTGATATTGGAGAAGGAGACCTGGTAGTAGGGATCTACGCTGGAAGATGGGGTTCTAGGTTTAATCGAGTTTTTATTCTGGAGATATTTCATGTTGAGGTTTTGGGATTTGTGGAATAGGTCGGCATACTTGGTTAGAGCAGTACAGAGAGGGAAAGTAAGAGAGAAAAAGACAGGAAAAATTTTTTTTTTATTTGTAGCACACGAAAAGGTAAAGCCGTAACAATTACCCACTAGTATGGCATCGAGAGGCCCCACCAGAGACTACTGCATGGTCCAGATCCACTCACCAAATGGCAATACAACAGTCCCAGTACTTTGCGCCTGCTGATAGGACAGCCTCCTTAGTGGTTAATCCAAGGTTCGGATCCCTGACTATCAGGCGGATAACGTCAGCCCAGACAAAACGTTTACCTCCAGCACCCTTACTAGTGACAGGCAACAAGGACAGACAAAGACAGAAAAATATCCGACATCTCAGACTACTGGTCACCAAGTAGTACCGACCTTTAAGCAGCTTTTTCTTCACCCTTTGTCAGAAACATCACTCATTGAATGAGGACTGAATGACAAAATAGGAGAAGCGAGAGTTACTGGAGCTGCCGATAACACATCCACTGTATTATCTACTCTCCATGATGTGCTAACAGTTATATCCCATGGGATTAGTGAATCTCTAGACAAAGGCTTCCTTTCTAGGGCAATTGCTCTTGACATATCAAAGTCCTTTGATAAGGTATAGCATAAGGGCCTACTTCACAAGATTTCTAGCTACGGTATAATGCTCAATCTATGCTGATGGCACGACCATCTACGGCAACACATCAAAGGCCGTAAATGACAAAGCTCTCTCTGATTCCCTCTCCTCTGATCTTGAGCGTGTCGTTCAGTGGTGGAAGAGATGGCTGGTTACCTTTAATGCATCTAAAACCAAACTCCTAACTTTACATCATCAATGCTTTGTTCCTCATCTAGCATCAATTGAAATGGATGGCTCTTTACTCCTGATCTGAAATGGAACACGTATATAGTCTGTTGCCCGGGCTGCTGGGAAAATGGTAGGATCCTTCTACCGCTCCAGAAGATATCTCACTACTGATGCAATTCTCTATCTGTATAAAAGCCAAGTACGTTCAAAGATGGAGTACTGCTGCCACATCTGGGCTGGAGCTTCAAAAAACAGCCTATCCTGCCTTGACAAAGTACAAAATAGACTTCGTGGCTTAGTGGGGGATGCTCTCTTCTCTTCTCTGCAACCTCTCTTCCACAGAAGAGACGTTGTGAGACTGCCTTTGTTTTATTGTTATTTCCATAGCAAGTACTCGTCCGAGCTCCAATCTCTGGTCCCCCCTCACCAATCCTTCATAGCTAAAACCACTCTCAGTAATTTTCCCCACTCTTTATCTGTGCCTAAATCAAAACGTAGATTCCATGAACATAGCTTTTTTCTGAGAAGTGCACATCTGTGGAATTCTCTTCCATTTGCCTGTTTCCCACCTGACTACAACTTGGACGTTTTCAAGTCCAACATAAACAAACTCCTGATTAATCGCCCCCTTAAGTAAGACGCTTTATCAAATCTCCAATACCAACTATTACTACGATATTATCCCATTGATTATTGCACACAAAATAACCCTTATCCCCGAGTGGCTTACAGGCCTTGATAAGTGGTGATCGCCATGTAAAAAAAAAAAAAATTTTTTGTAGATAGTATAAGGAGTTAGTTTTTGAAATGATTATTTGATTAAAAACATAAATAAATAAATAAAACAAAAATATTTACTCACAGCATATCAAACGTTGTGATATGAGGATCATTGATAGATTTGCACAATGCACTTTTATGCTGGTCAATGATATTCACCTAAAACGAAAAAAAAGGATAAATTCAAAAAGTCTTTTTCAAATGGGAAAGTTTTTCTCCTTAATTTAGAAAGTTATCATAAAGGCAAGCGTCATCTAGATCTATTAATAAATTAAATGTTATCTCCTATTATATATTTTAACTGTATTACAGTTATATTTTGCAAAACATTGTTGAACTAGATTAAGAACAACAATAACTTATTCTATGATGAAATAAGATGAGTTAAAAAATCATGAAGACTGAATGTTTGAGATGAAGAACAGTAGTCCAAAAGTTCCAAATAATACGAATGAGAAATAATGATTAAATTAGAGAAAGTCAGGACTAATGAAAGAATTGGATGAATTTATAAAACATTATGTAATTAAAGCAGATTAGAGGTAATTATGTCATTAAATAAATTAAGAAATAACTGTGTAATTACATAGATTCAGAAATAAATATGTAATCAAATAGAATAATAAATAATTTTGTAATCAAATAAATTCAGAAACAATCATGTAATTAAACAATTATGAAATAATAATGTAATGAAATAAATAAAGAACTAATTATATAATTACATGAATTAGGAATTAATAATGTCATTAAATACTTTTAAATAATTACGTAATTTAATAAATTTAGAGATATTTATGCCATTAAATGAATTAAGAAATAATTATGTAATTAAATCAAGTTACAAATAATTATGCAATTAAATACATTAAGAAATAATTGTGTAATTAAATAAAAAAGTAGTCAACCACCTCAACAGAAACAACCTTCTTAGTGACATGCAATATGGTTTCCGCTCTGCAAGATCTACAGCAGATGTGCTAACGGTTATATCACATAGGATTAGTGAATCTCTTGACAAAGGTTTCCTTTCCAGGGCAATTGCTCTTGATATATCAAAGGCCTTCGATAAGGTATGGTATAAGGGTCTACTTCACAAGATTTCCAGCTACGGTATTACTGGAAATGTTTTCTCAATCATTAAATCGTTTCTCTCCGATAGGTTCATAAGAGTAGTGGTTGATGGGCAGAAATCAGAGGCCCACAGTATTAATGCTGGAGTCCCCCAGGGGTCCATCCTGATCCCAACTCTCTTCCTGATCTACATCAATGATCTCCCAAAACACATACTTAAATCATTCGTTGACATCTATGCTGATGACACGACCATCTACGGCAACACATCAAAGGCTGTAAATGACAAAACTCTCTCTGATTCTCTCTCCTCTGATCTCGAGCGCATGGTTCAGTGGGGGAAGATGTGGCTGGTTACCTTTAATGCATCCAAAACCAAACTCCTATCTTTACATCATCAACGCTCTGATCCCCATCTGACATCAATTGAAATGGATGGCTCTCGTCTTGGAGAGGCTCCATGTTTTGACAAGCTTCTCGGTTTGACCTTTACTCCTGATCTGAAATGGAACACGTACATCAAATCTGTTGCCAGGGACGCTGGGAAAATGGTAGGATCCTTCTACCGCTCCAGAAGATATCTCACTACTGATGCAATTCTCTATCTGTATAAAAGCCAAGTACGTCCAAGGATGAAGTACTGCTGCCACATCTGGGCAGGAGCTACTAAAAACAGCCTATCCTGCCTTGACAGAGTACAAAATAGACTTTGTGGCTTAGTGGGGGATGCTCTTTTCTCTTCCCTGCAATCTCTCTCCCACAGGAGAGATGTTGCGAGCCTGTCTTTGTTTTATCGCTATTTCCATGGCAGGTGATCGTCTGAGCTCCAATCCCTCGTCCCCCCTCGCTAATCTTTCACGAGAAACACCCGTCTGGCTGAAACTACTGTCAATAATTTTCCCCACTCTTTATCTGTGCCTAAATCCAAACGTAGATTCCATGAGCAGAGCTTCTTTCCTAGAACTGCACGCCAGTGGAACTCTCTGCCGCTTGCCTGTTTCCCACCTGACTACAACTTGGACGTCTTCAAGTCCAACATAAACAAACTCCTGACAAACCGCCCCCTTAAGTAAGACACTCTATCAAAACCCCCAATACTAATGATTACTACAATACTATCTCATTGATTACTGTACACACAATAACCCTTATCCCTGAGTGGCCTTCGGGCCTTGATAAGTGGTGACCCCCATGTAAAAAAAATAATAAATAAAAAAATAATAATGAAAAAATATGTAATTAAATAAATATAGAAGTAATTATGTAATTTAATAAATTAATAAATGATTATGTAATTAAGTTTATTAATGTGATTACAAAAATTAAGAAATAATTGTGTAATTAAATACTTTTAAAAAATTGCAATTAAATGAATTTAGAAATTATTACATAACTAAATAAATTTAAAAATAATTATGCAATTAAATTCATTTAGCCATAATTATGCTAAGAAATAAATTAATACAGTATTATCTTATTTTGTAAATTAAGAAATAATTATGTAATTAAATAAAAAAAATATTTTTTTAATTAAGTTAAGAAATTCTTATGTAACTAAATAGGTCAAGGAATAATTATGCAATTAAATAATAAAATAATTTTGCAATTAAATTAAGAAATAATTAACTAACTAAATAGATCAAGAAATAATTATGTAATTCAATACTTTAGGAAATAATTATGTAAATAAGAAATAAATATGGAATAAAATGATTACATAAATAATAGTGTTAGCATATGATTAAAAAATAATGATGGACTTACATGGAAAACTGCTACTATAAAGGTAACGTTTGAAAGAAAGTGAATACAAAATTACTTTCTGAAAAGTTTTGTTCATTTTATGACGTGTCTGAATATTAGGAGAACAGATTTTTTTAAAATATGCTTTTCTAAATCTACTGTCCTAAAGAAAACTATAAGACAGTTTATCTTTATACATTAAGTTGTCTTTACGATAAACACCAACATGACTGAGTCTTGAAAAGAGAAAAGAAAAAATGCAATAACATCAATGTTTGGTGCATTTTAGGGCAGGAAGCCAGTATCTTCAGCCAGCCTGATCTAAAAATAATAGGAGTGAGAGAAAAAGTACCGACTGGGGTCGACGAAACCGTACAAAAATCAGCCGATAGCGTAGAAGTCCCTAACCGAATTTGTATCCTCCTCCCCCGGTAATATCTAAGTTAGCATCAGATAAAAAAAAAAGAAAGAATGAATGTAAGAATCAACGAATGAATGAATGAAGAAAAACATTGAAAGAAGAAAGTAACTCTAGATAATAAAAATTTAGGAAGATCTACTCATGAAAGATGAAGCAAACAATCATACCTCAACTTGGTCAACAGCAGCGGCTTTTATATGCGTATTGTTTTGCTCTGGTACAGCAATGATATTTAGTATTTGCTTTTGGTCCTTGTCGTATATCAGGTCAACGGTTGCCATGATGATGACCTCATGCACCAGCTTCCAGTTGTAGCCCGTCAGCAAAAGCTGGCAATTTCCTTCATTTTTCCGAGTGGTTTTCCATTTGGCCACAGCTTGTGGGATTTTCATGTTGGATCCAGGGCATTTGAGATCATTAGCTTTTCCCGACAGGTACACTCGGATTCCCACGGTGCATTTTTTGACTGGTGTATTTGAATCGCAAATTAAGAATGGGGGAAACGTAGACCGAACTTCAACAGTTGTACCTTTGCTACCTTCAACGACGATTAACAAGCGCGTTTTGTTGAGAATCTACAATAAAGCAAAAAACATTAAAACAACATTTGTTTCTTTCTAAAAATACACAGACATCATAATAGTGTGTAACATAGAAAATTTATTGCATAAAACATCGCAAATATATTTTCACTTACTAATGCATGTACATACCTTTATACACCCGAGTCGTCAAGAATTTGTCTTGTGATAAACCCATTCAGATGACCAATGATTATAATAAATAAGGTTGATTACAAAGAAAAGGACAGTTGCAGAAAACATCAGAGACACAGATTTTTTTTTTTTTTTCAATTTTCACCCCAAATAATGCACAGTGCCACTTTGTAGTAGGGAGCTACTATCAGGGGCATAAGTTGCAGGGAGATGAATAGCAAAATGTCTATTCACATTACACTTGGACTTCTGCATGTCAGTACAGTTCGGGAGAGTAGAATCCTGGAAGGGAGTTCCACAGTCTAGCAGTTCTGGGGAAGAAACTATTGGAGTAGAAACCTTTCTTACACATAGGGATCCCTACTGTGTAGGGGTGAGATTTAGCTGCTTGTCGGGTTTGTTGAGAGTATTTATGTCAAGGGGGTACAAGTGCTTGTAGTTCGTCAGAGCATTCACTATTAAAATATTTGTAGAACAGGCAGAGGGATGCAACATTTCATCAATGGAACAGAGGCTGAAGCTCAGATGACAGTTCAGGACCTATCAGGTTGGCGACTCTCTTTTGAACCCTGTCCAGGAGTGAGAGACAAGTCGCAGATGCACCAGCCCAAATGTGACAATAGTGTTCCATACATGGGCGAATGGTGGCCTTTTAGAGTTACAGGATACTTTCAGGTGTAAGTAACTTTATAGCACGGTAGAGAGAGCCCACCTTCTTTGCAGCAGCCTTGGCAATGCTCTCAATGTATTTGTTACTTTCATATATATATATATATATATATATATAAATGTATATATAGAATATGGACAAAAAAACGACATTATAAAAATATACATTAATGTATATAGATTTAGGTGTAGGATAATTAAAATTTTTATACCTAGGTATTTTGAAGCCAAATGCTTCTCATCAAAAGAGGAGAGAAAACGAGGTAATATATTAGAGATGCGACAACTACATTAGGAGCAAAATAATGGGGCGTGAGAGGAAGAGGGTAATACATTGAAACTGTAGAGGGAGGGGGAGATAGGAGAATTTCAGTAATTAATGCTGGAGAAGAAGAAGATTGCTGATATTAAAAAGTAGAGATGTAAGGTGGTTTGCCATGGTAGGATATGTAGTATGTGTTCAATATGTGTGCATATGTAGAGATGCATCTATACTATCGGGGAAAAATATAAGAGAACGGTAGATGCTCTTATAATCATATGGAGTTGGGGGATATAACAAGAGAAGGGGGTCTCTTGAGATAGGGAACAGCTCTTATAGTCAGGGTATTCGAATTATAACATAGTAATAAATGAAGTATAAATTATAAAATAATAAATGTACCAGTATTTAAGAATTCTGGCAAAAGAACTGACCCATTAAATTATCGCCCCATTAGCCTCCTCACACTTTTTGCCAAAATATTTGAGACCTTAATTAACCATGCTCTAGTCCAGCACCTTACAGATGCTAAACTTCTAACTGAATAACAATAGGGATTTAGACAAGCTCGTTCCACAGCAGACATCCTAACTGTAATCTCTGAACGTATATACCATTCACTGGACAAAGCCGGGGAGGGCAGAGCCGTAGCTCTAGATATATCTAAGGCTTTTGACAGGGTATGCCATGAGGGTGTCCTCAGAAAAATTAGATCATACGGTATCACTGGTAGAATACTTAACATAATTAAATCCTTCTTTAATAAGAGAAAAATTCAGGTTGTCCTCGAAGGTCGTACATCTAAACAATATGATATAAAGGCGGGGTTGCCCCAAGGGTCTATCCTTGGAACTCTGTTGTTCCTGATATTCATAAATGACTTCCCCGACAAAATTGCCTCCGAGATGGGTATATATGCTGATGACACCACACTCTATAGCAGGCACGACAGGAAAACTAATGAACACATATCTAAAGAAATGGCAAAAACACTAGAGATGACCTCCAATCTGTAGTGGAATGGGGACAAAAATGGATGGTCACATTCAAAGCTGCCAAGATTAAACTAGTTTCATTCAATAACTACAAGAAACCTTCTCTACCACCTATAGCAATGGCCAACGACTCTTTATCTGAGAGTACATCTTTCAAACTCCTTGGCCTAACGTTCACAGGAACAATTACATTGAAAGCATTGCCAGGGCTGCTGCAAAGAAGGTAGGCTCTCTCTACCGTGCTAGAAAACTACTAACACCCGAAAGTATCCTGTACCTCTAAAAGGCCAACATTCGCCCATGTATGGAGTATTGCTGTCACAATTTGGCTGGTGCATCTGCTACTAGTCTCTCACTCCTTGACAAGGTTAAAAAGAGTCGCCAATCTGATAGGCCCTGAACTGGCATCTAAGCTTCAGCCTCTGTCCCATCGACGAAATGTTGCACCCCTCTGCCTGTCCTACAGGTATTTTAATGGTGAATTCTCTGACGAACTGTAAGCATTTGTGCCCCCACGACATGAACACCCTCGACAAACCCGACAGGCTGCTAAATCCCACCCCCACACAGTAGAGATCCCTAGATGTAAAAGATTTTTCTACTCCAGTAGTTTCTTCCCCAGCACCGCTAGACTTTGGAATTCCATTCCAGGTCCCTGCTTCTTCAACTGTGCTGACGTGCAGAAGTTCTAGTGTAACGTGAACCATCTTGCTGCCCAAATCCCTACATAGTACCCCAGTAGTTGTGTCCCCTGAGAGTAGCCCCCTACACCAAAGTGGCAATGTGCCTTGTTTGGGGTGAAAATGTAATAAAAAAAGGGATAAATAATATAATGAAAGAATAAAAACTTTGAAATACCATGGAATAAAGAGTTTTACTTATCCTACACTCCTAATTAATGTAACATCCATATTGAATAAACAAATAAATCTATATGAATTAATACATATTATCGTTTTTATTTTAATTCTGCATCTTCTATATAAGATCCAAAGCAATTTGTTGAGCTTTGCATTATCCTGATACGTCTCCTCTTAAAAAATCTGCCTTATTCTTTCAACTCATATATATATATATATATATATATATATATATATATATATATATATATATATCTTCCAATTTTCGGATTTTCACCATGTCAAATCACATTTCAATTCCTTTTGACGGATTGATTATTGCTATTTCTTCTGATGAGTTAAAGGCATAATAGATTCACTGATTGATATAATAATTAAGTGATTGATTTTGCGCTACGAAACAGATACTGTAAAACTTGTTTAGATCGACTTATTTAAAGGAATAAATTATAAGATGGTCAACATCATGAACTTTGGAATATAAATTTTTGTCATTTATTCTATGTATTGCTCTGTAATAACATTGAGCTTCTTAAGAAAATATATTTCTATAGCAATATATATATATATATATATATATATATATATAGTTTTAAATATAATGGGCGGAAGTCTCTCGAGAGCTCTTTCAGCTATCATCTCATCAGGAGAAAATCGATAGCGTAAAAATAATAATACTATGTCGAAAGTAAAGAGTTCTGATGGGGAACTATTGAATGTGCCAAAAATTACGGGGACACTAAAATAAAGTTTATTAACGTTTAAAAAACGATTAAAATATTGGCACGAGAGGGGAAAAAACGGGAGAAAAGATTCATATTTCCCTAAAGAGAAACAATGCGTTAGATGTTTCTTTCTGCCGGCAAAAAGAAGGTTTCCGCACTGCAATAGAGACAGACTCCAAAATCTTTAAATGGTTTCTGGAGTCCGCTCTTTGTAGCATCTCGAACCATTCAATTTTATATCTATCGGCACAGCACGGGTTGTCAACCAAATGCTGGCCAATAGCAGAGTCCAAGGCTGCAGAAGGAGGGAGACTACCAGATCCCATCCTCCCTTGTCTGATCTTCGATGGAACATGCTGGTTTATACAATCAAATATGCAAGGATGTTCGCCCAACATAACCAGCATCGCACTGGCATTTGAATTGATATACAATATTGCTATTTTGGATGTAAGGCAAACTATCCTTGCAAAAAGAAGGAAATGCAGGTCTCATAGTATATACCAAACGCAAGGACACGGAATAAAAGCAGCCATAAATACTTCTGCGAATCTGTTTGGAAAGTCTGTTACTCTTTTCCCCAATCCACGGTAATTTCAAATAAACCGGGCATTTCAAAGTCTTTTTAGGGGATTTAAAATCCGCAACCTTTTGGAAAATACAGTCATCAATAAGGTCAACAGGATAACCATTATTGATGAATATTTCTCTGATCTTAACGAGTTCGGCGTCCAATCTGTTAGGTGAACAAATCATCAGGGCTCTATGTACCAAAGTATTAATTAAGCCGACCTTACGTGATTTTGGTACAGAAGACAACCAGTTCACATATAGGCCAGTAAATGTCGGCTTCCTATAAATTGTAGTGAGAAAGCCCCCCCCCCGCCTTGAACGTTCGACAAGAACATCCAAGAAAGGAAGCGAATTGTCCTTCTCACTTTCCATAGTGAACTTTAGAGCCCCATGCAAAGGATTCAACCTATCAAAAAATATCGACGCTTCACTTTGCGATGGAAAAACAGCAAAAGTGTCGTCAACATATCTGAAATATGCAATGGGTTTTGTTATAGAGTTAAACAGAACGGATTCATTGTACCCGACGAAAATATCCGCTAAAGTTGGGGCCAACGGACTCCTCATTGAAACCCCGGCGACCTGACAGTACATAATATCACAAAAACTAAACTCCACAGATTTTGTGCACATTAAAATGAGTTCAATAAGAATCTCTTTAGAAAAACGTGAAGCAGTTAGGCGACCATCGTAAAGCGCGTCGGTACATATACGTATAGTCTCATCCAACGGTATATTGGTAAAGAGACTAGAGACATCAAATGAGCACATAAAAGATGTTTCTGCATTAGAATCCAACCCACGTACATAATCAACAAACTGAAAAGAATCAGGGATACAGTGCGTGGTATATAACTCGCGCACAGGTTGCAGAATTTCCACAAGCCACTGAGCCAAAGAATGTGTGCCGAACCAACCATTGTTAAAATAAGTCTCAGTGGAGCACCTTGCTTGTGGATTTTGGGGAAACCATACATTCTAGGACGTTGTGAACCAGAGGGTCTAATCCTTTCATAGACGTCTTTGCAAAAAACTTTCTTTTTAAATAATGTAAGTAGACGTCTTTGCATTTTTGCCTCGTCCTTGCAAGTATTATCCGTCAACTCGACAGAACCGAGTTTACGGAATTTCGAAACATCATTGAGAATAATTGCCATTTTCTCAACGTAGTCTGATTTGTCCAAAATCACCACCATAAGTTTTCGACTATGCTGAATACGGAAATCGCATTGAAATTTTGCAGAAATAAGTAGTTATCGAGATATAAAAAGTTGTATAATGCATTGTAATCTCTGACGGCTATCTTTTTTACGCACGTGCGCGCGCGTCATAAACAAATCTACGCACGTAACAAAGATGGCCGCCAAAGAATACAATGAATAAAACAACTATTTATATCTCGATAATTACTTATTTCTGAAAAATTTCAATGCGATTTCCGTATTCAGCATACTCGGAAACCTATAAAAGTCGTCATTTAAAAGAAAATTGTGGAGGCGGACCTAATCTAAAAAAAATACCAAAAAAAAACATATAAAACTTTAATTAAACTTGGAAATACGATTTTAAAAAAATAGCGCAGATCAATAAGTGCATTAGCACCCATTAATCGACTAGTGTGACCTTATTGCCAAATAAGCTCCGGCTACAATGTTGAACGCGCCGTTCACGCTTTTTTTTTTTTTTCAAGTTAAATTCAACTTTCACAATATCTTTTTATTTTTTATAATTTCACAATATCTTTTTTTAATAATAAATTGTTAGTTGAAAGCACAAAATAGTTACAAAACACCATCCCCTCTCTATGGAAAGAATGGCTGGAAAAAAAATAATAAAAATATTAGGTACTCATGCAGAGAGTGATCCATGCTGAAATAATAACGCTATTATTTAAAAAGCCATTCTTAACATGGGGAGGGGAGGGTGTTTTCTACCTACTCTGTACTTTAACCTAACAATTGATTAAAAAAACATATCATAAAACTTTAATTAAACGTGGAAATACGATTTAAAAAATAGTGCGAATCAATAAGTTCATTAGCACCAGAAATTGTTAGGTGAAATACAGAAAAGTTTCTACCAAGAAAACCGTTATTATTTTAGCCATTCTTACCAAGGGAAGGGGATAGTGTTTTGTCACTATTTTGTGCTTTCAACTAACAATTTATTAAAAAAACAAAAGGTAAATTTTCACATTAGGTCCACCTCCACAATTTTTAACATGGGTAGGTTGGGGGTATTTATTCCGAAAGCCGTTCTTAACATGGGGAGAATGGTGGTATTTATTCCAAAAGCCGTTTTTAACAGACGAAAGACAGGTAAAGGTTAAAACACGTGGTTAGGCATGGGTGTTTTTTTATTCCGAAAGCCGTTCTTAATATGGGGAGGTTGGGAGTGTTTATTCATGGCCGCCAGTGAATTATAGTGCCTAGTACAGGTCTTTATATCTCGAAAACTACTTGCCTCTGCAAATTTTAAATGAGATTTTCTTATTCAGCATAATCGAAAATTGTGGAGGTGGACCTAATGTAAAAACAATACCCTCCCCCAAAAATGATATCATGAAATTTAAATTTAAGCATGGTACCAAAAATAAAATTAGACAGAAAAATACCCCCTTTGTGTTTGTACTTGCACAAAGACTTGAAAAAGTTGTCAACAAAAACAAATATATAACAAGTAAATATTTTCAAAGGCAAGATAAGTTACTTTTCTACCTAATTGGATAATTTTTAGTGTTTTTATTGGGTTTGTACTACTGTACATACAGAGTCGAAAAATTTGTCAAAAAATAAATGTATAACAAATATTATCAAAGGCAAGATATGTTACTTTATTACCAGAATGGATAATTTTTTAGTTTTTTTTAATGTAAAATGTTTATTCGGCTCGAAAAACACAGCGTTTACTGCTATATTCGAAAATTACAAATGGCGACAGACTGTATTAAACATGTTAAGTTTGAGAAAATGAGTTAAAACTAAAAAAAAACTATACAAAATACTGTTAAAAACCACCGAATACATGTCTGCCTATGTCACGGTAACATATATTGAATGAGTTTCTGACAGTATTTTGCATAGTTTTTTAGTTTTAACTCATTTTCCCAAACTTAATGTGTTCAACACAGTCTGCCGCCATTTGTATTTTTCAAATATACAGATAAAGACTACATGCTTTCGAACCGATTAAATATTTTACACAATAAAAACACTAAAGTCTTATTCAGTTAGGTAGAAAAGTAACTTATGTTGCCTTTGATAACATTTATTTGTTATATTTATTTTTCAACAACTTTTCGTTTCTGTGTTTAGTAATACAAACCCATTTTATTTACTGTAACATTTAGTCGGCTTGAAAAACAGTGTTTATCAGTGTATTTGAAAAATACAAATGGTGACGGACACTGTTGATGATGTTAAATTTGAGAAAATGATTTAAAACTAAAAACTATACAAAATACTGTCAGACACCCACCGAATATGTCAGCCTATGTCACAATAACATATAATCAGTTGGTGTCTGACACTGTTTTGTATAGTTTTAACTGATTTTCCCAAAATTAACGTAGTCAACAGAGTCTGCGACCATTCGTCTTTTTCAAATACATCGATAAACACTGAGTTTTTTGAGCCGATTAAACATTTTACATTAAATAAAGACACTAAAAAATTATCCAGTTAGGTAGAAACGTAATTTACCTTACCTTTGCTTTCATTTATTGGTTTTTGGACAACTTTTTCGAATCTGTGTATAGTACCCCCCCTCCCCCCTCGCCCAAATATCAATTAAAAACTCACATTTTTGAATACAATAAAAAAAAAACTATTTAGCATTTCAACGTTTTAGCAACTTTCGGCTTAATCCACAATCGAACCCAAACCATGATTGACGGTAACTCCCGAGGATCCGGATCTAATTCTGCAAGAGTACCATTTTTTTCATTTTCGCCCCTTTTTTTATTTTTACTTTTTAGAGTGGATTGCTATACTAAGAATATAAGAAACATGCATTTCCTCTTTTTATTAGAATTTTCCATTACACCAAATTGAGCCACAGCAACGTATGGCAGGATACAGCTAGTGTGTGTGTGTGTGTGTGTATATATTATATATATATATATATATATATATATATATATACACAAGAAGAAATATACATGTCGATAGACAGATAGCACATTCCGCTATACATAGTTACATTGTCTGCCCACCCACCCTATGGATGATGGCATCTTGTATGCATCTTTCCTACTTGAAGTCTCCCCAGGTGAAAGACAAAAACATTTGTGTGAAATCACATGGTTTTCTCAACTTGCTGGGGTCACCTCTGGTACTGTAAGGTGTTACTCAATTTTTTCCAATCAATTAGCAGCCCTCGTTATTCATATTATTTAGATTCTTTGAACAGCTTCTCTAATCTTGAGTGTTATTTTCACAACGCTTTAGTCGATATAACCTCCGATTTTCTTCAGGTACGTCTTGCCAAACTTGGGGACTTTCTGTAGAATCTGGGAATAATTGACAAAAAGGGAGCATGCTACCTACTGGTTTGTTTATTTGGTGGAATAACCGAATGCTGGAATTGTAGAATGAATACTTCTCATCCAATCAGCTGCACCGGATATTTCAAAGGGAGAAATCATTATTTGTGTCGGATGTAAGGGATAAGAGTATGCATATGTGTTGAAAATCTACAGGCAGTTAATGACGTTTAACACCCAGTTTCCTTTGTTTTTGGGGGTTTTTTTTCATTCAAAATGATAACGATCATAATGGTAATGATAATAATAATAATGATGATGATGAAAATAAAAATAATAATGATTATAAAATAATTATGATAATGTTAATAATAATAATAATAATAATAATAATGACGACGGCTATAAGGCTGGCTTTGATGTTGTGGGAGGTTATGTTGGTGATGTTCTCAACGTATGACCAAACAAAGTAGTCTAGCAGGATCAGGTCGGGGTAGGAGGGGGGCAGCGAAAGAAGGGTACAAAGTCGTAGCACTCTTTCTGAAGCCAAACCTGGGTCTCTTTTGACTTGAGGGCTGGTGCCAAGTCCTGCTGCAAGCGACCATCTGATTGCAGCAGGGGATCCCACACTCTTCAGCACATCCAGGTTGACTTTGGTGTTGACTTTCAAACTGATTTTGAAGATCTGAGGTGTCATGATGTGGCCTTCACTTGAAACCACACCAAAAACCATAACCGGGGCAGAAACTTTGTTTTCATCACCCTGGGCACGTCCCTATTATTCGTGGCAATCCAGCGGTGCATTTTGAGGCTGGTGGCAATGATCCTGTTGTCATAACTTAGATCGATTAAGAGCATGAGTTGTACAGCAGTGCATTTCTGATCTTGCTCAGTTGACTTTCAGACATGATAGAATTCTCCTATCGTTCTTGGGATTTGTACCCAACTGGCCAACTAGTAGATGGTTTGCAACCAAAAAAAAAAAAAAAAAAACGGTTTTCATCAAACGGAAATGGAATCAAGTCGTCTTTTCTATGGTGCCAATTTTATTATTCCATCCTGTATATACATTCTCTAATTTTGAAAAATGTGTCATTTTTTTTAAAGTTATGTCAACTTCATCAAAAAACAATTTAGATATTCTGGCGACTCACTAGTTGTGTTTGCCAGAAAATACACCACAAACATTGCTACAGACTATTTAAGATATAATCGATAAATTTTGATTACTTACTTCGAATATCAACCTGAAATTGTTGCTTTTAACCAATGGAGTCATCTTATTTGGACACTTTGATTTGTCACATGCAGAAAGTCCACAAAAAACCTGCACAAAATAAAAAGAAAACATTTTCAATTTATTTTTATTCAACATGAATTAAGAGCTGGAAGTCGAAATGCTTTTAGGCATGAGCCTAATTATGGTTGATTTTATCCTGTTATTTTGGCGGGAATAATAATTAATGTTTAGCATGCTTAGTAAGGAAGAGTATTTTATGTCACTGCCTTCCTTTCTCTACTCCTAATACTATCAGATCAGACTGTCTGAAGATACTGACTTCCTGACCTAAAATGTACCAGACATTAATGTTATTTTCTCCCTTTCTCTGTTCAAAACTCAATTATGTTCTGCAAATTTTTTCTCTAAAAACAACCGAAATAAATACTATGAATAAATAATTGAAGATGAATAAATATTTAAACTTAAGCATGATATCAATAAAACTTAAGCATGATATCAATAAAAGTGCTATTTTAATCTGAAGCATGACAGACCAATGAAAATACTATTTTAAACTTAAGACTTAAGAACTTAAGAGAGAAACTTACACATAACAGATCCACAAAAATGCTATTTCTACATTAATGATATTTTCTCTAGAGGGCTTGACTCGCACATGCTATTTCACCCATGAAGTAAACAAAGGGTACCGTTCGAAATTCGTCCAAATTGCAGAGTTCAACAGAAGTATTTCTGAGTTCAACATTTGATACATTTAAAGAAAGTCAGAGGTTAAATTGATCGAAACATTGTGAAAATGAGACTCAAGGTGAGAAAGTTAATTTGAAAGATTAAAATAATACAAATAACCAATCCTCATTTTAAAAATTCAGAAACATAAACGAAAATGTTATATCAAATTCAAGTATGACAGACCAACAAAAATGCTATTTCAAATTTAAGCATGACAGACCAACGAAAATACTATTTAAAATTTAACATGCCAGACCAATGATAATACTATTTCAACTTTAAACATGAAAGATCAACGAAAATGCTATTTTAAAGTTAAGCATGACAGACCAACGAAAATACTATTTCAAATTTAAACATGAAAGATCAACGAATATTTCAAATTAAAGCATGACAGACCAACTAAAATACTATTTAAAATTTCAACGTGAAAGACCAATTAAAATACTATTTCAAATTAGAGTGCGACAGACCAATGAAAATACTATTTCAAATTAAAGCATGACAGACCAACGAAAATACTGTTTCAAATTAAAGAATGACAGATCAACAAAAATGCTATTCCAAATTAAAGCATGACAGCCCAACGAAAATACTATTTCAAATTTAAGTATGACAGACAAACGAAAATACTATTTCAAATTAAAGTATGACGGACTAACAAAATACTATTTCAAATTTAAGTATGACAGACCAATTTAAAATACTATTTTAAATTTAAACACGGCAGACCAACAAAAATACTATTTCAAATTTAATTGTGAGAAACCAACGAAAATAATACTAAGCCTCTTTTAAGAGGTGCACGAACAGATTTAAAACAGAATAAAGGAAAAATACAATTCTTTCAATCTGACCAAATCAACATAATCTCCTGTTCTGAAGAACGATTTGTATTCGGCAAAAGATCCTCTAAAATATGTATTATGAAAAATTAACAAAAATGATCCTTGAAACTTGTGTGTAACAGAAAGCAATAGACGATGTCTGTTTTAGAGATGAGCGAACACATTTAAAAGTTAAATATGAAATTCGGCAAACAAAAAACACTTATTTCAATGTGACCAAACTAAAGAATTCTCCCATTTTACACTATATCTGTTAAAATTACTTCGAATCGAATTAATAAAAAAAGAAGCAACTTACCGTAGACCCATATTTAAGTTGAGGCAAGTCCTTGTGAGAAATTATCGAATGACTTTTGGATTTGTTAAGAAGAGTGTAGCTCTTTAAATGTCCATCGACATACCAGCTCAGGTAAACTAACAGGTTTGTGGCATTTTCTAGGGTCTTCCCCCATTCACAAATGAATTTAAAGCTGGGGTTGTTGACATCGGTTTCATTCAAATCCGTCTTCAGTTGGACATCATAGTCGAGCGGAGGATAATCTGTTGACAAATGTAGTCATAGATTGAAACAATAATTCAGTGAATAATTGAATAAAAACAGCAAAGTTCATGGTAAAAGAGTTTGTCTCTTAAGATCATCGTTCAGTTGTAATTTTGACATCGGAAAACATACAAAATATCAGCAGCATTTTTCGGTTTATTGTCCGTTTTACATACGTTAATTTGTTTTTAGAAATTGATCAAAAGAAAGAGAATATACTTAGTCCATCTGTGGTTCTGATTGACGAATGTTCCAAAGCTGAAAATCAACATCGATCCCAAAGAAATGGCCAACAAGCCTCGGGTTGTATTTCAAACAACTTTTATTCCAAATACTTTCCGATTGAAAGATTGCACGCATCTTAGATCCTACTTCCCCTGCCGTACAGGGTCCTAGCCCTATCGCTAGCTAAGCAACGCTCTAACTCTCTCCACCTGTATTCCGTTTCTCTCTTTCTCTGTCTAATTGGCCACTGACTAACTCTGTATGAGATATATACAGAGTTAGTCAGTGGTCAATTAGATTCGCTTGCTATCACATCTTTTAACGTGTGACTTTTAATCATGTCTTCGATCTTTTATTTTTTTAAACCTATTTGTTTGAGTATCTTAACATTCATCTCTAAAGGTCGCATTCCTACTCTTGTTTTTTCTTCTACTAACCCATTCCAAATTTCAAAACCTATAGCATGTTTATCTTTATTCATACCAACGAACAATGATGTTTTTTATCTAACATTTTAACTTTTAATAATAGTCGATTTTACTAAATCGACTATCAACAAGGTAACCCTGTGTCGCCCCGACATAATCAAACAAGCTCAACTGTCCTACATCTACTAATCCAAGAACTTTCATCTATTCTTTCAACATGAACGTGCGATCGAAGTCTCCTGTTCTGCACACATTTCTCTATATACATATATATATGTCTATACTTCATTTAAAGATTTGGAGGCGATCTATGTTTGCTGACTTGATCTCTACATACGACGCTAAACTACCCCAGAGACTTTTAATCAAAGTGTTCAAATCATATCCAAGTCCACCTTTACACGAAAACCATTGCCTTTAGGCATTTCTATCTTTTCTTTATAGAAATCACTCCAAATAAGGCCTGAAGTCAGTTGATGTAAGGAGCCAATAAATAACTCAAAAGAAATAATCTTTTAAAGTAAAAAATTAGCGATATATTTTAGATGAATAAATTCCGATCTTAAAGACAGCAATTCTTTCCTCTTTGTCAGAAATGTCGCTCATGGAATGTAAGGACTAAAATACAAAATAAGGGAATTACGATAATTACTGAAATTAAACCCAGCATCCACTTTCTACCCACCTTCTTCTTCTGCCTACCTTACTTCCCAACCCTAACCCCACTACCCAAACTATGTCCACCCGAACACGTTATTGAACATTACTTCAAACTACATTCTGTCATAAGGTCCAAAATTGGCGAGTATAAAGTTTCCTCTTAATTGCCATTACATGTGCGATTCACTGTGATCCAGTAATATCTATCAGAATCCAATGTATGGGTTAAATAAAATGGCTTCTAAGTTATCATTAAAGGGTGTCCCTTAAAAATATCACCCAAGAATCGTTAATAATTTCATATTTTCTAGAAGCCAACCATAATTGATACTTTTGAATTGAAAACCATCTTTAAGTTCAGAAAAAGTTTCCGATGAGTAGTTAAAAAAAAAAAAGAGTCAAAAAAGTTTTTGATGGGTATCTGATCTGTTTAAAATTTTGCAGATGAAGAGCAAAAATCTTGACACGAAAGGTTGTGTGAGAATTCTAACAAATTCGGTGTTTTTATGGAACGATTCCGGTTTCTGATTGGTTGCCAGCAGAATCTGGCTCCATCTGATTGGTCAGTTCCTATCGCCAGTGTCTATAAGTAGAACTTTCAAATTTTCTTAAACTATATCTCCCACTTATAAAAACACATTGCATAAGGTACATAAACCTCAGTCCATGCCTAACCTATCCTCCAGTTTTCAATTATGAATGCCCAAATCTTTTCTTGATTGCAATGATATGCAGGGATACTTCAGTAATCCTCTTATGAGTAGGTGATGTGATCCTGAATGGGCTTCACACTCATCGGACTGTGGGTTTTGGGATTGAGTTATGTTAGAAAAAATTTAATTTAGATTGTTTTATGTGTTTCATCGAATCAGGGTCAAAGCACACATGTAACATTTGCAGCAGAAATTGTCACTTCCACATCTACAGAGAGGTCATGGTGACTAAGTGGTTAAGGACATGGACTTAGGAATGTTGGCAACATTCACGGTGACCTTTTTAGAAAGAACTAGCAGGGTGACCTGATGTTTCCCGGGATTAAATGATGATCAACGAATATTTCACACTCCCATAGTTTGTTTTTTATTGTTATTGAAGTCTAAACCTAAACGTGGATGCCACAAACAAAACTTCTTTCTTAGAACTGCGCACCTGTGAAACTCTCTTCCGTTTGCCTGCTTTCCAGCTGATTACAATATGGTTATCTTCAAGTCAATGTAAACAAGTTCTTAATGAGCCGTTCCTCTTAAACTATCCAATTTACCAAATTTCCACTACTAATGATTACTACGATATCGTTCCATTGACTACTGTGCACTTATTAACCCTTATCCTCAACTGGCCTCCAGGCCTTGAGAGGTGGTAACTCCTTTGGAAAAGAAAAAAAAAATCAGTGAAATCGACCATTCTCCAATCAAACCGGTTGATTGCCTGCTCTCGTTGGGGACTCATCGCGGTGCACTGGGAGAAAGCTTAACATGCCTCTTGCAGTAACTTAGTTCACAATACATTGTAGTCTACATTGCGCTGTAGAGAACCTACTGTTGACTTTATAAAATTATTTTTTTATATATAATGGCTTGAATTAAAGTTTAAAATGCAAAAGTCAAGTATCATAGTTCAATTGTGCTCTAAACAAAAACATTCACTTTGAACACGCTCCCGTAATATTAAAGAATGTACTGTGATTTTATATAACTGGCCTTACTGCATGTGCGTTAATAATGACTAGAATTTAAGTTTAAAATGCAAAAGTAAAGTATCATGGTTCATTTGTGCTTTAAACAGAAACATTCATTTCAAACGCGATCCCATTATATTAAAGAACCTACTGTTGATTTTATTTCGAGCTTTTCGGCTTGTATGGTCATAAAACTTTTCTTGGTTGTGTGTGTGTCTCTCTCTCTCTCTTTATTTTCCTGATTTAAACAATTAAACCAGAGATCAGTCGCTCACCCAACGGATCACATTGTTTCTAGTATTGTATTCTCAAGAAACAAAGAGAAATAAGTCAACAATAATTCAAACTCCAAATTATCTAGGAGTGAATAATTGTAATATCTGTATTTATATAACTACAAAAAAAAAACTACAAGATTCCGTGTGCACTGTGCATGTGTGCGTGTGTTTTGCCTATATGTAACTTATTTTAGTCTTTAACAGAATATTTCAAATCAAATCAAAAATAAAATCAGGGAAAACTAAAACAAAATTAAAAAATAATTCAAAATCAACCGTAAATGTTTTAACTTATTTTCTCTATACCTGGACAAATCCAAACTGGTAGAACTAGTATTCTATAATTACCTCGAAGATCTGTCCAGCTTATTGCACTTTTGCTTGGGTCACACACAAACACTTGGTCATTCTCTTTCTCTTCGCCTAGGTCATAACATCGGCTTTCAATGAAACAGAAATTGTTCTGGAAAAAAAAAGTGAAATTGACAAAAATGAAAAACAACTGTTTTATGATGAGATAGAAAAAAGACAACATACAGCAAGAAAAACATTTATGGAAAAACGTGTTGAAAATAATTGATGTACATAACTGGGAAGCCCAAGCGAAAGATCGATCACTATTGAGAAAAACCATTAAAGAAAGTTGTTCCATCCTAATCAAGTGTTCTGTCCAGCGCATCTGATTTTAAATGATTTTCATTTCTATGCTGGTGCTATTTGATCGTTCAGGATCTACAGTCAAGTGTTAGAGTCTTCTAGTTAATATTAAGTATTCTCTGAGTACAACTTTGATGAAACGTTTCTAATAACTTAAGATGCCTTCTATACGTTGTCCAAGTCTCTAACTCATATAGTAGCGTAGTGATAATGCATGCTTCGTAAACACTTGGACTTCTTTTTGATGTGATGTGATATATATATATATATATATATATATATATATATATATATATATATATATATATATATATATATATATATATATATATGTTGAGAAACACTTTAACACAAGTTAAAAGCACATTTATTTTTCAGAAAGGAAAAATAAATAGAGGTGAAAGTCTTTAATCTGCGGAGTTTCAAAGAAATACTTTCCTTTTCCTCAGAGGCGAGGAATTAACAAAATAAATAAAGAAATTTTGCCTGTAAAGTATTTAAACCACTAAGTATGAAAAGAATCATATTAGCGTGAAAATGAAATGTAGAATAATGAAAGAGATGGAGTGGGGTAAATAGAAAAAATGGTTTCATGTGAGTGTGTGTTCCCATGGTGGTTCTTAAGTCAAAAATCAGGTGTATCCGAGAAATTGGTAGAAATAAAATATCCATGTTTATAGTAATCTAAGAGAATGCTGTTGGAGATTATAAATTGTCCAAAGAATAAATATCTTAGTGGATAAGCACAGACGAAAAAGGTTCGGTTTGTGAGATTATCCAAAAAGAAAGCGATTTGAAGAGTAAGTGCAGGATATTATCACATGGTGGATTAAGTTCATGAAACAAAAATGTAGTAGGCAAAACAAAAAAAAAAAAATAAATGTTCTGTCAGCAACAGTACAACTTCAAAATAGTCAATATCGCCCACCTCCAGAAGAGAGGGAATTCCTGTCCGTGATAGCCGTGGTAAAAGAAGACACACTCCAATCGCCAGAAACACCCACACACACAGTTTGCAGGACACTGCCGACTCGTCTCTAGCCTCCTGCTTTTATAGTGGCCGGGAATTATCCATTTGCATAATCACATGAGACAGAAACGTGATTTTCCGAGAGTTGCATGGGGTAAATGCTAATAAAAACCCCCGGACGCCATCTTGGAATTCTCTTTTTCCCCCCAACTGGTGACACAACAGACGTACCCGAGGTAAGCTCTTTTTCCCCTCATTTTAGTTATTGCTACTTCTGCTACACTCCGCCCTGATCTCATGATCACAAATGGGGCAGGGGGGCAGTCGTCTCTGTCTGGTACTTCTCCGAAGAACCGGAGGCAGCACTTCCTCCCTGCCATCCTCCTCATCGCCATTATTGCCACCAGTCTGCTCCATAGGCGGTGTTTCACAATCAGGGCAGGGGGGCAGTATTCGTTTCTGTCGGGTACTCCTTCGTAGAGGCAAGACGGGTGGTCCTTCCTCCGCTTCTTCAGTATGTACATTATATGGCTCAAAATCCTCTTCGTCGTCCTGCATCATACTCTCTGTCTATTCAGAAGACATCATACTGTCTGAGTCTCCCTCTTCCTCCGATGTAACAACATAATGCCGAGGGCGCAAATCCTTCACGTGACGAGGCACACCGTCCACCAAAATCGACTGAGGGCTGATCACCTTGGTCACCTCACCCTTGCCGAACCTCGTGGTACATCGATTTTGCGGTCTTCTGACCCATACGTGATCTCCAACCTGGTAAAAGCTGTTCTTGGGACCTGGGGACGCAGTTGCGAGATTGGTCTCCTTTACTCGAACTTCATATTGATAAATCCTGTTGGCAGGCGCATGGAGGGAGATGTGTCGTCTCTTGGTGTGATGTTATACCAGTAGACAGCCTCCTGTATGGGACAACACATTCTAGCCGCTATTCGTTTCACTGTACGATGACATCGCTCCGCTATGCCATTCCCGGCTGGAGCGTATGCACAACGGAATCGCAAGTGAACTCCCCATTTACATGCAAATGCTTGGAACATATTGCTGCAGAAAGCTGTGTCATTGTCTAAAAGGAGTTCATGCGGCGCGCCACGCTCGAGGAACACTGCCTCCAACTGATGAATCACGCTTGCCGAGTCCTGCCTTGCCAATTTCCTCCAAATGGAGAAACGCGATGGACCACAGTCTGTTAAAGTTAAAAAATGGAAGGTGCCATAATGCGTGATATCCATTCCAATTCTCTGCCAATTCTCGTTAACTTCCAGCTTTCCCTTTTCCCACCTGACTGGCGCTGGGTCAATGGACTGACATTCCTCGCATTTCTGTATGACCGTTCTGACAGTTGCTTTTGTCGTGGTTGGACATCTTCTCCTGACAAAGTAGGTAGTGCGTCGCACCCCCGGATGTCCACTATCTTTGTGAATAGCCATGATTTGACTCTCATCCAGCTCGTCTGTGTGGACCGCGCCTATCACTGGGTCAAGACCGTTTTTCTTTTTCATTGCCTCAAACCACCGCTGTGGCACTCGTGTCAGTCGGTCAGCAATGTTTCGTGCTGATGGAACCAGCGTCACATCCACTGTCAGCCCGTAC
This sequence comes from Euprymna scolopes, assembly GCF_053919585.1. Lineage (NCBI taxonomy): Eukaryota > Metazoa > Mollusca > Cephalopoda > Sepiida > Sepiolidae > Euprymna > Euprymna scolopes. The sequence continues at coordinate 1,767,071 of NC_136489.1, read as the reverse complement.
TCTTTCACGAGCTCCTTAAGAGTGCTTAATCGCCTCCTAATAAGCATCTCGCTTGCTGCTTTGGTGCGTACTCGCGCCTTTCCAGTTAGCGTGTCCGAGACCCAATGGTATACGCAAACAGAATCTGTCTTTATGTGTAGCACCTTGCTCTGCCACTGGAGAGCCAAATTGATGCCTTTCAATACGGCATCCAGTTCAGCCAAGTTGATATGTTGAGAGTCATCTTCAGGTCGCAGCCAACATGCATCTTCCAGCACAGTTTCACACATCTCCAAGGCTGCCCCAATTGCTAGGGAGCTAGCATCGACCCATACATTCAGCTCTTTGCCGTCCACACACCAATTTCCCTGTGCCGGATCGTTCTGCTGTGCAGATTTTAAGGTTTCAAACATCATACGATGTAGTACGGCGTCCCTTGCTTTATCATCCCAGCCCTTCGTTACCGAACTTACTCTCCTTCTGAGTATTCCGCAAGCCACATGAAGCCAACCGCACACCGGAAAGTGCCCGACAAGTCGACCACACAGAGAAAAGATTGTTCGTCGCGTAACAATACTGAGAGCCTCCGGAATTGCATTTCCTCGCTTCCACCGCAGTTCATTGCGTTCCATCCTGACTGCCAATCCCAGCACCCGTGCACCGTCCTTCAACTGCTCCGGGTTCTTGCACTCCAACCCGAACTGCGCGAGGTGTTCTCTCACACGGGTCGCGGGCACCACGTCTTCATTGACAAAAATGTCATCAATGTAAGCAGATGCTGCGCGGCTTATAACTTCTTCCTGAGATAGTACTTCGCTGACAATTGCTCTCATTATCAAGGGAGCCACATTCAAACCAAACCCCAGACGGGTCAGACAGTATTTTTTCCCATCGATTTCCACAGTCTGGTATGGCCACAGTGTCTCATGGACCCGGACTTGTAGGTATGCTCTTCTGAGGTCCAGTAGAGACACGTTAGCACCTTTTTGTCTCCACTCACGCAGCTTAGCCGCACAAACATCTGCGTTGGCCGTAAATGCGTCTACGTAATGATTTAGCTCCCGGTAGTCCATTACCGGGCGCACTTTGGCTTTGTTCTGCTGTATCACAGCTATCAGGGGAATTAGACCTTTGGGGGGTCCCAATTTATCCTCTGGGTATGGCACGAGCCAACCATTATCTATCCAGGTGTGGAGCTCCTGCGTGTATTCTTCACGAATTTCTGCTGGCACTGGGTACTCTGACACTCGATTATGCAGCCTTTCAGGGGGGTGGTCCACAGACCATTTCCACGATGCGGTCCACGTTCGGTTTTGATGGTCAAAGGTAGCAGTGAAATCTGGTTCATCGATAGAAATGGTTGCGCATTTAATACTTTTCCTGGCGCCCAGCCGCACTGATCCTGTAGGCTTGACAACGACACCTCCTAGAGCTTTTATGGCGTCGATCCCTAGAAGCAAGTCAAATCCCAGTGGCTTGCCATGCACCACCAACACATCGACTCTGGCAGACACACCTTCATCAGTGGATAGAGAGACCGTTCCAACACCGCAGCACGCATGGGACATTCCACCAATTGTGTTGACATTTACGTTTGTTTTTCTCCAAGACCGGCACCGGTCTGCATGTAAAATTGTCCTGGAGCATCCTGTATCAATAAGCGCCAAACATCGCGTCCCGTCAACATGGATGCTTATCACCGGGAGCGTCGTGTTCACATCTTGGTTGGGAAGGAGACTGGCGCTTATGCGTCCTCCCCTTGCTCGTTTCCCGAGCAGTTCCGAGCCCAGTGTCCACTCTCACCGCAACGGTAACACCGTGTTCCACGTTTTCGACAGTCCCTTGCAAGGTGGCCTTTAACATTGCATTTGAAACAGGTCACGTTAACAGGATTATTCTGGGCCCTGTTGTTGGGTGAGCGTGTGGCCGCAACCACATCTTGATTTTGTTCGCCAGTCGTCGTCAAAATTCTCGCTCTCGACATTAGCTCCCCCATGGTCAGGGCTTTGATGTTCGGCACCTGTTGAAGAGCAATTGAGATGGTGTCAGGGAATCCAGTGACAAAAATTAATTTTGTGAGTCTCTCTGAGCTTTCTCCTGTGAATCCGGCCAATCCAACCAACTGCCTGATCTTGTTGGCGTACACATCCACACGTTCACCAGCCCATCTAACCATGGTTATTTTTCTATATGCTGCAAACGCGTCATCAGTAAATGCCTCCTTTAATCGAGCCTCAATCTGGTCTATTTTCTTTTGATCGTCCTCCTCCATTTCCATGTACATGGCCAGCGCATCGCCTTCCAGGTATAAAGGTAGCAGACTCGCTACGTCATCCACCTGCTGAAGTTGTGCGACAAGTCTCACTTTTTTCAGCCACGCTACAACGTCTCCCTCGCCAGAGAACGGCTTGATAATATCACTGCTTATCCGCACCTTTGCCATATTCGGGCCGAAATAGCTTGAAACAAAAATGTAGTAGGCAAAACAAAAAAAAATAAATAAATGTTCTGTCAGCAACAGTACAACTTCAAAATAGTCAATATCGCCCACCTCCAGAAGAGAGGGAATTCCTGTCCGTGATAGCCGTGGTAAAAGAAGACACACTCCAATCGCCAGAAACACCCACACACACAGTTTGCAGGACACTGCCGACTCGTCTCTAGCCTCCTGCTTTTATAGTGGCCGGGAATTATCCATTTGCATAATCATATGAGACAGAAACGTGATTTTCCGAGAGTTGCATGGGGTAAATGCTAATAAAAACCCCCGGACGCCATCTTGGAATTCTCTTTTTCCCCCCAACTGGTGACACAACAGACGTACCCGAGGTAAGCTCTTTTTCCCCTCATTTTAGTTATTGCTACTTCTGCTACAGTTCATTCAAACGTGAGGGAGGGTACTGGGCTAATGTCAAGGCAGTTCAACGCTGTGTAGTAAGGGGAGATGATGATCTGGCTGTCATGATAGCCTATCCCTGCAAAAATAGTAATTAGGGCAGTGATGTGGGCGAAGTCGAGTAGGTGAGTGGGTATGGTTTGGTGGGATTATGAGCCGTGTTAACTAGGATAAAGCATAAATATTTAAATAAATTAAAAGAAAAAAGAATTTGGAGGCTTTATGATTATTGCAGGGAAGAATTTTCTGGGAGATTAGAAGGTTTTTATTGAGAGTTTTTTGTGGATTGTGGGGATTAAGGAAAGAATGAATGGTGATTAGATTAGGAGACGCAGGCGGTTGGCGCTTGCGGACTTTGTCATGGTGCAGCCAATAGAAAGGAGAGAATAAATGGAAAGAATTCTGCTTGAGCTCCCGTATAAATGTATGTATACTGTGGGAACATGCCAGGCATGTTCCCACAATACCCATGCATTAGTACACTGAAAAGCACACATGATTACAAGCATTCGAGCGCATATACACGTCAGAGTATAGATGGCCAAGTAAACATATGCACAGAAGATAAATGCATGTACACATGCATAAGCATTCCAGCAGAGTTTGCGGGGAGAGAACGACGGGATGATCAGTCGATCAAAAGATAGGAGGGTAAAAGGATAGGGAATATAGTAAAATATAGTATAGGGGTAACAAAATGCTGAGGAAATAAAAGGGTCAAATTTGAAATGAGAATTTAAGGGAATTATTCAAATTTAAGTAATTTCAAATCGACCATATTTCAATTTAGTCTTAGGTCTCCAAAAGAAGACTAGTTCGTTTTTAGAGTTTATTATATTTTTGCTTTGCAAGGTATGCTATAAAAAACAACTTTTTTTTTTTTGTTTACAAAGTAGTCACCACTTATCAAGGCCCGGAAGCCACTTTGGGATAAGGGTTATTGAGTGTACAGGACGTTAGTGTTAAAGAGTTGAAATGCCAAACAAAATATGTGTACAAAGTATGTAAATATTGTTCGTTTAAAAAACAAAAACAAACTTGAAAACTATTATCCTCATCTTTTTTTTTAGTTGTTTCACGATGTTTCGACCAACTTTTTCTCTGCCCTTCGTCAGGTGGTAACCGCGACAGATAGGAACTCTGAATCTCCTTACTGCATTCACCGCAGTTACTGCCTTCCATAGTTGTTGTCGTCTCACCATGTTTTGGCCAAGTAAGGGAATATTAAATTAAATTCACAAGTGATCTGCAGTTGTATGTATATCGTTAAGTTTTTGCCTTTCTTAAAAGGAAGTTTCGATGTCCTCTTACATACAGCACCCATCTGGTACTGACCAGGCTCAACGTTGCTTACCTTCAGTGATCTAATGAAAACAAGTGTTCAACATGATAATGCCTTAATACAATAAAGATGATCTGGAAAGAGGGTAGGGGAAAGAGTCTGAGTGAAAGAAGTTGTGATAGAAAGAAAGAGTTGGAAGATAAGTGGATATATCCGTGTTATTTTTTTATAAGTTTGTTTCCATACTTATCCATAATTCCATGATTCCAGTACACATTAACTATAAAATAGACGAAAAAATAATAACAGACCTAATTAAAAGGCACACGAAACCCATATATACGTTATTGCCGAAATACAGCCAAATTTAATGTGTACAATTTTGAAAACTGGACCTCTAATACACGCGAGCCGTGGAGCCATATGCTTGAAAAGTTTAAGCAACATATCTACATCAATTTAAGAAAAAAAATAGAAAAGAAACATTTATAGGATTCTTTAAACTTAATTTCCTTCCTTCTCATAATGTCATGATTCAAAAATATATAAAATAAAAACATAAGTTAGTCATGAGCTTCACTGAACAACGCAAGTTTGGGTCAAAGTTTTATCATCCGAGACAACGCTATGTCTACTATAACGTCATCTTGCAACGTCTAAATCTTAATGAAGAAAATAGAAAAGGTAAATAGAGAATAAATAATATAATCGTTTTTTTAATCCTAAAAAGGAAGTGTACTTACGGTCATTAAGAAACAGTTATCCGGTGATGTACAATTGAAGCATTTTGTGCTGAAAACATGGAAAAATGTGATAGACGATTCAGTCTTAAAGGCATTTGTTGAGATGAAGATAAAGTACGAATCAATGGTGGGCAGTGTGCACAGAATCTGCTCAAAGCTGATAAAAATTGCTTTTTGCTCTTGAAATTTGAGGGTTTTATTATCATAACTTTTCCCATCTGCTGTTAGCTGTAACAAAAGAAATAGAGAAAATAAAAACGGTAATATATATGTATGATCTGTACAAAAATAGAAAGATAAAAGTTTTACCTTGTTAACAATGAAATACAAAATGTTGAACTTCAAATTAAAAAATTCTCAATTTCAAATTAAAAATGTAGTAAACATCATGTAGGTCAATGTGGAAAAATGTCAGTCGTACAATGTGCCATTATTTGGGGATTGAACTCATGTTGCATAAGGGACATGTAATACAATTTGATGAGGGGAAGAAGAGGAAGGAGAGAGGGGGTGATCAGTTCACAAGAGGGGACAGTCATTACTTATGATAGAGAGGGGGATATATTACTTAAGATGGGTTATACAAAGTTCATTCATAACGATGATTTCACATTACCTTCAATTTGGTAGAATGATGACACGAAGGCGGCAGTTACAAAAATATGAGATGTTCTTTTATTCTATTTGATCGGTCGAATTGATGATGACATCCAGGAATTCAAAGTCGTTTCTACATGTTTAATGTTCTAACCTTTCGCTTCTAAAGGAGGACCCTCCTCATGTCAGCTCTGTCCGGCTCTGTGCTGATTTGATCCGGACTCGACTGCCTCCGATCTTCGTCTCTCTCAAACTGATCTTTTCTCTAGCTCCTATAATTGAGAATTCATTTTTGCTATGACGTCATGTATGGCTCTACAACGTGATCTACTCACGTGGGGAACTCACGTAGCTTAAACATACATTTCCAAAACACACTTCTGCAGACAAAGAATTCTCACTAACCTATTTTTCGACCTAACTTATTTTTCAATATGTTTTTAAATTGCTATTGTTCGTTCTGCTCTAGCTGACCTTATTTTAATTCAGTTTTCATAAAAAGAATTGAACAATTAAAATTCCTTTTACAACAACATATCTAAACTATTTTATGTGAAACTGAACAATGCGAAATTCCTTTCTGAATCTATTTCTGAACCTTGCTTACAAGGTTCGAATCTCGGTCTATCCTAATTTCATTTTCACTTATCTAATGTTTTTCGTACTTAAAAGAAAAGAGCTCTTTTCTTGTAACACTCAGAGTATTCCGCTTACAAGATAGAATTGTCTTATTTTTGTACCATGATGATCCCATCTGTTGTCTCGACCTTAAATTCCAATAGGCACAAAAATTCAAATTTATCGTTTATTTGAATGATTATTCTCTACAGTCGTGAGATCTGACTGATGAGAGCAGCAGACCTCAAAAGGCTGGTAGTGTTTGATCTTTACTGACTCTGACAAATTCTGCAGATCTAGCACCATTTAATTTCCAAACCCAAATCGGAATGCGATGCTAGATCATACCCCTCAATCAAGCTCTTTTAGAGAGGAGATTTGGTTTGGCCATACAGCTTGCCACAACCCAGGAGAGTTCATCCACAAAGCAATAGCTTCAAAACAACTCCAATATTGGTGAAGACACGCGGTAGACCAACTGAAAATGTGTTTACCATCAAAACTAACATCGAAACTACTTCTGGTCAATAGGTCTATGGTGTTTACCCCTGGTTCCAAGACTGGTTGCCATGACTATTTCAGCTGCAACAGACTCTCATGTATGCTCTGCATTCATCTAGGATGCTGTGTGTTCTATGGGAGGAACCAACTCAATGCATGCTGGGTGAATATCGCCTCAAGTCATGATGATAATTCATTTATGCATGATGTTGTATGGAGGAATTTTTGTTGAGATAAAAAGAGCAAGAACTTTCCTCACTGGCAGAGTGTGAAAAGCTGACATGACAAATTTGGATCATGTTGAATATTTAGAGAGAGGAAAAGAAAGATAAAGAGAAACGTTTTCACATACAAAAAAAAAAATGCAAAAATCTCAATCTCAAAACTGTAATGCACTTATACGGTTCCAATGTTCATAGAAATCCGCTTGTGTGAGTGTGTCAATGACCTTCGCCACAGCCTCTTTTATCTCCTCAATTGTCTTATAACGACAGCCTCTAAGGTTTTCTTTGAGCTTAGCAAATAACCAAAAGTCACAGAGAGCAAGGTCTGGACGATAGGGAGAGCGAGAAACTGTCTTGATGCCCATCTTGGTCATATAACAAGGATGGACAAGGATGGAGCTGTGGACTCACCATTGTGACAAACTTTGCACAAATCTTCTGCATCTTCAGTTCTTCACAAATAATTATGTATGCAGTTTCCACACAGACATCAAACTGTGCACTTATTGTCTCGACGGACCTTATCCATGAAATTCTTTATTTGGCCAATCAACTCTGAGGTTCTGACTTCCTTACTCCTCCCACACCTCTCATCATCCCTCATAGACTCCCGGTTATTTGAAATTTGTTAAATGTATTCTTAATAAATACTCACAGTGAGTTAGAAATTGTAAAATAACTTAAAAAATTAGCCAAATCAAGTCGAATATATATATATATATATATATATATATATATATATATATATATGTGTGTGTGTGTGTGTGTGTGTTATGTAGTTGGAAACACGAGAAATTATCTGTTATCTGTCGATCTATGTGTATATATCTCGATCTATCTGTCTATCTGGATCTATCTATTTATCTAACTAGCGAGGTAAACAAGAGATGAGATGTAAAGCTATGCTTTGATAAACTTGTCAAAACTATAAAATGGACAAGTTTCACCGGAAGTATATTATCAAAGTATCGGAAGTACGTATCTGTCATGTGTTCTAGTTGGGAGAAAATAGAGTAGTTGGAATTTTGACGTAAATAAGAGCAGACGGGTTAACGGTGATCTCTCCTCCCTCCTTGGGAGGGAGATGACGTGTCTACAAATTGGAGGTTAGATTTAACCACAAGCAAAGATGCTCACTTTCCATTCTTTTGCGTTCGACATCTGAGAAGTGAATAAAAAACATATAAAACTATCGTTTTGGAGTGAAATGCATTCGTTCAAACAGTTTCCAGATTCCCTTCAAGATCAGATGGAACCCAGGTAGACCACAAGATCAATGACATAGTTGAAAAAGATATGTCGAAATACATGTATGACACAAACACACACACCCGCATAACATTTAGACAATCTTGGAAAGAACTCAAATAAGTCGCAAAGATAACTTCGGTCCAGATAGTGCAGGGCCACTAAAATAGAATAGTGACACACACTCAAACTCGCCCTATCTTATATGAAAACAAAGAAATGATAAGAGTTTGCATACTTAATATACAAAAAAATAGTTGTCAACTTTATATAAAAACAAATGATTGTCTACATTATATGCAAAAAATAGTAGTCAATTTATTTCGAAAAAAAATTGTTGTCTACTTTATATATAAAAAATAGTTGTTTAATTTAAATACAATAAAAATAGATGTCTAGTTTATATGCAAAAACTAGTTGTCTACTATATATGTAAAAAATAACAAAATTACAAACAACACCGAGGAGGCACAAGTAGTTTTCTTTAAAGGGAGATAATTTAGAATCTAATAAGTAAATACTTACATTTGCCTTTGCGAAGTTGCAGAAATAAGAATTTGAGACGACGAAAGGTCCACCTATGATTACGATGGTAATTTCTTTAGGGCGACTTTCCTGGAGGTCAATGAACGGTGGCTCAATCTTGTCAATAATAGGTTTAGCAGCCGTGTTAATGGAACAATCTGGGCCACCATAGGGAGATTGACAACTGCAGCTACCTGGAATATTAAAGAATTTTTAATTAAAAAAAACATATTAAACATGGTTCTTTGTTCATACTATAATAATATGCGATGATATATGTAATGATAAGTAAAATTGTATATTTAGAAACAGAAATAGGTTTAAGGCTCCTACAATTCATACTAGAATTGCATTTAAGAATCTGTGGCGTAGTGGATAAAGCACTTGGTAAATTCAATTGTAAAGTTACACTCTTGTGAAAATTGAAGGTTTAATCCTCAGTGTGGTCGACACTCAAAATACAATTGCAGATACTTAGAATTTCTACACATGGCTGATAGAACAAGAGCATACTAAATAAATGGTTTTGTTAAATTTCCCGTGCAAATTCTTCAGTTTGATAAAAAGATTCTTGAGTTTGACAAGATACAACGTTGTGAAAATGACACTCAAAATGAGAACAGTAGTCTGAAGAATCCAAATAATATGAATAATCAATCCTCATCTCAAAAATTAGGAAATGTAATGGTACCTTTGTCCTAGAAATGACATTAAACTGTCTCAGATGGTGAGGCCCGAATTTTAAAGTTTAGGGAAGTATTTACAAATGGAAATGTGTAAAGTATATATATATTTTTTTTTTTTACATTTTCACCTCAAACAAAGCACAGTGCCACTTTGAGGTAAGGGGTTACTATCAGGGACATAAGTTGCATGGATGCTATGAAGAGTGATGAGCCGCAAGATGTCTGTTCACATTTCACTTGAACTTTTGCATGTAAATACAGTTGGGTAAGCATGAAACCAGAAGGGAATTCCAAAGACTAGCAGTTCTGGGGAAGAAACTATTAGAGCAGAAGGCTTTGTTACATCTGGGGATCTCTACTGTGTAGAGGTGGGACTTTGCTGCTTGTCAGGTTTACAAGTGCCTATAGTTCATCAGAACATCCATCATTAAAATACTTGTAGGACAGGCAGAGGGATGCAACATTTCGTCGATGGGACAGGGGTTTAAGCTTAGATGACAGTTCAGGTCCTATCAGGTTAGTGACTCTTTTTTGAACACTGTCCAGGTGTGAGAGACTAACAGCAAATGCACCAGTCCAGATGTGATAACGATTCTCCATACATGGGCGAATGTAGAGGTAGAGGATATTTTCAGGCATAAGTAACTCTCTAGCATGATAGAAAGAGCCCACCTTATTTGCAGCATCCTTGGCAATGCCCTCGATGTGTCTGTTCTAACTAATGTTCCCTGTGAACGTTAAATCGAGTAGTTTGAACGAAGTACTTTCAGGTAATGTATCTTTTGCCATAGCTATTGGTGGGTGAGAAGATTTCTTGTAATTATTAAAGGAAACGAGCTTAGTCTTGGCAGCATTGAACGTTACCATCCATTTTTGACCTCATTCCAATACAGACTGGAGGTCTTCCTCTAGGATTTCCGCTATTACTTTGAATATGTGTTCATTTGTTTGCCCCTCGTGCTTGTTATAGATCGTAGTGTCATCAGCATATATACCCAATTCAGGGGCAATTTCATCAGGGAAGTCATTTATGAATATCAGGAATAATAAAGGTCCAAGGATCGACATCTGAGGTACACCCACGTTTAGGTTTACGACCATCAAGGACAACCTTGATTCTTTTCTTATTTAAGAAGGATTTAATTATGTTAAGTATTCGTCCAGTAATACTGCATGGTCTGATTTTCATAAGACCATCGTGCCATACATTGTCAAAAACTTTAGATATATCTAGGTTTACCCTCTCTTACCTTATCCACTGCATAGTATATATGTTCAGAGATTACAGTTAGAATGGGCTTGCCTAAATCCATATTGATGGTCGGACAGAAGTTTAGCAGCTATAAGGTGGTGGACCAGAGCTTGGTTAATTATTGACTCAAATATTGCGAAAAGAGGGAGGAGGCTAATGGGGCGATAATTTAATGTTCAGTTCTATTCGCCAGAATTCTTGTAAACTGGTACTACAGAAGCAGTTTTTCAGCACTCAGAAAGGCATGATTCGTAAAGGCATTTTTTTTTCAATAGTACAGCCGGGATGAGATCAGATCCACATGCTTTTGATGTGTCTAGGTTTTTTATATCATGATCTTTAGAAGGGGTGATTTTCAGGTTTAAGTCTGCAAAGAAAAATAAGGAAAGGAGTTGTTTGCTGGGTCCAAAGTAGATTGTGAGACAAACTGACGGTCAAGCATGTTAGCTTTCTCAGTTGTCGTGCAAACAACCTCATGATTGTTGGATAATGGGGGAATTGTTGATTGCTTATTATTTACTACACTGTTGTAGATTTTCCAGAAATAACGAGTTCCCAATTTCTTAGCTTCAATGCGTTTTCTGGTGGTTTTAGTGTATTCTTTCTTAGCTGTCGCTACTTCTGTCTTACAATTACTTCTAGCTTTTATAAACTTTTGTTTGTTTGTACTGAACATATGCCGGAAAAATCTACAGTATGCATGTTGCCTCTGAGTAATGTCTGCTGCACAAGTAGAAGTAAACTGTTGGGGAGAGTGGGGGTTGCTATAGAATTTCCGTGTATGAACATGTGTTTCAACTGCTGCATTGAACCATTCTGCCATCTCATTTGCACACTGTTCCACAGGAAGAGAAAAGATATTTCCGCATGGGGCATCTCTAATGTGATCTCTAATGTGATCTCTAATGGCATCTCAGTCAGCCTTATTGTAGTACCTTGTCGTTTTCAGCAATGTCTCTTTTACTTGGGTCAAGAGTTTACAGTGATATCTATCATGATCACATCATGATCAGCATTCCCAAGTGGGCAATGGACATTTATTACACAATCCTCAGGAACTGTTGTCAAAAATACATCCAGAAGTGAAGCTTGCTGGTCCTGACTATTTAGGAGACGGGTCGGGAATGTTACTGTTTGTGTCAAGGAGTGGGATAATTGGGTTTAACCGGCTTCCTCCGAAGGAGGAAGTTCCATGGGAGTATGAAATTCACAAGCAGTCCCAAGTCACACTTATATCCCCGTTAGGGGAGATAACAACGTTAGGTTTTTGCAATTCTTGCAGGATGGTGTCGATGTCCTCCTACATACAGTGCCTTAAATTCCCAAATTGTTCATCCATTTTAGTAATGACCAGGCTCAACGGTGCTTAACTTCCATGATTTGATGGGAACCGGTATGTCAACGTGATTATGCCGTATATTGCGTTCTTATGGTCAGAAGTTACATGTTTGTGGTTAGAACTGGTGTTCAACAATAGTGTGTCCTTTCCATCATCCTCTCCAACTATGTAATTGATTGCATCCTCAACAAAGCTCTTCTAACCCTAACCCTAATCCTAACCCTAATCCTCTCCAACTATGTAATTGATTGCATCTTCAACAAAGCTCTTCTAACCCTAACCCTAACCCTAATCCTCTCCAACTATGTAATTGATTGCATCCTCAACAAAGCTCTTCTAACCCTAACCCTAACCCTAACCCTCTCCAACTATGTAATTGATTGCATCCTCAACAAAGCTCTTCTAACCCTAACCCTAACCCTAATCCTCTCCAACTATGTAATTGATTGCATCCTCAACAAAGCTCTTCTAACCCTAACCCTCTCCAACTATGTAATTGACTGCATCCTCAACAAACCTCTTCTAACCCTAACCCTAATCCTAACCCTAATCCTCTCCAACTATGTAATTGACTGCATCCTCAACAAAGCCTCTCCAACTATGTAATTGATTGCATCCTCAACAAAGCTCTTCTAAGTCTACACGAAAGATACAGTTTATAAGAATACAAAAGTATCTGAGCTAGTCTAGTTAACTGATAGTGTTCTGGTTGGATTTACTGGTGACGAACTACAACCTGTACTCAAACAGAGTACAAGATGCTGCTTGTAGTATGAAAATGTGGAAACTTCTAAAGCAAGCGATCCTGTCATCACTACTGATCGATCCTGACACCTAGCAATGCTCATGTTCGATGCGGTTGATTTGGAAGATGTGCAATCATTCGTTTACCTTGCTTTAATCATCTAGACAAGGAACAGCTGAGGTCAAAAGCCATATAGGAGCAGCAAGGGTCATCTTCAACATCTCAAGTGGTCACTGTGGTGTCGACGTGAGATCTCAACTGCTACAGTGTATTCAGCAGGTTGTGGTGTGGACGATTCTTCTCAATGGTTGTGAAACATGTTCGAAATGAAAAAGAGACGGAAAGAGACAGAGAGCAAGCTCTTGTTACGGGCGCCTCTATCTCTATTAAATGGACGAATGCGTATACGGGAGACAGTATTACCAACTTATATAAACCCACTCATCTGATTGAGTGAGGGTTGTGCTGAATTTCAGCTGCGTGTTCGTCTGGCCCATTCTTTAATTTTGTCAATTTTTTTGAAAATTGCTTTACTCTTATATTTGAATACAGAACCTTTCATTAAAATTCGATTCTGAAACACATTGATAACCCTGCCCATTATCTTTCTACTGCAGGAGAGGCGTACTGGGGTGTGAAATAGTTTCAGTTACCATTTGTAAGCACCTTACTCAAAATGTTATAGAAAAAATACTTTACACGTCTAACAATTTATGAAATCGTTAAACTAATTATTTCATTAATACACCGTGTGTGAGAGTTAGAAAGAGAGAGAGAGTCAGAGGGAGACAAACAGACAAACAAACATACAGATATAGATCAAATAAAAGAGAGAGAATCTTACCCTTTGTGCAAATTCCATTCCCACTGCATTCATTGATGCAAAGGTTGGGGAAGTTATTATCAGGAAACTCAATATCGTTTCCTTTAACGATCCATTTACTGACATTTCGTTTCATAGCTTGCAGGCACTGCAAAATGACATTGTCTAAAGCATCGGCGGACCACGAACTGTCATCGGTTATCTATAAAACAACAAAAAAATTTGCTCACAGAAATATTTCAGCCAAAACAAATTAGAAACATTAGTGCTTATTGAGCTATAGTCGACAGATCGAATGTTATTATGTTGTTTTAAGCAAAAATAATATTACCGACCTTATTGTCATCGAAAAAATAATATATCCAAAAATTAGGATAATTCATCAAGTAGGACAATTATTATTATGTTTTTTTGTAAAAATAAGTCTATCACTATCAAGGAAACATAATGACGGCAATTAAGAATACAAAACGCTGATGGAAAAGGAAGCCATGTCAGTTTAGGCAGAAAGGAAGAGAAGGCAGTTTAGCCCCCCCCCCCCAAGCAAAAACACTAAGTTATTTAAATGAAATAAAAAATATTTACATAAAGATTAAATTTTTTTTTTTTTTTTTTGACAAGAAAAGGTAAAACTATTTAACGAAGCAGAAACAATAATTTCAGTTCTGTTTTCATAAATTTGTATCAAAAAAAAAATTTTTTTATAAAAACAAAAACAACACGTGCACATGTAAGTAAATAAAATTTGAATAGTTTATGTGTGAACTGCAGCTCTTTGAAATTGGAACTAAAAAACTGGTAAACTGTTTTATCTCCCTTTCCACCTAAACTGACTTGGCTTGTCTCCCTTTCCGACAGTTTTTCGTATTCTTAATGGCTGTGTTGATTTCCTCGATAGCGATAAACTTATTTTTACAAAAAACACAATAGCAGTTGTCCTACTTCATAAATTATCATAATATTTGGATATATTATTTTTTCGATGAGACAATAAGATTAAAAATTCGATCTATCGACTATAGCTTAACAAGCACCGAAGCATTAAACAATCTTAAAACATTCACACTTTATTATGTTAAGTTCACCCCAAAAATGCTAAATGGAAGAACTTTTCGAAAACTTGCAGCAAAAAATGCTCACAGTTAACTTTCCTTTGTGCAAAGTGTACCTGAAATATCTTATGAATACTTATATAAAAAAACGGTTTCCGAGTTATCCCTAATTGTTGATTGTCTGTCCAAATGAAATACAGTTGATTTCCGATCTACCTTGATGCCCAGACAGTGGTGAAGACACAGGCCAACTCCATTGTGAGAAAAGAACTCAACACAATGTCAAAACAACGCACAGCCGGCCAGTGAAAAGTTTTGCCACACAGACTTAGGGTCGTGCGTGTTTTGTATGCTCTGAAGATCAGAGTGGTAGCTCCAGTAACAAGTGTTTGGTTACATTTTGGAGGGTTCATCAGATAAAAGTGTAATCACGAGGATTTAGCGTTGGCTCCTGCATACAGGGACTGGGGACGTCCTGGTTACACTAATTAGTCCCGTGAAGACGGATTGTGCGACCCATCCCCGTCTGGTTATATGCTCTAACCAAAAATGTAAATATACTACATCTAGAAATAATTTGATTTGAAGTGTTGAAATATGAATTACGAAAAATCGGCCCAAACCTTCCAGACAACCTAATAGATGTAAAACAATTTAGGTAATTGAGAGGTCAAGAAAAACAAGGGCATGAGTGATGATTAGTTTGAAGGAGGGAGAGGGATATATAAAGACCTGGTCAGAGATAGATTTATTTGGAAGTTCATTTCTACAAACCGCCCAACACATGCTAGGAAAATAGACGTTAAAGCGATGATATACATAAACCCTGTTACATCTACATCGAGGGGAGTACCCACAGCCAGCAACAAGGTAATTGTAGATACAAAAAAAAAACAATTTGAGATAATTTTTAAAACAAAATACAAACATGTAACTCAGCAAGTACTCAAGCAAAATAACAGATTTAAAAGATAACTCAGGAAACCTTTTTGTCCCTTTCTCCTGAACACTAGCACAATCTAATATCACCTCTGCAGTAACAATGAGGATATAGACGGAGAATATAATATGTAGACTTTAATAATTCTGATCTTTTAGTTTTGGATATAATGTATAAAATTAAATAACGCTGATGTCATCATTTACATATAAAAATCAAACTTTAAAAGTTAGACATGTCACAGATAATTTTAATTTTTCTCCTGAATGCTAGTCCAGTCGAATGATATTAATTCGGCAGTGACAATCATTGTCAATAAATTGGAGTAAGGCAGGCTTTCATGGATGTGTTGAATAGAAAAATAGAGACGAAGTTATTTTATTCATCCTCTAGCCATCTAGATGGTTTATTTGATAGACCCCTAGTAATCTTCAATTAACCTTCTCTTTCAGATCGGTAATGAGGATAGAGACCCCCTAGAGATCCTACACCAACGTCTCTAATTTCACACATGCCCACTCTCCTACCATGTTATCTAACTCAACCAACCAGTCTCCAGTATCTTTTATTTTTTTCTATTTTTATACAACAATCACGTGATAAAATGATATCAACAATAACTCAATTACCTTAATGTCATCGACGCATGACGTCACACTCTCATTAATATTCACACCAGGTAAATCGCCGCACAACAAACTAATCGAAGCCATTCTCTGGGTACAGAGCTTCAATGCAGTGTCATATCTCCATACGCCCTTTGGATTCCAATCGTAAATCTGCACAATAAAAAATAAATACCATATAATGTACATATTTTTCATTATAAAATCTTGGTGAAAACAATTTTCGAACAGTAGTACAAGTGCGATGTCGCTTACTCATCGCTCACCCTCGTAATTTAAGATATGGGTCCCACAGTTTTGTAAACAAGTTGAATGAAAGCGTCAACATTTATTCAATAAACGAGTATATATCTTCCATGAAAAATGGCAGAAAAAAATTACACACTAATCTTTGTTAGGGCTTTATTTTGTTTTTCATTCCAATATTGTGTTTTATCGTTTTTCCCCATATTTTACGGACATCAGGCATGGTAGATCCTTTTCTCACGAATACAGATCCAGCTGGCACACCAGCCAATAAATATCATCAAGGCATACTTTAACCACAAAATTAGTTCTTCTGACACAGCTGTTATGCAGGAAAGATTTTTGCAGGAACAATATATACAACAATGAAGAACCACATAAGGTGGGAGATGAGGTTCATACCAGCTGACATGATAGGACGAGGTATCAAAAATGATAACATTTGAGTTGCAGCAGTTATCCATCAAATATGTGGCTGGATACTATTATTAACGATTAAGCACAGATTATTAATCCTGTTTCAATCCAATCAGATTCGTAGGATACAATCTCCCATATTGCAGTTATTATTTGGTGAAAAAATGTTAAAAAAATCTCCTCTGGGAAAAATTTAACATCACAAAGAATATAAGGCGCTTTTTTTTGGGGAGGGGGGGAGGAGTATCACTCAGTATAAAAAAGTTAAAATTTTATTTGTGTGCTACAGAAATCAATATATTGACATTAAGAACATTCAAATAAGTTTCAATAAAACCTTCATTCTTTAAGAAATCTAAAGACATCATTTAAATTTTCTTTCGATTCAATCTGGGTTACTGTCGGTTAGGTTCATAAAATAACTGAAATCTATTAAAATGTAAAAAACGAAATTCATTATTTAAATAGATTATCTTCATTTCTTTATTTATTTACGGACTGTTATCCTCATCTTCATAGTTGTTGTTTCACGACGTTTCGGCCAGCTATGCCTCTGGCCTTCGTCAAGTGGTAAACTGTGACGTGATAGGAATGCTGAATCTCTCAACTGTATCCTCATTAATTACTGCCTTCCATAGTTGTTGTTGTCTCACGACGTTTTGGACAACTAATCCTCTGATCAACTTTGAGTAGGATTGAAACCGCTATCTTCAGACAATGCTCACCTGGAACCGTAGAGATTCAACGCCTCCATCCACTGTACCTAGAAGTAATTACTTAGGATGCAGTTAAAAGACTCAGCATTCCTATCCTGTCCCGGTTAACTACCTGATGAATGCCAGAGTTGGTCAAAACGTTGTGAAACAACAACTATGAAGGTGAGGATAAAAGTCCGTGTATAAATAAATAAATAAATATACAAATTACTTATCTCAAAGGATTCCAATAATAAAATATCTTCATTTCATTTAAAAAAAATTAAATAATGAATATTCCCGTGAAGAATGTATTTAAAATAGGTTTAACATTTAAATAATTACTGCATAAATATTTGCAAAATAATTAAAAAGAAAAGGATTCTTTAGGATCCATTAAACAATAATGTGCCTGTTCTACAAATACTTTAATGGTGAATGCTCTGACGAAACGCAAGCGCTTGTACCTCCTCGGCGTGGCTACCCCCGACAAACCTGACAAGTAACTAAGTCTCACCCCTTTACAGTAGAGATCCCTAGGTGTAAGAAAGCCTTTTACTCCAATAGTTTCTTCCTCAGAACTGCAAGTCTTTGGATCTCCCTTCCGGAATTCTGCTTTCCCAACTGTACTGATATGCAGAAGTTCAAGTGTAATATGAACAAACATCTTTCTACTCATCTCCCTTTATAATGACCCCGCAAATTATGTCCCCGATAGTAGCCCCCTACTTCAAAGTAGCACTTGCCTTGTTTGGGGTGAAAATTGAATAAAAAAAAGAAGAAAGAAACGCAACATCAGGAAGTTCTTATGATGAATGATGTGTTTTTATTACTTGACCTAGTAGGAGGACATCAACATCTTGCAAGAACTTAAAAAACTTAATGTTGTCATCTCCTTTGGCGAGAATATACAAATGACTGGGGATCACTTGTGAATTTGATATTCCCATGGAACTTCGTCCTTCAGAGAAAGCCAGGTCAACCCATCTAGGGTGAATGCCACTTCAATACATGTGAGGGTTAGTTCAATGTGATGAGTAGTTTACACAGTTGCAACAGTTCCATAATTCAACCCTGATGATCGGTGTTCTGCCCCAAACAACCTTTAGTACTATATATTATTCCATAAATATCTGTAACGAAGAGTCTACAGTCTAACCTATACTTTTGTACGACTGCAAGACTTGTATGATTCTCATATGACCGCAAGTAGTCAAAGACAAAACATTAAAATTCCATAATCTTGACTGCAAATGGAGAAACACGTTTTACTTGTATGCATTGCATGTTTCAGGACTGAAGAGCGAGAATTAGTGAGATTTTGATCATCAGTGCTGCCCAAAGTGCTGTCCTACACAGTTGTGTCTTCCCTTAATGACCTGCTATTTTTCTTTATCTCTCATGAACACTAATCAACAGTGACAATTTGGGTTTAGCTGTAGAACATAAATCTGTCAAAAAACAACAGTGAACAAGTCCGTTTTGATTTTACATAACATTACTCTCGTGGCGAAGGGCAGTTAAAAAGGACTTTGCTATAATAAAAACAAATAAAAAACCTACCCCAGGAATGTAAGAGATGTTGAATTCAAAGCTTATATTCAATCCACTTTCACAGAATGGCAAGATGCTGGACTGTTTGAGGACTTCGTCGGTAATGTCCCGACCTGCAGAACAAGAAGAAAAAAGAATAAGGACAAGTACTTAAATGGACTTTTCAGTTTTATCGGAATGGATTATTAGGCTGGCGAAACAAGGGTACCTCTATTTTTTTACCTGAGGAATGAGAAGTTTTCAATGGATAAATTCCGACTCAGCACGCAACAATTCTTGCCCTTTTGTCAGAAAAATCACTCATAGGATGTGAGGACTAAAGGATAAAATAAGCAAAGTGAAAGTTACGAGGTATACGCAAGGTCAACTTTCTAATCTCCTTGATCAATCGTGTTTCTCATTTTTTGTCTGATTATCATTCCGTCTCATTTACCCTTACCTTCGAGTGGCTTTTGGCCTTTATTAGTGATGACAGTAGCAAAAAGTAAAAAAGAAAGACTAACGCTAGGGATATGGAGGGAGAAGGGAATATTTTTTTCTGCTGTGGTAGCAATACTAGTCCTTACAATGAATGTATCACAAGGGGCAACCAATAAACTTACTCCTGTAGAGATATACCAGTTTAAAACTAGTCTACCAAATAGCTTCGTGCAAAGCGAATACACAGACACATATTGTAAAAGAGAAAGAATATAGGATTATCGCCCCTATTGCATGTTTCAGCCGACAGATGGCGATATCATCTCTCTCTCTCTCTCTCTCTCTCTCTCTCTCTCTCTTTCTTGAGTGACATATTACAGGATGTGTACGCCACATGCTCCAAGCATGTTTTACACATGCAAACCAATGCTCTATTTAAATTTTTAATTTGATCGAAGTAAGCCCAAACATTGCAAATCATGAGCTCTACAATCATGAATTACCTCGGTAACAATTTTAAACAAGATATTTAATATCAGTTCACATCTAATCGGCAAATATCAACAACATGCATGTACGCATTTTTTTTTTATTAAAAGCTATTGTTTATAAAAATATGTATGAATATTCTTTCTTGTTTAAATAAAGTCTACAGTTATATATATATATATATATAAACCTGATTTCCATTTTATTAATTTATATCATCGAACGCGCAACACATTTCACAACACTCCCTTTCTCCTGTACCAAATGAACAAAACAAAACAAAAAACAACAACAACAACAACAAAAAAACAGTGGTACCAATACTGAGTTGGGTTTATAGAAAATTGCTACAATAGGATCGAAAAAAAAATGAAAAGAATGAATAGCACTATCCAAACCTCTTCTCGATGCGAAGGAAAAAAGATGTGATGTTGATGTGTGAGAACCCCAATGTCATCTGACGAACTCGTAGCACTTGTGCCCCCTCAACGTAAATATCTCCGACTGACCTGCAGCAAAATCCCACCTCTTTACTCAAGAACTCTCTAGATGACAGAAATTATTCTACTCTAGTAGTTTCCTCCCACAAACTGCTAGACTTCGGAATTCCCTCTGTTTTCTGCTTCCTTACTGTACTAACATTCAGAAATTATAATGTAATGTGAACAAACACCTCACTGCTCAACTATATACTTAGTATGTCTCTTTCGTTGAACAGCAGAGATGATTCCTGTTTGTTTCTTTTGCATATGACATAAATGCGGGAGTGCCTCAGGGGTCTATCCTTGGACCTCTATTGTTCCTGATATTCATAAACGACCTCCCTGATAATATTGTTTCGGAGATGGGTATATTTGCCGATGACACCACTCTCTATAACAGATATGAGGGGAAAACAAATGAACACATATCCAAGAAAATGGCAGAAACACTAGAGGATGACCTCCAATCCGTAGTGGAATGGGGACAAAAATGGTTGGTCTCATTCAATGCTGCTAAGACTAAGCTTGTTTCCTTCAATAACTACAAGAAACCTTCTCTACCACAAATAGCAATGGCCAAGAACACATTGCCTGAAAGTACTTCTTTTAAACTCCTCGGCCTAACGTTTACAGGGAATATGAACTGGAATAGATACATTGAGAGCATTGCCAAGGCTGCTGCAAGGAAGGTTGGCTCCCTCTACCGTGCTAGAAAACTACTTACGCCTGCCAGTATCCTATACCTCTATAAGGCAACCATTCGCCCATGTATGGAGTACTGTTGTCACATCTGGGCTGGTGCATCTGCTGCTTGTCTCTCGCTCCTGGACAGGGTTCAAAAAAGAGTCGCAAACCTGATAGGTCCTGAACTGTCATCTGGGCTTCAACCTCTGTCCCATCGACAAGATGTTGCATCCCTCTGCCTGTTCTACAAATACTTTAATGGTGAATGCTCTGACGAACTGCAAACACTTGTACCTCCCCGACGTACCTACCCCCGACAAACCCGACAAGCTACTAAGTCTCATCCCTTTACAGTAGAGATCCCTAGGTGCAAGAAAGCCTTTTACTCCAATAGTTTCTTCCCCAGAACTGCGGGTCTTTGGAACTCCCTTCCGGGATTCTGCTTTCCCAACTGAAATGATATGCAGAAGTTCAAGTGTAATGTTAACAAACATCTTTCTACTCTTCTCCCTTCATAATGACCCCGCTAATTAATTCCCTAATAGTAGCCCCCTGCTTCAAAGTGGCACTGTGCCTTGTTTGGGGTGAAAATTGAATAAAAAAAAAAAAAAAAAAAAAAATCCATCTTTTTTATTTGGTTGCCCAATGTTGAACGTTCTGTTCGAGTGTAAAAAGAAAATCACGACTTATGGGTTTTTAAAACGTTCACGACTACGGCGAATTTATTTTTACCCTCAAACAGAACGATCAAACATTGGCCGCCAAATGGAAAAGATGGATCGCCAGAGAAACAAACATGGATTATCCCTGCTGTTCAACGGAACACGCATTAGAGTGTGTGTCTGTAGACATGGTCCAAAATACGAGTACCTTACATCCATCTGGGGCAAATAAGAGTAAAAAAATGCAATAGCAATAAAAGCATACCATCAGTTATTTTCTCCTCATCACCCATGACGGGGCACTTTGCAATATCCACGTTTTCACCACAAATTCTTTTGTCGGATGTTAAATCACATTGACAGAAAACTTCCCGCTTACTAAGAAGACGAATATCGGAACAAATTCCATTGTATAAACTGTTCTTTGACGGAACTCTGAAAAAGAAAAAAAGAAAAATATTTGGTTCTAGTGCACTTATTGATCCGCGCTGAAATAATAACGTTAGTATCCAGAAAACCATTCTTGACATGGAGAGGGGATGTTTTGTACCTATGTATTACAATTCAATAAAAACAGATGTCATAAAACTTTAATGTAACTTAAAAATAACTAAAATATAAAATATAGTGGGGATCAATAAGTGCACTAGCACCAAATATGTTACATAATTTTGAATTTTTGAAATGAATATTGATTATGCCTAATATTTGGATTCTTCGGCTATTGTTTTCATCTTGATTAATATTTTCACAATGTTTCGATCAATGTAACCTTTGACTTTCTTCAAACATATCTTCGAACTCAGAAATTTTTCTGTCAAACTCGGGAATCAGCACAGAATATGAAATGGAATCCTTTATTTAATCCACAGTGGTAACATTCTCTTGCTCCGCTATGACATAGGGTATAAAATACTTGATAAAATTTAGTTATAAGTTACACTTTTCTGGGGGTTGAAGGTTCAATCCTCAGTGCAGACGACAATCAAAATACAGCTGAGAATTACTTAATGGCTGACAGAATGAAAGCATGCTACATTCATGGATTAAATGAAGAGTTCTGTTTGAAATTCTATGCAGATACCAGATTCTGGCAAAAAAATTCAGTTCAACAAGATGCACCTGAAAAATGTTGGAGAATTGAATCAACCAAAACGTTGTGAAAATAACACTTGAGATGAAAAGAAACTAAACAATACGAAAAAATCAGTTCATTGAATAATAGTTCGTCTGTGAAGGTCCTGGCAATAAGCTGCCTTGTCTACCCTTGATTTTCTTACAAACAACCCAGATCCCCAACTACAACTAAAAACTATTCTTTCCTATTACATTTTTGAATTTTTTAGATGTGGATTGGTACTGCTCTCATCCTGAGTGTTATTTTTACAACGTTTTTGCCGATGTAACCTCCAACCTTTTTTAGATGTATTTTGTCGAACTTGAAAATCTGTATAGAATTTCGAATTGAATCTACAGGGGTAGCATGATGT
Source organism: Euprymna scolopes (assembly GCF_053919585.1). Classification (NCBI taxonomy): domain Eukaryota; kingdom Metazoa; phylum Mollusca; class Cephalopoda; order Sepiida; family Sepiolidae; genus Euprymna; species Euprymna scolopes. Next base: position 1,743,856 of record NC_136489.1, on the reverse strand, counting down.
TCTCATTCTATCAGTCAAAACCAGGTAGATTTCCTAAGTAATTCGCCTGCACTGAGGATTGAACCATCATCTTCCAAAAGGATGTCACTAACAATTGAATTTTAACCAAGAACTTGTGGCAATCATGTTTTACATAAGATCTTGGAATTTCATTATTTCCTTCTTGTCCCATTTCACTATTCCAGGTTTAATAACTCCATTTTTAAGTATGTAACTGTAAGAATTATGTAATCATAGTAAATGGTGTAAGACTTATTTCCAACAGGTCTTTCTGGTAGGGAGTACTGCTGCCACATCTGGGCAGGAGCTGCTAAAAACAGCCTATCCTGCCTTGACAGAGTACAAAATAGACTCCGTGGTTTAGTGGGGGATGCCCTTTTCTCTTCCCTGCAACCTCTCTCCCACAGAAGAGACGTTGCGAGCCTGTCTTTGTTTTTCCTATTTCCATGGCAGGAAACGTAGATTCCATGAGCAAAGCTTCTTTCTTAGAACTGCACGCCAGTGGAACTCTCTGCCGCTTGCCTGTTTCCCACCTGACTACAACTTGGACGTCTTCAAGTCCAACATAAACAAACTCTTGACAAACCGCCCTCTTAAGTAAGACACTCTATCAAAACCCCCCAATACTAATGATTACTACAATACTATCTCATTGATTACTGTACATGCAATAACCCTTATCCCTGAGTGGCCTTCGGGTCTTGATAAGTGGTGACCCCCATGAAAAAAAAAAAAAAAAGGACATGCTGCTACACTGGATATTTAACTTTTTACAAATTATGCTGTCGCGATATTTACACGCTCCATTATGCCACATTAGATGTTATGTGGCTCACACTCTAAAATTCTGTGTGGCAGAACCTACACTTGTCATTGCTGAGACTATTCATCTTTTCAAACTTTGATCTTGGGCAATCATTATCATTCTCTGCTGATCACAGTGAAGCGATCCTTTTTTCAGCCAGTTTATTTATATTTTTCAATTTTCTTATCAGTTTGTTCCAATTGGAAATGGAGCATCCCACCACATGCCAAACATTCACTTGCTATCTTATATATTCCAACCGAGAAATATTTATCAGATTCTGACTGTCCATTTAAATACAATTGTATAAATCTCTCTTGCACTTGATTTACCGGGTATATTTACCAGGTAGTTTTTGAAATTCTTTTTCATGAATCTAATTGGTGCTATAATTACTGTAAGAGAGTAAGAGAGAGTATGCATCTTGAAATGTATATAATAATGCATGACTATCTCTTGTTATGTATATCGAATTGCAAGGAACGTTTCGGCTCTAAAAACCCAATGCAAATTATGACCTACGCACGTGCATTGTGCGTGGAAGAAACTTAAGCTGAAGAAAACGGTTTGTATTTTCACAGTACACTTTAGAATTTGGAGTGGATATTCTTGTGTCTCTGATTGTCAGAAAGAAACTGCTGATCAAAGATTTTGTCCAGTTGAGAATCAATGTGTATAAACAACATCCACTGTTGCTACTACTGTTTCTAACAAAGTAAAAGCCTGCCAAGAACTAAAAATAAAGCATTGCACAAACTCTCAATGATTCTCTGTTGCTTATAGTTGAGACAGACACATCTAAATGCATCATAGTTGACTCCCTAAGAGAATCGGAAAAGCATGTAGCCATTTTTTAAACAACCTTGAATGAGAACATGCTAACAGCAACGTTGGTCAACAGAACAAGAGAAACGGGTGTGTCACAGTGATTATATCTGCTTATATCTAGTCAGTAGTAAAACAGGTAATTGTTTGAGAATACCAGGCGCTGTGTGTGCTCTCTGTTTATCTTGGCATTATTTTCAGTTGACCTGGACTTCTCCTTGCCATTGGATTCAAGCAGTGCCAATATGGGAGATGTGGTCGGAGATTGCACCGCCCTAACTTCACAATTACATGCACAGGTACTCTAGGTTCATCCATTGTCTCAAAACTGAATGGAGGAAATGACATGATAGGATTCATCAATTGAAAAAGAGGCTGATGCCATCTTAGAATCTCTAAGAGACTGAAATCATTACTCATTTCTTTTTTTTTTTTTTTTTTTACACAGTGATCACCACTTATCAAGGCCCAGAAGCCACTCAGGGATAAGGGTTATTGCAAGTACATTACGTTAGTGTGGAGATTTGATGAAGTGTTTACTTAAGGGGGCGGTTCATTAGGAATTTGTTAACGTTGGACTTGAACACATCTAAGTTGTAGTCAGCTGGGAAGCAGGCACACGGAACAGAGTTCCACAGGCGTGCAGTTCTAAGAAAGAAGCTTTGTTCATGGAATCCGCATTTTGATTTAGGCACAGATATAGAGTGGGGGAAATTTTTCACAGTGGATTCAGCTAGACGGGTGTTTTTTGTGAAAGATTGGCGGGGGGGGGGATCAGAGATTGGAGTTCAGACGAGCACCTGCCATGGAAATAACGATAAAACAAGGATAGGCTCGCAGCGTCTCTTCTGTGGGAGAGAGGTTGCAGGGTAGAGAAAAGGGCATCCCCCACTAAGCCACGAAGTCTATTTTGTACTCTGTCAAGGCAGGATAGGTTGTTTTTAGCGGCTCCTGCCCAGATATGGCAACAGTATTCCATCCTTTGACGTACTCGGCTTTTATATAGATAGAGAATTGCATCAGTAGTGAGATATCTTCTGGAGCGGTAGAAGGATCCCACCATCTTTCCAGCGACCCTGGGAACAGACTTGATGTATGTGTTCCATTTCAGATCAGGAGTAAAGGTCAAACCCAGAAACTTGTAAAAACACGGGGCCTCACCCAGACGAGAGCCATCCATCACAATTGATTCCAGATGGGGATCAGAGCGTTGATGATGCAAGGATAGAAGTTTGGTTTTGGATGGATTAAAAGGTAACCAGTCACATCTTCCCCCACTGAACCATGCTCTCGAGATCAGAGGAGAGAGAATCTGAGAGAACTTTGTCGTTTACAGCCTTTGATGTGTTGCCGTAGATGGTCGTGTCATCAGCATAGATGTCAACGAATGATTTAAGTATGTGTTTAGGGAGGTCATTGATGTAGATCAGGAAGAGAGTTGGGCCCAGGATTGACCCCTGAGGGACTCCAGCATTTATATTGCAGGCCTCCGATTTTTGTCCATCTACCACTACTCTTATGGGCCTATCGGAGAGAAATGATTTAATGATTGAGAAAACATTTCCAGTTATACCGTAGCTGGAAATCTTGTGAAGTAGACACCGTTATGCCATACCTTGTCGAAGGCCTTTGATATGTCAAGAGCAATTGCCCTAGAAAGGAAGCCTTTGTCAAGAGATTCACTAATCCTGTGGGATATAACCGTCAGCACATCTGCGGCAGATCTTGCAGAGCGGAAACCATATTGTGTGTCACTAAGAAGGTTATTCCTGCTGAGGTGGTTGACTATTTCTCTATTTAATATGGATTCCAGCAACTTACTCATAACACACAAGAGACTTATTGGTCTGTACTGAGAGGGAGATGACTTATCACCTGAATTCTTAAATATAGGGCAAACTGATGAGGTCTTCCAAGGAGTCGGAAAGCACTTTTCCTTACGGCAGCGCTTAAATAGTTTCGTAAGTATAGGAGCAAGTTCTGGTTGAAGCTTTTTTAACACTATAATTGGGATGCCATCAGGGCCAGTTGCTTTACTGGAATCTAGGTTCTTGATTAGCTTGGCGACCTCATGCACGGATATTTGTATGTTACCTAGCTTGTTCTGTGTTATAGGAGGAAATATGGGGAGTTGATGGCCTTCGTCGCATAGGGTAGAATTAGCTGCAAAGTTCTTTGCAAATAGTTTGGCCTTGTCTGACGCTGACAAGATGACCTCTGGTCCATTGATAATTGTTGGGATAGAATGCACACTTCTCTTCAGGATCCTATTTGTTATTTGCCAAAACTGGTGGGAACCAAGCCGCTGATCAGCTACCTTGGATTTAACAGACTGGGCATATAGCTCTCTTGCATTTTTTATTACTCTTTTACAGTGGTTGCTGGCAGTCCTGAAAGCAGCTTTAGTCTCAGTGCATCTATTACGTTGGTAGCTATGGAAAAAGTGATTTCTGTGCGCGATAGCAGCAGCATATTCTGGGGAGAACCATGGCTGGCTGTTGGGTTTTTGTTGGAATTTTTTATATGGTATCAATTGGTCTATGCCTACAATTAACCATTCGGTCTGATCTGATACTGTAGAGGACACTTCCTTTTTAAACATGGAGTGCAGAGGTAAATCAGATATGAATGTTCAGAAGCTATCCCAGTCAGCCATAGAGTATCAGTATACAGTACGGTGGAGGGGTACGTCTGGGGACTTCTTACATTTCGTTTTTATCTTAACTGATACGACGGAGTGGTTGGAGGATCCTAGAGGAGTATGAACGGAACATGAACATAGCTCAGGGGAAGTTGAGAGAAAAAGGTCTAGGAGGCTTGCATATTGACCATTACTCATTTGGATGACACTGAAACAAATTGGAAGAATATGCGACCAAGGACGGGTGAATTTAATTTCCCGAACAGAACAGTTTTGCACCATTTTTATGACCCCTTATGAAGATTAAAATGAAAATATAATACTACTAGCAAACCACCTGGCGTTGCCTAGTCATAAAATATGCTTAAATATGTTTTTTTTAATTCATGCAGATTTCGTATTTATTATTATAAAATAAATTCTCTGTTGCTTATATTGTACCCAGTATATATAGTAATGATTTCAATATTTTAATAAATGAAATGAAATCGAAACCAAAACATTCAACGCTCGAGCCGTAGTCATCATTTAAAGATTCAGTCGTTGTTGTTACTGTTTGAATCAGATAAATAAGAAAAGGATAAAAATCAAGCGACTTTAAGTTAAAAAATGAATGCATGTTCAAAAGTTAGTCAATTTACCCCTACCAAGGTTAATTGTCTTTTCAATTTTGACCTCTTATCGACTATTTTTTAAGTCTAAAATAAATTGAAAGTGTTCCCGATGTCTAAATACCATATATATCAAGTTTCAAGTCTGCAGGCCAAATATTTAGAGAAGAGTCGGGTAGAGACTTTTCACACACACAAACAAGGTGAACGCTCGTTTATCAAAGAAATATGCAGAATAGTTAACCCTGATGAAGTCATTCTGAGGATGTTAAGAAGTTTGTTTTTAATCATTTTAAATAGAAGAAGTAGGCTTTTAATATCAATGTCAGAGTGATACAAAAATTCAACTTTATAGGTATGTAGTCTAATTCTAGAAAATGTGTAAAATTTGCAGTTCAAGCTTAAGGAGTCTTGAGAAGAAAGAAATTCAGGGAATCTTGCTTAATTAGTATCTAATGATTATGGATCAAATTTAATACAAATATGAAGTATTTGATTTTCCAAATATAAAACTTGTACCTTTAAAACCATTTAAAATTCATCAGAGAAACTGAAATTTGGGGAATATCAATTAATTAATGTTTAATAGCTAGTGTTAACATTTCACAAAAGAAAACAGAGCTTTTTAAATTTTCATAAAAAGCTTACACCCCATTTTACCGGCTTTGCATAATAAAACTAAAACTAGCCCAAATTATGAGCCTTTAAGGCTAGCAGCTGTATTCTAAAATTCATAATGATATGTGTAGGAATAGGTCCTGTTTATACAATCATATAAACACACACACATGCACACGTATATATACACCTTTTATGTAACTTCCATAGATTGTATGATGAAGAGTATGAACTTACCTCCAACTCAGTGAGAATTGATCAGGTCTCTTCGTTATAGGGTAAAGTGTTCCATTTGGTGACTTGAAATCATTCTTGTCATTATTATCAAAGTTTCCACATAAACCTAAAAAAATGAAGAGAAACAAATTTATTTATTTTGATTAATAATGGAGATTTGGCATCTGTATATTTCAAGCCACAACTATATTACTTCCATATCTTTTAATTCTCAATTCAGTTCACTATACTCTTCCAGATTAATGTACTATCTTTCGATGCTCAATTGAGAGGTGGAGGGTTGTGGAGTATCTGTTTTGTTGTCACTATACTATCCTTCCAGGCATCATTTCCTTTTTGACTTTTGAGGGTGGTACTGTAGTATATTTTCTATGGTAATGAGATAATCTGTCCAGGTATTATCTCTTGTAGGTAGTGTAGTATATGTTCGTTCATCATATTAGCAAAAAAATGCAATTAGAGGGAGCATATTTTTCTCGTAGCAATAATAGATGAAATAGCCATTAACGTCAGGTAGAAAGTTGTGGTTATAATATTAAAACCTTTAAAAACTCTGCTACTACTATTACAACATATAGTGATTGGTCGTTTTATTTTACGGCATATCAACCCTTTTTGGGTTATTTAATGCCGAATATGGTCATTTTGGTAAAACTTTTATGATTCAGGTTCCTTTATATCTTCAAATATTTATTTGTGCTGTTTGATTTAATTGTTTTGTTGAGGAAAATTGTTGTTTTTGTTTTTGATTTTGCAGAACATGATTGAGTTTTTAATAGGGGAAGGAATAAACAATAACATGCAGATTGATGTATTTTTGATCAGAAAGACAGTACTTTCAGACGGCCTGATCTGACAGAAGTAGTAAAACCTATAAAAGCTACAGTATCGTATGAAGTTAGTTAGTAAAAACCTAGCTAATTTCACATTTCACTTTTAGCTCATAATGATTATCCTAAACATGTTTTTGGTTCTGATGTCCATTCACTAGACAAAGCGGGGGAGGGCAGAGCGGTAGCTCTAGATATATCTAAGGCTTTTGACAGGGTATGGCATGAGGGTCTCCTCAGGAAAATTAGATCATACGGTATCACTGGTAGAATACTTAACATAATTAAATCCTTCTTAGATAAGAGAAAAATCCAGGTTGTCCTCGACGGTCGTACATAAATGCGGGAGTGTCCCGGGGTCTATCCTTGGACCTCTACTGCTCCTGATATTCATAAATGACCTCCCCGACAAAATTGCCTGTGAGATGGGTATATATGCTGATGACACCACACTCTATAATAGGCACGACAAGAAAACAAATGAACACATATCTAAAGAAATGGCAGAAACACTAGAGGATGACCTCCAATCTGTAGTGGAATGGGGACAAAAATGGATGGTCACGTTCAATGCCGCCAAGACTAAACTGGTTTCATTCAATAATTACAAGAAACCTTCTCTACCACCTATAGCAATGGCCAACAACTCTTTATCTGAGATTCAAACTCCTTGGCCTAACGTTCACAGGAAACATGAGTTGGAACAATTACATCGAGGGCATTGCCAGGGCCGCTACAGACAACTACTAACACCCGAAAGTATCCTGTACCTCTATAAAGCAACCATTCGCCCATGTATGGAGTATTGTTGTCATATTTGGGCTGGTGCATTGGCTACTAGTCTCTCGCTCCTTGACAAGGTTCAAAAGAGAGTCGCTAATCTGATAGGCCCTGAACTGGCATCTAAGCTTCAGTCTCTGTCCCATCGACGAAACGTTGCATCCCTCTGTCTGTTCTACAAGTATTTTAATGGTGAATGCTCTGACAAACTGCAAGCACTTGTGCCCCCTCGACGTGAACACCCTCGACAGACCTGACAGGCTGCAAAATCCCACCCCCACAATGTAGAGATCCCTAGATGTAAAAGATCTTTCTACTCCAGTAGTTTCTTCACCAGAACCGCTAGACTTTGGAATTCCATTCCAGGTTCCTGCTTTCCCAACTGTACTGACATGCAGAAGTTCAAGTGCAACGTGAACAACATCTTGCTGCCCAAATCCCTACATAGTACCCCAGTAGTTGTTGCCCATGATAGTAGTCCCCTACACCAAAGTGGCAATGTGCCTTGTTTGGGGTGAAAATGTATTAAAAAAAAAATATATATAAAAAAAATGTGTCAGTTTGCCATAGATGAATTAGACTGATTTTCTCCAAAAGAGAAATTTTCTACAAAATATTAAATTCACAAGCGATTCCATTTGATTGTATGTCTAGATCAAGAGTTTTGTTATTTTATTTTACAGAGAGATGCCAATGACTTGCCACATACAGCACCTAATATTCCAAAAATGACTACTCGTCTGAGTACTGAACAGGTTTAACATTGCTTAACTTTGGTGATTTAATGAGTGTGTCAATGTGAGGATGTTATGTTATTCGGGAAGTCGAATTCAGGAATTTGTACAGAATTTTGAAAAAACAATACTTTTTATTCAATCCACGGCATAGTTTGCTCTGGTTTTGTCATCAATGAACATGTAGAAGTTTTATGTATTTTGTACTTGTAGTGAGGATTGAATCGTAGTTCAACAGATAAAAGTGTTTAGTGACAATTATCTTAAAGTTGAAGGCTCAATACTCATTATGATGTGAAAAATACAATTACAAATTACTTAAAACACAGTCATGGATGATGGAACAAGGGCAAGTTACCCCTATTGATTACATAAATGGTTATGTTCAGAATTCTGTACGGATTTTGACATAAAGATTCGAGAGTTTGACAAGAGACATATCAAGGATTTACATATGATGTAAAAAGAGCATCCCAGATGAGCACAGTAGTCTGAATAATTCAAATAATACAAACTCTACAATTACTATGGAAGTTTTTTTTTTCAAAGTTTAGCTTTGTTCTTTTGTCGATATTCTAATGTCGGCTTTGTAATGTTTATTTTCACAACGTTTTGGTCGACGTGACTTTCTTCAGGTGCACATTTTTGACCTTGAAATGTTTATATAAACTCGGAAAATAGACATGAATTTAGAACTGAACATTTTTCCAAGTTCAAAAAGGATGAAACAGGAGAAGGGTAGAACCCAAAATGGTTTGAGTAACGACTGTATTTTAATCTAATAAGATGTGTGTGCGCAACTTCTTTTTGCTATTACAACCCAGATAAGAGTAGTAGTCCGAATGATCGAAATATTAATCCTCATCTCAAAAGAGAATTTATAATTTGCTTTATTACAATTAATTAGACAACTATTGTCATCTGGATTGCTACTTTAACGTCTCAGCCGATGAAACTTCCGACCTTCCCCCGTTCCATCTTGTAAGACTCGGAAATCTATACTGAATTTAAATTCGTTTGATTTAAATATAATATTTAAATGTCAAAAGAACGAATCACCCAAAATAAGTTACAATGTTATCATGTTTAAAGAAATAATGTGACTTCAATATAATTTTAAACAATTGAAACTATACAAAATATGTAGGTTATCCCCCTTGTTTGAGAAATCGGTCACAAAATACACAAGGTAAAGATAAAACTGCAAAGTTTCAAAGACGCAATTATGTTGGACATTGAGAGAAACAAATAAATAAATAAAATAACACAAAAATATACACACATTGAATGAAACAGTCAAAAATAGGAACAAAGTTGCTAAATAAGTTGCGTGGAGGTGAAATGAAATAAACAAATGTTCATCCGAGTTTGAAACTCTACCTATCTACGTGTTGGATTCAGGCAGCTTTTTCATAGATACCCTATAGTTTATATCTACTGAGACGTTAAAATAACAATAAATAGAAAGAAAATATATTTTTATAACGTGTCTATGTTTCATAGATATTTTAGTAAATTTGGTCCTATTTTTTTTTTTATTTCAGTCACTGTGTCCATATTTTTGTGTTACTTTATTTATCTGTTACTTTAATCAGGTGATTGTAAAAATCCCTACAAAACTTTTTAATTACAAACTTAGATTTAAAGAAATTTTAAATGCGTTCAAACCTTCAGTTGAATTAAAATCCCTTGTTGATGCCTTCATCCAAACATTGATATATGCACCTTTCCCGCCACGACCAGCATTTATATAAACAGATGCTCCAGTTGGTAAACGGACCTACAAGAAAGGAAATATTACATGGGTTTAGAATTGTGACAAATTAGAAATTAATGTGCAAGACGAACAGACATAAAAAGTTATCGAGCTCTTCTTTTCTCTTTGTTCATTGGATTACTCTTTCCTTTTCACTTTTTTTTCTCCTGAAGTCACTAATAAAGTCAAATGCTCTAAAATGGCATTTTTACACGGAGATGTGATTCGAACCCCCAAAAGCAAATGGCTTGTATAACTACTTTTTTCTTTCTTTGCTTTGTCTCGATATGCTTTCTAAATGTAAATCAGAATTTTCACAGGAACGCGTTAACTCAATATTTTCCAACTAAAAAATCGTTTCAAACCTCAAAAGTAACAAATGTACATCAAATAAACCAAAACTATAAAGACAGTGAATTGGTCAATTAAATCTTTCCAGTGCCAGCATAAACAATGACCATCTCAGAAACAGCTACTAGAGTACCACTACCAGTACATACGATGTAAAAGAAAAAAACAAACAAAAAAAAACAGCATCGAAAATGAGACCAGTTGTCTGAATAATTAAAATGATACAAACTCTACAATTATTATGGGAGTTTTTTTTTTAAATTGAGCTTAAGCTGTTAAGTTGTTCTTTTGTTGATATTCTAATGTCGATTTTCACAACGAGTAACCCAAGCTGAAATTCCTTAAAACCTATTGCTATCTTTCTAGTAACAATTTAGCTACATAGAATATAAACTCAAACTCACACACACACACATACATACATACATACACACACACACACATTGTTTATTTTTATTCAAGAACTTTAAGCCTTCTGTCTTTGGTCTTTCAAAGTGTATTTTACGTCTATATATTTTGCTCATTAACTCATGTTTTCTTACATTCATTCACAAAAATTAACACTTGCTAAATGGTAATTCATTCATAACATTTATGTTTTTAGCCATCTTTATCATTGGCCAATTTAGTTACATGTAGATTAATAGTTAGCGCTGTTCTTGCCACTTTTCAAAAACATTACCGTCGTCAAAATACACTATTGGAAGCCAGAAACTGCGCCCACAAAAATAAATTGTATTTGTTCGGTGTGGCCCAGGTGATGGTATAAGTGTTTTTAGGGGAAAATGGACTCAAATTCGGCAAAAATGCATTAAATTTTATGTAACTTGACAAAAAAATAAATAAATAAATAAATAAAAAATAATTAGAAATAAAAAAATAGACCAAATAATTTAAAAAATTATTGCTGCTCGTTTTTGTCGAGACAACTTTATAGAATCAATAAATTTTAATTAATAAAATTAATAACACAGTGACACTTTATGATGGAAATAAATTAAGTAATCCAATCTACCAAATTTCCACTACTAACGATTACTACGATATTGTCACATTGACTACAGTACACTCATTAACCCGTATCCTCGAGTGGCCTCCGGGCCTTGATAAGTAGTGACTCCCTTGAAAAAAACAATCAAGCTCGTTACTTTTAACCACCTTTTTCCAAAACCATGGAACGTAATCAGATGTGACAGTAATCCTCCATCTTATAACAGTAGAGAATTGCATCTGGACTCCTAAAGTAATAGAATAATTCAATCATGTTTTTCTGCAACAGATTTAACATGTCCTCAACTTTAGCTATGACGTGAAACCCGAACCCGACGTGAAAGTCAGTCCTCGGAGCTTGTCAAAGCTTTCATGTTTCTTTCTTTTTTTTTTCACCCGTAAATATAACGCAACACAGCTTTATTTTAAGTATGTACACTTCCCGGCGTTTTTCCGTTTTTGATCGCAAATCCCTCGATTCAGCTGACTCCTCCCTCATTTTTCTTTTTCCTTCTTTTCTCCTTTTATTCATTTTTTTTTAAAAACGTGTGTATATATATATATATATATATATATATATATATATATATATATATATATATATATATATATATATATATATATATATATATATTACAGGGTGTCAACAAAGTCTGGCTACATTATGTAGCCAGACTTTGTAGAAGCATCCTGTAGATTATGTAGCCAGACTTTGTGGGCACCCTGTATATATATAGGGTGCCCACAAAGTCTGGCTACATAATCTACAGGATGCTTCTACAAAGTCTGGCTACATAATGTAGCCAGACTTTGTGGACACCCTGTATATATATATATATATATATATATATATATATATATATATATAGTATTAAATTCGAAATTATATCATTTACTTACAATTATATTCATTATATGATTCTGATTATAGAAAGTGTGTCATAGTTACTTATGTTTAACGGATCTTACAAAGAAACTGAAATTTAAGGAATCTTGCTTAATTGGCGTCTAATATTTAAACTTAATTCAATGCAAATCTGTCGTCTAATATTAAACTTAATTCAATGCAAATCTGATATATTTAAATTTTAAAATGGAAATTTGTGTCGACAATATGCCCAGAAAACCCTGTCTCTGCTCTATCGTTATTTTCATAGCAAGTGCTCGCCTGAGCTTCAATCTATGCCTTTACTAAACTTTCACAAAGGCACTCGTCTAGCTATAACAACCATCGACAGTTTCTCTCTCACAAACACACGTGCACACTCTCTATTTGTGCCTAAATCTAAACACAGATTCCATGAACAAAGCTTCTTTCATAGAACTGCCCGCCTGTTAAACTGTTTCGCTTGCTTGCTTTCCAGCTGACTACAATATGGCTGTTTTCAAGTCCAATGTAAACAAGTTGTTGTTGAGCCACCCGTAAATAATCTCTATTTCCACCATTAACTATTAATATGCTGTTATCCTGGTGACCACTAGACCCTCATTAACTCTTATCGTCGAGTGGCCTTCAGTCCTTGACAAGTGATAACTCCCATGTATAAAAAGAAAAAATTCTTTAAAATACCCCAACAAACTGAAATCTGAGGAATATTTATTGATCAATATCTAATATTTATTGTTAAAATTTCACAAAAGTGGGCAGTACCTCAATTTTCATATATGATTTCTGGTCCTGGATATGACCTTAAACTATATCCAATGAGGCCCCAGCTTGTGGGCTTTGGGGAGTGTGGAGCCACCCTTTAATTGCCATTGCTCCCAGGTCCACTCTGGCTCGGAGTAGTAGTACCTGTTAGGGTCTCAACTATGGGTTAAATAGAAACCGACTTGAAAACATATATTTTATTAAAAAAATTTTCTTCAAAATCTTTGGATTTGGCATTAAATAACCTGAAAAGGGTTGATATGCCGTAAAACAAAACCAACCAACGAACCAATCAATTTTCATATATGATTTCAACTCTTCTTTCAGTATATTTTCTTTTTAACCTAGCAGCTGTGTTCCGAAATTCATAATGATTAATTAATTCATGTGTAAACACACACATATAAACATAAGCAAAGCTAATTTTATGGAGAAAAAGATTAGTACGAACACTAGAGAAACATAATTTTTTTGCATTAATTTTCACTCACTAGTAAATGAGGCGCTGAATGTCATAACTCCGTAAGCACCATCGCACAAAATATCAAGTTAGTATATCATTTTATTCTCCACATCCTCCTGTAACATGTACAAGAGTAGTTATGGTCGAGTTCAGACCAGAACATGGGTAGAAATTGACTAATGCATAGTATACCCACCACCATAATCCATCCGCTCATTCAACCAGTGACAGTGTTGTTCATCAGGATAGAAGGTCGATAATGGGCCTTTGTGTAGTTCAGTGTTGCCTATAGTGTTATTGGAGTTTTTAAGGGTTTTTCCACCTTTGATTGAAAATAAATGATGTAGACAGTGACATAAAACCACTAGGCCCTTCACATAGCCGGAAAAAAGCGAGAAAAACCAGAGAAATGGGCCCGTACAATTGCAAAAACATTGAGGAATCTTGGCAAGGAATATGTGAGTAGTTTCTGCTCATCCTATAGGACAACAATACCCAGACAAGTGTTTTGATAAGGTGACTTGTCCAGGTTAAAGAAAAATTTTTAAAGGAATTATGGGCTATTGCCACTTATGACATGCAAAATGCGTACATCCAAATCTTAGTGCATCCATTGGCAATAGAACAGTGGTGTAAACCAAAGATCCAGCCCACCCTGGTCCAGTCCGAACAGTCACCTATCAGTACACCGTTTTGCATGAGAATACCAGCTACCAGGTATGTAAGAAAGGGTTCTTGTCTATTCTCGGCCTTACACTTCACAGAGTAGACATAGCATTAAAGAAAGCGTCTGCCTGTGGATCACCAGAACCAAACGAACACAATAAGCGTCAACCACCAGTCATGATCAGAGGTACAGCTGTAGATCAGTTTTTTCACGGACATTTGAAACTCTTCCAATTGTTTCCAGCCATTATACAAGGGCAAAATCCCCACACAGGTTTTACCGCGACTCACCCTTATTGTCACCAAACTCTACAACATGTACCTGGAGTGGATGAACTTCGAACATCCAGGTGAACAGAAGATTTTTTTTTTTTACATGGAGGTCACCACCTATCAAGGCCCAGAAGCCACTCGGCGATAAGGGTTATTGTGTGTACAGTAATCAATGGGGTAGTGTTGTAGTATTCGTTAGTATTGGAGATTTGATAAAGTGCCACTTAAGCGGGCGGTTCATTAGGAATTTGTTTATGTTGGACTTGAAGACATCCAAGTTGAAGTCAGGAGGGAGAAAGGCAAGCGGTAGAGAGTTCCACAGGCGTGCAATCGTAATGTGTTCAACAGGTCCTACAACATCAGTTTTCAGCCCCACCAAGACAGATACCTGTTCAACCTGCGATGGGCTGAACATCACTATGTTTATGCCGTTTACCGAGTTATGACATTCAGCGCCTCAAATTATATATATATATATATATATATATATATATATAGTTTGTAATTAAGTTTAAATTCAGTTTTATTAATTTTGACATACTAGTAAATTATATATAGTTTGGAATAGAGCACAAATTCAATTTTATTAATTTTGATTTATTTTTTATACCTCATAACGTTTTCCTCCTGCTGACCGAATTATCTTTGTTGCTGGGTTCAGCCGACCTTTTGTGTAAACGTGGACGGTCAGCGCTTTTTTAGTCCCTTCTTTCGGTCCACATTTGTCAAACACAATCACATCGTCTTCAGACTGAATGGCCACGGCACAGTTACAGGAAGCCTTTCTATTACAGCGACGGTAAAAGGTATGAACCTATATAAAAAAAATATATATATATGTAAATTGTGTATAAAAACATTGTGATAAAACATATGGCTATATACAGGTAAAAAGCAATAATCAAGGGCGATCCAAAGGCTCCCTTTTCATTAACTACTACGCCGAGATGTAGGGAGGACTGCACTTATTTCCTAGAATGACTATTTACTCTTGATCCCACCTTGTAATGCTGAATGTTTAGCAAGGAGGTATCAAGTATAATTTTTTAGTCTTTGGTAGTACTCGACTGAAGATTGAACCTTGGTCACCCAGCTCATTTGCAAATACTATTACGATTATGTCAAATGGACTAGTTGCTATGTAAAACATAAAATATGGACAGATGTACGGACATCTTTCAATATCTGTTCTGCAGATGGAACGACGATAATAATATGGTTCCTTCGATTAGTGATTATTTTCTTCCAAGATAACGTGAATGCCTCGTTTCTCATATTAAAAATGGCTTAGTTGTTCGCTTAACCACGTCTAATTATCCAATCAAACGACAGCAGAAGTCAAAAAGAGTAGAAAATCTTAAATATTTTTATAAAATGTTTCAGAAAATTTTAGATGACAATAAATTGTATTATTTGGATTACTGTTCTCATAGAATGCCATTCTGTGTTTCAACTAATGTAATCCCGAATTTTTTTTAGATGCATCTTTTGGAACTTGAATTCAATTTGAAATTTCGTGTAGGTTTTCCAGTTTGACATAACGTTTAACAAGTTTTTAAAAGTTGAACCTGCAGAAGCTCGGAGGTTACATTGGCTGAAACGTAGTGAAAATAACAATCACTTTGAGAATAGTAGTCTGAATTATTCAAATAAACATATGAAATATATATCACAGTATAGAAATACATGAAGTGTATACATTTGTGTAAAGTCAATATGGAAAATGTGTAAAGTGAAAATGGCAAAATGTGTACATCTGCATGAAATATGCGCAATGTGTATAAAAATGTGAAATATGTATAGTTACATAAAAATCATAACATCTGTATATCAGTAAAAAAAATATGTATGAAAAGATATATAACTAAGATATTAGGCATCAATGTTTTCATTGGTTCTATGTTTTATCTCCATAAAAGATTGAAAAAATTTTGTTTGGGACTATCGTGGGCAAAATATTTTTGTAATATCTTGTTTAAACAAATAACAATTGATTCGTATTCATCAGAGAAGAATTTATATTTTGTTGAATGCTTTTAACCATATATATGCTATAGAGAGGTTAATTGCTGCTGCCTATGGCTCATGATGCTGAATGCCCCAGGTTATCCTATAATTAGGATACTCATTTACTACGGATGTTAAATAGGTACAACTGTAAAGGAAATATGTATAAACGGTTGTGAAATATGTATAGTCAGATAAAAAACATGAAATGCATATATCTGTAGAAAATCTATGCAATGAAATGCATATAAAAAGTGTACCTTCACATAAAGTGCGCATATGTAAAAATATGGCTACAATGATATTAAACATTTATAGTTGCATAAAAACACAAAATATATACATCTGTATAAAATGTAAGAGATGTTTATAAGATTATGGAAACTATGTATGGTTATATAAAAATATGAAATATTTTGCATCTGCATAAAATGAATTTAGGAAAATTCGTGCTGGGAAAACTCGTCTCCGGAAAACTCGTACCCGGAAAACTCTATCCCGGAAAATTCGTCCCCTTTCGCTAGGTAGGAAAACTGGTCCCTTATTGAATAAATATCGATTGAAAACACATTTTATGATCGTTCTTGAAGGAGATATTGTTTTTTAAAATAGATTATAGCCCCCATAATATTTTTTAAAATATTTTTATTTGTTTAATGTTTTTGTTTTTTTAAATAAAATCGATTTCCTAAGTGTCCGTTTTCTACCTAACTGGCTAAGTTCTTAGTGATTTCACTTATTCTAAAGCGTTTATTATGTTCATAAACGAGACCGCATATTTTTTTTATATTAATATAAAAATAATTTACTCATTTACTGTTGTTTATAAAAGGGTAAAATCGATTTTTCTACCTGGCCGACTATGTTGTTTGTTGTTTAATTTATTTGGAATCGTTTATTAGATAAAGAAAAAAAAACACAGAAAACGAACAAAAATCATGTCGAGTGTTACGTGAAAACGAGAAATAATGTCCGACATGATGAGGGTATATCACATCTTAGGGGTTTGATAATCGCTAAAAAATAGAAAATTAAATAAATTACTGAAGGAGATTTGGTTTTATAAAGAAAGTAATAAATTTTAATATTTTAAAAAATTTTATCAATTATCAACATTTATTGTCGTCCTGTCAAATTTTGCATAATTATAATTTTAAATAACGCATGAGTGCATTTGGTATGAGAGAAAACAAAAACATAACAAAAAAAAAAAACTAATCAGAATTAAAAAAACAAAACAAAAAAGTAACGAAGAATCGAATCGCTCCCTGTTTTTTAATTTTTTTGTTTTGTTTTTTATTATTGTTTTTATTACTCCAAAAAACATCGTTAAAATAAGAACAAAAAACAAATTGTAATTAACTAATAAATTAAAAGCGAAATATTTTTGGGGCGCGAGAGATGCCATGTGCTAACAATCTCTCGTTAACTCATTTTTAATTTTTTTAATTTTTACTTCAAAATTCTAAAATCAATCATTAAGAGAAAAAGTAACCACTAAATAAATGTATTAATCAATTTTATTGAAAACTCCGCTATCATTTATCAAGAATCTTTTTAATTTCATTTTTTGTTGGTTGTTTTTCGGAGGGAGATATAGTTTTTACCCCCCCTCTCTAAATTATATTTAAAAAAATATTAAAATTTATTATTTTCTTTTTAAAACCAAATCTCCCTCGGTAATTCTTTTAAATATGCCGTCTCATTTATGAACATAATAAACGCTCTAAAATAAGTGAAACCACTAAGAACTTAGCCAGTTAGGTAGGAAACGGACACTTAGAAAATCGATTTTATTTAAAAAAATATTAAACAAGTAAAAATATTTTTTTTAAATATTAGGGGGGGGCTGTAGTCTATTTGAAAAAACAATATCTCCTTCAAGAACGATCATAAAATGTGTTTTCAATCGATATTTATTCAATAAGGGACCAGTTTTCCTACCTAGTGGAAGGGGACGAGTTTTCCGGGGTCGAGTTTTCCGAGTACGAGTTTTCCGGAGACGAGTTTTCCAGAGACGAGTTTTCCCGGCACTGCATAAAATCTAGACAATGTGTACAAAATAATGTAAACTATATAAAAATGTGAAATATGGATATCTGCATAGAATATATGATTTATAAATATTTTTATGAACAAATATTTTTTTCAGGAATCATAAAACAAATTTCTCCGAAGATAATGGAAAAATGTTGTTATAAAAAGCTGTTATATAATGTTGTTGTAAAATGTTGCCTGAAAACGGTGTATCTAAAACACATATTTGGCTTAAAAGTGATATGAGTTTGATTGAATACTTTGTTAAAATGTTCAAAGAAAATATCTTACCGCATATGGCAGAATTTTGTGTGCATAAAATACGAATTCACCGGTGTAGAAGTTGTCATATTTTCTGAGAATAAATACAAACAAGACATGCTTAATAAAATTTAAAAAAATGATTAAATAGATGCATACATTTCTCTATGTTATTTTTTGTTTAATTTCCTCTAGCTAAATTTCATGGCAGTTTAAATGTGTATGTTTTTTTTTTATGTCCTAATGAGTTACCGCTTATCGAGGCCATCCAATTCATCAATTTAAATTTCAATGAAACTTAAATTTATATAGTTTAATCGTAACGGTGTTGCATGCGCCGGATAATACTTGCTAAGTAGCTAAGTGTGAGGTAGGTTGTTTGACACGAAGTTTAAGAAACCCCAGACTTTGGAGAAAAGAATGAATATGTTTTTATTGCTGATATGGTAGACAAAAAAGTAATTTCTCAGCAAAGTAAAGTCGACATTGGCGCAAGGAGTCTGGCTTGACGTCCATGACGATATCGGCAGTAGACCACGTTATGTAAGGTGACCACCGTTATGTAAGGTGACCACGCACCTTGTGGGTAATAAGAATTAACTTGAAAGATGGAAAGACCCCCCCGACATAGTTGATAATAAAGTTTATTTGAAAGGAGAGAGAGAGAGAGAGAGAGAGAGAGAGAGAGAGAGAGAGAGAGAGAACGAAAAAGGAAACAAATAATTCAAGAGAAAAATGGCTTTAAGAGAAAGAAAAATAGAAAGAACAGATATTCAGAAGAATAAAGAAAAGAGAAGAGAAGAGAAAGACAATAGAAGAGAACGGGTAATCTCCAAACGGTAGAGGGGAAAATGCTAATCTCAAAGAGATGGTAGTCGGAATAAGGGTTCCATAAAAAAAAAAAACATTGCGTTTGGCAAATGAAAAGACTTGCATGCTGGCCATCGCCGAGTATACACCTCAGCTTTGGGCTCTGGCACAGGGCTAGATATCCTCCCCAAAAGAGCTAAGTTGAAAAGCTCTTCCTCCTCTGTTTGAACGAATCTACATGAAAAGATCCTGCATCTTGAAACCATTAAGAACCCGTAGAATTAACTTTCCTTTGCACAACGTGTACTCTGAAATATCTTAGAAATAATTATTCTCGTTTATAAGAAAATAATTTCTGGGTTATTATTGAATTGCTTTGATTTGAAAACCCAGTTATTTACAGCGCTGACACCACAACCAACTATTCACCAATTCACATACCAGAAGAACTCAAACGACAGCATCTGATGACAAACGGCCAGCTAGCATGCTAAAAGTATTGCCACACGAACTTAGGGTCATGAACTTAGTCAAGGCAATGGAGAGTGGGTGGTGAGACACATCTGCAAATGTGGCAGCAGTATTAGTCAGATATGATAGATTATTAGAGAATTGAAAGTTTCTGACTTCCGATAAAACATCAGAAGTCAGAAACTTTCAATTCTCTAATAATCTATCAAATTACCAAAACTGTGAATCATTTTATTCGTTATTAGTGCCATTTTATTTTTATTTATTGTTCAATGAAAATCGCTCCAAACAAAACCTGAAACCACTTAATATAAGGAGCTAAAAAATAAAACTACTACTTCAAGGGCAGATACGTGCCAACAATAAATGTTATATGAATAGACCCCAACCCAGAAAACAGCAATTCTTATTTCTTTGCCAGAAACATTGCTCCTGGAATGTGACAAGTAAAGGATAAAACAAAGAAAGCAAGAGTTACAAAACTGCCGAAAAGCTAAGGTCCAATTTTTACGTTCCATATTTATTTGAAATGTTAAAATTATCATACCTCCCATCAAACGTTGTGATATGTGGGTCATTGATTGATCTGCAGAGAGCAGTTTCATCTTTGTCAACAACAGTTGTCTGCAAAAATAAAAAAAAAGTAAAAGAATTTGATATTTTATAAAAAATGGGGTTTCTCTTTTGTGGCATATCAAAATTTTTGACTTATTTTACAGCGAAGCACTAAACCTTTAAATAAAAACAGCTAACTAATAAGTCACTATATACGAAGGCCAAAAGCTATTCGAGGATAAACGATAATAAAATGAATGTTTTTTTTTTGTTTTTGTTTTATGGCATATCAACCCTTTTCAGGTTACTTAATGCCGAATCCAGTGAATTTGAAGAATCATTTTTTAATAGAGTATGTTTTTTTTTTGTTTTTTTTTTCCTCTACAAATAAGCTCTCTACAGGTAATGTTCTGAAAGCTCCTAGTATCAGTCTTATGTTTCCATCGTGGATTGGGTCTGATTTTTTTAAATATCATTTTCTTGCTGCTCTGTATATAAAGCAAGCGTAGTCTAATTGGGAGCGGATGAGGTATTTGTATATTTTATAAAGGGTTTGTTGATCTGCTCCCCACTTTGTGTGGGCAACCACTCTGAGGAGTTGAAGGATGTTATTGCATTTCCGTCTTAGATAGTTTATGTGTGGTATAAAATTTAGTTTTTTATCAAATATGACTCCAAGGAATTTGTATTGGTTGACTACAGGTATGATATTTCCTTCTAGTTTAAGGACTGAGTCATTATGTATTTTCCTAATAGGGCAGAAATGAACACATTGAGTTTTAGATTTAGAGAAGCTGAATCCATTGTTTATTGCCCAGTTGTTGATTCGATTTAAGTTTAATTGTAAGGTCCTTTCAAGGGAAATGATGTGGTGGGATCTGTAGCTGATGACAAAGTTATCGACATAGAGTGCGCTATCAATTGCAGGAGTAAGGTTTTGGATAATTTTATTGATTTTTATTGCAAATAATGTTGTGGATAGGATACTTTCTTGAGGTATGCCTTCTGTTAAATTTTGGTTGTTTCATAAGGTTGTTTCTATTCTGACTTTAAAGTTTCTTGTGCAAAGTTTTTAATGAATAATGCCAATCGTCCTCTTATGCCTAAGTCTTGGATGTCTTTTATGATACCATACCTATATCGAAAACAATAGCTGTCATGTGTTGTTTATGAAGGCTTCTCTTATAAGGGTTTCTAATCTGGTTATTTGATCGATTGTGCCTCTTTTTTTGCGAAATCCTGTTTGTATATTTGTAATTAGGTTGTTTATCTCTAGGTGCCATATAAATCTTTGGTTGGCTATTCGTTCCAGGGTTTTGCAAAGGCAACTTGTTAAGGCGATGGGTCTATAATTCTGGGGGTTGGAGGAGTCTTTTCCAGTTTTTGGTATTGGGATGATTATCATTTCTTTCCATATTTCTGGGAATAGATTGTTTTCCCATATATTGTTGAGGACATTTAGAAGGCACTTAATGGATTCTTCTGGTAATTGTTTTAAGAATTCGTTGTGAATCTTATCAGGGCCAACTGCTGTGTTGTGGGATTTTTTTATTGAGTTGATTAATTCTTCGAGGGAGATTAATTCGTTGTATGTTTCATGGTTGTCTGAGGATAAGTTTAGTTTATGTTTTTTAGCATTGTAGTTTATTTTTTTGAATTTTGGGTTGATTTGATTTGAGTTCTTAGCAAACTGTTTAGCTAGTGAGTCTGCTATCTGTTTTTTTTTTCTGTAATTAGTGTGTTGTCTACTGATAAATGTTTAATGGGGTTCATTGTTTTTTTTCCCAGACATGCTTCTTAGCATGTTCCAGACTGATTTTTGGTTTGTGGAGAAGTTTAACTCGCTTACATATTTTTTGCCAGGATATTCTTTTAGCTTCTTTGATAGTTTTCCGGGCTATTGCTTTATGATATTTAAAGTTGATTAAATTTTGTTTAGTAGGTTCTGTTTGGAGTTTTCTTAAGGCTTGGCATCGTAGTTTGATGGCTTCTTGTTGTGTGAGTTGTGTGATGTCTTTCGGCGGTCAGAGCTCTCCAAGGTCACTGCGGCAAGCGGCCTCCAGTTGGGACGGTATAGGCGGCGTTGAATCAATAGACTGCTGCACCGTTTCGCTGTCCCTCTTTACACAGACAAGCATGTGGCGTAAGCTATTTGATTCACTGCGTCTCATAGCGGTATAACCGGTGATCTGAGGTTCGTCTGGTACAGACTTCAGCCAGGTATCCAGCGCCGACTTGAACGATTCTGTTTTGCAGTCGTGATCTCTCTGATGTTACTTGGTAGGCAATTGAAGAGCGTAAGACCCCGGGAATTTAAACTCGATTCCCTGAGTCGTCGGATCCAGTTGTCCCTGGCACTGGTTAGGGGTGGTACCACACACCTTCTGCCACGTTTTGAGATATGGTGCTGTATACCAGCGTTGGGCACCTGGTTCTCCATCATACGCCAGGTATACATGATTGAATATCTTTCTTGCCTGCGTATCCAGCAGTTGCCAATAATTCAATTGACTATAACCAGTTATCTTTCTTAGAAACGACTTCTGGATGGCCTCTAATGCTTGAATATGACCTTTTCTGTCCAGAGTCCACAGCTGATAACAGTAATCAATGTGCGGCAACACCAGCGATTTCCAGAGTGTCAGCATTAGGTTTTTTTGTCTCGTTTTGAAAGTGCGTAAAATCCAACTGGAAAGGCTCCGTGCAGTTGAACAAACTTTGTCGATCTGGGAGGTGAATGTACCATCAGAATCCAACGTTACTCCCAGATTGCGCACAGTATCTTTGGTTTTAATTAGCTTCCCGTCTTGGGTCGAGTACTTAGATGCTTCTCTCAGGTCCTTCCTTCTACCGTATTTGATACACTCGAATTTCCCGGAGTTAAACTGCATATTGTTGTCATCCGCCCATTGGTAGATAGCGTTTAGATCATCTTGGAGAGCTTGTACATCAGAAGAATCTTTTATTTTCCTGCCAATCCTGGTGTCGTCGGCAAAACTTGAGACGAAAGACGATTTGACTGTCTATGTCGCCGATTAGTACGAGGAACAGCAGCGGACCAAGTACTGAACCTTGGGGAACGCCAGATAGCATTTTGGTCGGGGGAGATGCATAGCCATTTACTACAACTGTCCGGTAGCGATCTGTTAGGAATGATTTAATCCATAGGATCAATTTACCTCCAATTCCAAGATGTTGGAGCTTTTCGATGGTTACTGCAAAGTCCATTTTGTCGAACGCCTTTGCAAAGTCTAGGTATATCACGTCGATATTACATTCATTGTCTAGAGTATTAATGATCCTATCATGATGGATTAGAAGCTGACTTAAGCAGGATCTTCCGGTTCTGAATCCATGCTGCCCTGGATTGAACAGACTGTGGTTGTTGAGGAATTCCACCAAGTACTTTCGAAGGACCTTTTCGAATACTTTTGTAATGTGGGATGTTAGTGCCACTGGTCGATATTGCTTGGGGAGAGATCGACCGTCACCTTTGTATATTGGGATAATGTTAGCGCGCTTAGAGTCGGCTGGGACTATCCCTTTGTCCAGTGATGCCCTCCATAATATGAATAGTGGCTTAGCCAGCTGCTTTTTACATTCCTTAAGGAGTAGCGCTGGGAAACGGTCGGGACCTGCCGCAGAGTTGGCTCTGAGTTCATCTATCGCGTCGGTCAGGTCTCTTTGTGTAAACGTAACATCAGTAAGCATTGGTTTAGTGTCGTCATCTGGTTCAGGTTCAGGTTTTGACAGTATTGGTCTAATGGGCTTACTGAAAACCGATTCGTATTGATCAGCAAGTAAACTGGCCATTTCAGCACTATTAGCGGTTAATTGCCCGGCATGATTAATGAGAGGACCTATCGCTGACTTAATACTTGAGAATTTCTTGGCATAATTGTAGAAATATTTAGGGTTGCGCTTTATAGCCCCAACAGCTTTGTACTCGTCATTTTCGCGTGCTTTTTGAAGAGAACTAATTAGTTTCTTTTCAATTTCAACTAATTCGCTAAGAATTCGCGTTGTTTTTTCATGCGATTTGGACTTTTGCAACTGTTGCATTTTTCTACTTCTTTTACGCATGAGGTTCTTCCGATCCCTCGGTATGAGTTTACTGACCGGAACGTTTATGAATTTTTTCTTATAAGGAACATGTTCTCGTGTGGTCTCGTAACAAAGATTTCCAATACGATTCAACATTTCATCCGGTTCAAGGTGTGAAAGCTCATTTGCCCAGTCTACTTCCGATAACCAAGCTCAAATGTTGTCCCATTTGATGGCATCGTTGAAGAAATTTAGAGATGCTAGGTTGCCTGGTTTAGATACGTTATCGCATTCGGTATCCGGCCGCTGGTATTCAATACTTGAGCTGCAGGTCACCATGAAATGATCTGACAATATTGTCGGCGTACTGGTATAACTGTGCAGCAAGGAATCATTATTGGTAAACACCAGGTCTAGGGTATTACCTCCTCCGTGAGTGGGCAAGTTGATATACTGGCTAAGAAAGAATTCATCAGTTAGACTTTTCAGTTTCTGCAGCATCAACCGTTCATCTGGCGGTGCACCAGGTCCCGGTGCACCTGTGGGCCAGGTAGCATGTGGTAAATTAAAATCCCCACAGAGTGTGATGTTAGGAGTTGGTGTATCCAGGTTTCTCATCACTCTTCTAAGTTCGGCAATAGTCTTACCAAACTCTACTGATGTCGATCTGTGACCACCCATTATATCGTCGGGTTGACGGTAGATGACTACGATCACCAGATTTGGATTTTTTAGTTGAACACCAACCATTGATGACACCCGATGAGTATTTAATAATGGGTGGCTCAGCAGTAGCGGCCAGATCGTTCCGCACGTACAACATAGCGCCTCCACTCGTTTACTTTTACGGGGACGGTTACGGTCGCTTCGAAAGGGTTCGTATCCCTTAATGTGTATCTCAGCATCTTTCTCTTCTCAAAGCCATGTTTCAGTTCTTGACATTCTTTGGTGTACCATGGTTTGTTGCGTTTATATGGAGTAGATTTGAAAGGGATACATTTTTCGGCGATTGTAGTTAGTTTATTGGTGAAGTCTTCAATGTTTTGAATGTTTTTATTTGCATTGAGGTGTTTTGAGCATAATTTCTTGTATTCTTCCCAGTTTGCTTTTTTTTAGTTTCCATTTTGTAGTTTCTTCTTCCAGGGAGACTTTTAAATTTTCAAGTATTATAGGAAAGTGGTCCCTCCACAAGTGTCATTGTACGTTGACCATGAAAAGTCCATTAGAATTGACGGATCATATAAGGTCAGATCTATTGCTGAGTTTTTGCCGGAGGTTGGGCATAGGTATGTTGGGGTTTGATTGTTGAATATACATAAATTATTATTGTTAATGAGTTTTTCCAGGAGTTCGCCTTTCTGGTTGGTTTCGTTGCTACCCCATATTGGATTGTAGGAGTTAGAGTTTCCAAGTAGGATGAAGGGTGTGGGTAGTTGCCTTATGATATTTTGGAGTTCATTCTCTTTTAATGTTTGGTTTGGAGGGATGTAGATGGAACAAATATTGATTTGTTTATGTAGAGTGACTTTAATTGCTATTGCTTGAAAGTTAGTTTTAAGTTCTAAGTGGCTGTGTGGTATATCATTTCGGACTAAAATGGAAGTATCACCTGAAGCGCGGAGATCAGTATTTTTTATGTAGTTGAATTGTTGGTATTTATTTAGGTTTATTTTTTATTTGTCTTTGAGGAAAGTTTCCTGTAAACAAATAACAGCTGGGTTTAACTTTGCTGAGAGTTGGTGTAGCTCTTCTATGTTTGCTTTTATGCCTCTGCAGTTCCACTGAATAATTGTGTCGGTCATTGTTATGTTGTTATTGTTTGATTTTTGTGGGGAGTGTTGTTTTAGAGGTCCATATATTTAGGTCTCTCTGTTTCTTGAGTTTATATTTATTTATTTTTATTTATTTACTTATTTTTTTGGTTCACATCTCCATCTCATTGGATGTGGAAGGTGTGTCTCTTGTCTGTGTTTGTGTTTCATTTGACAGGTTTCGCTGAGTTTTTTTCTTTTGTTTTGGTCTGGGGCTTTTGGATTTGCTCCGTTTTACATGTTCTTCCTGACTTAGTGTTTCAATTAATTCATACTTATTTTCTTTTTCAATTAATAGAATTTCTGTTTTTGGTTTGTTTGGCATTTTGGGAGGAAGTTTTGCGTTTTCCTGTTTTGTTTCCATTTCTTCTGATACTGTATGTTTATGGTCTGTTTTTGTTCTAGTTCATGATTTAGATCTTTCACGTAAGTTTAATTGTGGTTTTTGTTGATGAGTTTCTTTTTTATTCTTTGGAATTTGTGTTTGGTTTTGGTCATTTAGTTGAGTTTTTGAGTATGTTAGTATTTGTTTTTTGTTGGTTTCATTTTGTTTTTTGTTTTTAGGGGTTCAATTAAATTTGTGAGTTCAGAGATCAATTTGTTAAGTAATTCTTGGTAGTCAATTTGGTTGGTTTGAGGTGGGTTTTTGGTAATATCTGCATAGGTGTTTTTTTTTTGTCGGAGTTAACCCTTTTTCTCGCTTCAGGTAGGAGATATTTTCTTTATATTTCATTTCTGTAATTTCCTTTTCTTTTTTGAAGATTTTGCAAGTTTTGGAGAAAGCTGGGTGGTTTTCCAGGCAATTTGAACATTTCGCCTCATTGGGGCACTCGCTCTCTGTGTGGCTGGGTTCCCTTAAACCATATTTTCCGCAGGTTTCATGTCCTCTACAAGCTTCTCTGTGATGCCCATATTTTTGGCATTTATAGCATCTTAATGGGCTTGGTATATATAGTTCTACTTTTTCGTTGGTATACCCAATCTTGATTTCTTTCGGGACTTTGGGGGTATTGAAAGTTAATACATACGTTCTAGTAGGTATGGATTGCCCGTTTTTTTAAATATATATTCTGTTGTGATCTATTACTCCCTGTTTTTTAAGAGCGTTTTTGATTTCATCTTTCGTAGCTAGAGTTAAGTCGTGGCTTCTCATGATTCCTTTTCAGGTGTTTAACCTTTCGTGAGCGAAGGTTTTACGCTCATAAGTCTAGAATTTTTCCATTTCTAAGATATTTTTCGCATCTTTGTAATTATCAACTGTGATAAGTAAGTTCCCATTCTTCATTTTTTTTACCGTTTTTGGTTTGCTGTTTTGGGATATCACTTTTTTGATTAAGAAAGGAGATAGCTCGCTAGTCTTTTTTTCTCCCAGGATCTCAATGACTAAGAATCTTGGGAAGTTTTCTTTATTAATGTTTTTTTGAATATATTCTTGCTCACTGTCTGAGCTTGTGTAATCCGAAACATCGGAGTGAGTCCTTTTGCTTTTTTGTTATTCATATTGATTTTAATTTTATTTCATCCTTCTTGCTCCCCACCCACTTCGGAGCCCTATATGGGAAGTGTTGGGGGGTGGTGAAACCCATTCGCCCCAACAACAACAGGGATACAAGAAGGGCATACTCGTCCAACTAGTGGGTCTGAGCACCTGTGCTTCATCCATTTTTACTAAATGTGATTTTCAATGATTTTCAGTAATAATATTTGTTTTACAGTCATGTCAGATCCATTGTCCAGTTAGTTGATTAACCCATGAACCACCGCTTTCTACAGCTGTTTATTGTGTGATGTGGGGAGCGTGAGTGTATTTTCTTGCTATGTGTGTCAGATTTAGAGCTGGACATGACCAGCCAATTGATCGGAGCAAGCCTCTCCGCCCGCCCGTCTAACCAAGGTAAGGGCCAAAGTAGTGTGTTGGGATGGAGAGGAACTTGTTTCTGTCCTCTGCAACCCTCAACTACCAGGATCCCGTTCCAAGGTGATACGGGTCGCCACCTTTGTTTTTAGTTTTGCAGAACATAATTAAGTTTTGCAAAGGGAGATAGAAAACAAAAACCATATCTGTAGGTGCATTTCGTCTCAAGAAGTCAGTAGACAGCCTGATCTGGTAGCACCAGTAAAATGAATTGAATAATGAAGAACATTATAAAAAGATTAAAATGATGAATGAACTTAAAAAGTATCATTACTTGTTTTACTTGTTGACATTGTATTTGAAGGAGACAATATTGTAAGATGCAAGGAAGCAATACCATGGTAATGTGTCCCATTAATGGGAAGTATTAGAAAATAAACTGTGTTCATGGGAATTTGATGTCAGGCACCCAGGGTAAAATGTTATTTGCAGTAATGGTAGAAGGCGGATTTTTGTTGTGACTTTCTTACAAGGAAGAATTAGAGATTGGAGCTCAGTCGAGAATTTTCCATAGAAATATCAATAAAGCAAAGAGAGGCTAGTAACGTATCTTGTATGAGAAAGGGGATGTAGAGTACAAAAGAGATTGTTTCTCTATAAATAGCTAAATTGGTTTTGAATACTTACAGGGGTAGAAAGACTGCTCTGAGCAACACCTTCTTAGATGTGGCGGTAGTTCTCAATTTTAAGACGTATATATTTTTGTATTCACCTATTGCATACAATTAAATGAACATAAGTTGCTCTTTACACAAAACTGGAATGCCATTTTGTTCATCATATACTTTTTTATCAACATTTTTTTTTAAATTCTACGTTCACCCCAAACAAGGCACAGTGTCACTTTGAAGTAGGTGGGTACTATCGGGGACATAAGTTGCAGGGGTATTAAGAAGGAAGGTGAGTAGCAAAATGTCTGTTCACATTACACTTGAACTTCTGCGTGTCAGTACAGTTGGGAAAGCAGAATCTCGGAAGCGAGTTCCAAAGTTTAACAGTTCTGGGGAAGAAACTTCAAGTCCAACATAAACAAATTCCTGATGAATCGCCCCCTTAAGTAAGACACTTTATCAAATCTCCAATACTAACTATTACTACAATACTGTCCCATTTATTACTGTACACGCAATAACCCTTATCCCCGAGTGGCTTCCGGGCCTTGATAAGTGGTGACCTCCATTTAAAAAAAAAGTAAAAAGCTTTCTAACACATAGGGATCTCTACTGTGAAGGGGTGAGATTTAGCTGCTTGTCGGGTTTTTCAGGGCTATTCACGTCCAGGTGTACAAGTACTTGTAGTTCGTCTGAGCATTCACCATTAAAGTATTTGTAGAACAGGCAGAGGGATGCAGCATTTCGTCGATGGGACAGAGGCTGAAGCCTAGATGACAGTTCAGGACTTATCAGGTTGCCGACTCTCTTTTGAACCCTGTCCAGGAATGAAACATAAGATGCACCAGCCCAAATGTGACAACAGTACTCCATACATGGGCGAATGGTATAGGATACTTTCAAGGGTAAGTAGTTTTCTAGCATGGTAGAGAGAGCCCACCTTCTTTCCTG
Source organism: Euprymna scolopes (assembly GCF_053919585.1). Taxonomy (NCBI): domain Eukaryota; kingdom Metazoa; phylum Mollusca; class Cephalopoda; order Sepiida; family Sepiolidae; genus Euprymna; species Euprymna scolopes. The sequence goes on along the minus strand of NC_136489.1, from coordinate 1,714,152 downwards.
TGAACATTAGGCCCAGGAGTTTAAAGGAAGTACTTTTGAGTAATGTGTTCTTGGCCATTGCTTTTAGTGGTAGAGAAGGTTTCTTGTAATTATTGAAGAAAACAAGCTTAGTCTTGGCAGCACTGAATCTGACCATCCATTTTTGTCCCCATTCCACTACAGATTGGAGGTTATCCTCTAGTGTTTCTGTCATTTCCTTAGATATGTGTTCATTTTTTTCTCCTCGTGCCTGTTATAGAGGGTGGTGTCATCAATTTTATCAGGGAGATTATTTATGACTGTCAAGAATAATAAAAGGTCCAAGGATAGACCCCTGAGGTACTCCCACATTTATATCGTATTGTTTAAATGTACGACCGTCGAGGGTAACCTGGATTTTTCTCTTACTTAAGAAGGATTTAATTACATTATGTATTCTTCCAGTGATACCATATGATTTAATTTTCCTTAGGAAACCATCGTGCCATACCCTGTCAAAAGCCTTAGATATATCTAGGGCTACCTCTCTACCCTCCCCTGTTTTGTCCAGTGAACAGTGCACACGTTCAGAGATTACAGTTAAGATATCTGCTGTGGAACGGGCTTACCTAAATTCATATTGTTTGTCAGTCAGGAGTTTAACAGCTGTAAGGTGATGGACTAGAGCTTGATTAATTAAGGACTCAAATATTTTGGCAAAAGGCTAATAGGGCGATAATTTAATGGATCAGTTTTTCACCAGAATTCTTGAAAACTGGTACCACAGAAGCAGTTTTCTAGTAGTCGAGAAAGCAAGATTCGTTAAGGCATTTGTTGTAAAGTTTGGAGAGAACTGGAGCAACCTCAGCAGTACCACTTTTTTAATAGCACAGCCGGGATGAGATCAGGTCCACATGCTTTTGAGATGTCTAGATTTTTTTATAATACCATGTACCTGAGAAAGAGTGATTTTCAGATCATCTAGTGTGACGTCTGTCCGTAAAGAAAAGTCAGAGAGGTAGTGGTGTGCCGGGTTCAATGTGAAATTTGAGGCAAACCGACTGGCAAGCAGGTTAGCCTTCTCGGTTGCCATGCAAACAACCTCATGATTGTTTGATAGTGGGAAATCGTTGACTGCCCATTATTTACTACACTGTTGTAGATTTTCCAAAAGTCATGGGTTCCTAATTCATTTTTTGGTACAAATCATTTTCACTTTCATTACTAATCCCTAGTTCATAGATTTCATGAAAGTAATAGAACATAATAGAACACAATAGATCAGATTAGATTTGAACTAGGAACTATTTCGTAGTTAACTATTAGGATAATTATGCAATCCATCAACAATAATCTATTAATTATATATGAACAGTTCATGTGCAAAACGTTGGTTTTACGTTTTAGCAATAAACATGTTCTAAAATCATTTTACAATGGTTATTACACATTTTACAATGGTTATTACACATTTTACAATGGTTATTACACATTTTACAATGGTTATTACACATTTTACAATGGTTATTACACATTTTACAATGGTTATTACACATTTTACAATGGTTATTACACATTTTACAATGGTTATTACACATTTTACAATGGTTATTACACATTTTACAATGGTTATTACACATTTTACAATGGTTATTACACATTTTACAATGGTTATTACACATTTTACAATGGTTATTACACATTTTACAATGGTTATTACACATTTTACAATGTCCTACAATAAGAAAAAAGTTTTCCAGATATTAAAGTTGACAAGAACTATTGAGCTTCCATGTAATTTAAGTATATAAAATGACTTAATTAAAAATTCCGTGAAATTTGACTAAATGAATTTAAATTTCCATAATATCAAAGTACACAAATTTAAACTTTCAATGTTATTAGTTATCAACAAATGTGAGAAACATCTAGAAATCTATTTAGTGGAATTTCTAGAAGACGTCGCACCGTGGATTTGTCAGAGAGCGCTAACCCTTATATTTGACACCTGTACTGAGTGTATAATGTTTGAAAGCTTTCTACCTGACATCAATCTAAGTTGTTATTCTCCGGTAGGGGCTCCTTAAGCAACAAGCAATAAACTTGCCCCACCTGAAAGCCGGGTGGCAAGGCCTGGGAGGGTGGACCTCTTAAGTAATACCCAAGCATCGTACTTCAGTCCGACAGGTATTGGGCCAACTCCTGGCTCTGCATCTGTTGGGCTGATTGTCAAGAATAGATTCTTGACTGGAATTTTCTACCCAAATCTCGAAGCAGCCAAATCAGCAAGGAGACTCATTCTTCAACATGAAAAATAATGGTAGGCAATACGACAATGATCCAACATACATTGTCAAACAAACACAAACTCAAGAGTCTGGGAATTCTTTTTCACTCTTTACAGTTCAGACACTGTACCTGTAGCGGCATTCACCCAGGATAGGTTGAGCTGGCCCCAATTGTGTTAATCGCATCTTGCGTCAAAGCCATCCACTCTTGTCACTTGGCAGCAGAGTCGATGGTATGATCCAGCCATTCACGGTTCCAATTACGAAACCGTGAATGGCTGGATCATGCTGTGGACTCTGCTACTACCCTATAAGTCCAACCCCTCCTCACCGTGGTAGAGTGGTGAAAGAGTAGTGTCAAGGCAATGCCATCAGGAACTTCGATTCCTGGTAGGGCCTCCCAAGGCAGATTGGATTGACACTCAGCGGTATCTGGACCGCAGCTCGGCTATCTCTGGTGAAATCTGGGGTGGCGTCTGCTCCAACTACTGGCGGCCTACCGGTCATTCTGTCCCTGCACCTGTGGGGAATCTATGGCAAATAGGAGACAATTCCAACCTCCTTCAACAAGGATATACATGCGGCTGGGGACCGCTTGTGAATTTAAAATTCCCATGTAACCCTAATGGATAAACCAAATCAGTTGAGACATTGAACCATCATAGTATCACCTTATTTTAGCTATTTCTGATCTTTGCAGGAGTGAAGATTCAATAATGATATTTTTCTTTGTATGCACTGAAACAAGATACATTGCTGCTGAAGTATACGGGGCTAGTGTGATAGAGGACATATTTACAGGGAAGTAACCAGAGTCAAGAGATGAGCAGAAAGATGTTTATTCACATTACATTTATATTTCTGCATGTTGGTACGATCGGGAAACAGTGATCCCAGAGAGAATTCCAAAGGCAAGTGGTCTGAGTTATGAAACTATTAGAGTAGAAAACGTTCCGTGATTTAGAGTAAAAGGTTTTCTACAAGTCGAATTGATCGGGTGTATTTACGTTGTGGTGGTACAGGTGCAACTTCAAATATTAAACAAACCCTTGACTTAACCTCATAAATAAACTTTGATTAATAAAAATAAAGTTTACATAAAATTGAAAGAAAATATTCTTACCTTAATTGTGTAAGTTTTTGTTTTGTTAAACTTGAGACTATTGTTTTGAAAAATGATTGGTTGCAGAATGATTTGTCCAGTTTGATTCCGATCATAAAGAAGATCGACTGTTGCCGTGATTGGTATGGACAACCATGCGGTTCCACTGACAAAGAATGTGCAACCCTGATTTGCTTCTGTCTGGACAACAACCATCTGATGAATTGGATCTTTGTTGGGGCATTTGAGTGTTTTATCTGTGGTGAAGGAAACTTGAACACCAAGTTGACAATGTTTGTGCATCTCAGGGTCAGAACATAGGTACGATGGTGGAATAATACTTCGCACATTGACATAGCCATGGCGTGAACTTTCTTCAATAATCACATTTGTCATTGAAACCTGTAAATCAAACATAAAGCAATTTTATATTTACTCACAGAACAGCTTTTTTCCTTGCTTGAATCTCGTTTTTATTATTAAGTAAAAGTATTGTAAATGATGATCGTTTTTGAAGCAGTGTTGAAATTTGAATAAGGAATATTAAAAATAAAAAAAACATACTCTGCTAATATTTGTTTACATCTTAATCGTTTTCAACAATCTGTTATTTTTTTTTCATCCTAGGTTCTGAAATATGGACGATATATCACGGGTTATTCATTCATTTAATTCACCTCGTGTAGTTTTATATTTTTTTCACCCTCCCTCCGCCTCCATTTTCAATTATTGTAAATTGTTTTATTTTAATCGCTGCCGACGTAATCTCCTGTACGACTCTTGAAAATTCAGTATGCTATTTCTGTACATTCTATGAGATGACTGACCAAGTTTTATATGATTTCAGTTTCCAATAAACAGCTGCAGAAGAAATTAGAATACACCCTACTAAAGTCTGATTGTCACAGCTGGTGAATTTCAAAAATGCAATGTAGACGGAAGGAAATTTTAGGAGAAGGATATGGAATAAAATTCTGTGTTAAACTTGGAAAGGACGCTACAGAAACGTATGAAATGATTCAGACTGCTTTTGGACCATCTTACATGAATTCAGCATTAGTGGTTGAGTGGTATAAGAGATTCAAGGAAGGCATGAGTATGTGAAGGATGATGAGAGGTGAGAGAGGCGTAAGAAATTAAGAACATCACAGTTGATTGACCAAATAAAGAATTTCATGGATAAAGACCATCGGGTTTCTATAGAGACAATGAATGCACAGTTTGATGTCAATGTGGAAACTGCACACACAATTATACACGAGGAACTGACGATGCGGAAGATTTGTGCAAAGTTTGTCTCAAGAATGCTCAGAGAAGATCAGGAAGAAAGACGTTGTCATAACAGCAGAGAGATGGTCGAGCTGATCAATTCAGATCCTGCAGTTTTTCATGCTCTGGTAGTTTGCAATGAAAACTGGATCTACTGCTACAACACAGAAACCAAGAAACAGAGTTCCCAGTAGAAGCATGCTAGCTCCCAGAATCCAAGAAGACTAGACAGAGCAAATCCACCCATAAACTTATGATGAACCTTTTTTGAGAGCAAGGGCATGATTTACATGCACTGGGTTCCCACTGGACAGACAGTCAACAAGGAATGCTATGTTGAGGTTTTAAGGGAGTTCAGGAAGAGATTCCGGCAGAAGAGGCCATCACTCTTCAAATCGGGTCAGTGGCATTTCCACCAGGACAATGCACCAGTGCACAATTCCATCGTTATCACAGACTACGTGCATCAAAACAGTTCTTCACCCTCCTTATAGTCAAGACCTTACTCTCTGTGATTTTGGTTATTCCCTAAGCTCAAGAAAAACCTTAGAGGTTTTCTTTATGAGACACTTGGCAAGATGAAAAAGGCAGTGACAAGGGTCATTGACAAGCTTATGCAAGAGGATTTCCATGGAGTCTTGTTGGAATGGTACAAGTGTATTGCAGCCTGAGGAGATTACTTCGAAGGGGACTAGAGTTTCATGTGGGTACTATCATTAAATGTGCTCACACGAAACTTATTGAAAGCACTTTATATGTTTCAATTTGGAATTTTGAAATGAATTAATGAAAACATACTCTTTTATATTTTGAAAGTAGTGGTTAAAAAACATCACGATTGCAAGAAAAATGTTAGTGGCATATTTATAAATAATCTTAAGAAAAAACAGAGACTAATCCCACGAACCAAAAATGCTAAAAGTACCTGAGACTAATAGAAAACATAAATAAAGCATACATTTGATTACAGGTATGAAACCCAAAGATTTGGAATTGTGAGAGATTGTTACGAACGCCTATCCCGTAAATATGCGGGATAATCAAGTAAGAGTTAAAACATTTTAATTCTAGAAAGAATTACCTCAAGTTCTGCTATTATTTTGTTGCTTATTTTTGTAGGGCTGGTAGTCGCAGAACAGTTCTTATTATAACAAGCAAGCAAACCACATGAGATCTGAAAGCAGAACAAAAATTAATTATCATACAATATCATGCTTTTAAATTATTGAGATGAGTATTAATAATTATTAATATTATTATCATTATATTATTAATATTATTATATTATATTGTTATTATTATTATTATAATAAGGAATATTATTTGGACTACTGTTCTAACCTTGAGTTTTATTTTCACAAACGTTTTAATCGATCTAACCTTCGACCATCTTCAAATGTATCTTGTTTGCAAGGATCCATGGCATAGTGGCTGAAGTACTTGGTAAAATTCATTCGTAAATTACACCTTTCTGGAGGTTGAAGGTTAAATCCTCAGTGGAGGAGACACTCAAAATGCAATTTTGAATTACTTAAAACTTTTACTCGGTCATGGCTGATGGAACGAGAGCATGCTACCCCTGTAGATTAAATAAAGGTTCCATTGAAAATTCCATGCAGATTCACGAGTTCGACAGAAAGAGTCCAGAGTTCAACAAGATATAACCGAAGAAGGTCGGAGGTTACATCAACTGAAACGTTACGAAAATAACACTCAAGATGAGAACAGTAGTCCGAAGAATCCAAAACATAGGTACTGTTTTCATCTCGAGTGTTATTTTCGATACCAATTACTTAAGGTATCTACACGGTCAGGACTTGATTGAACAAGAGAAGGTTATCCTCGTGAAATAAATAATTGTTCTGTTCAAAATTCCGTGCAGATTCCCGAGTCTGACAAGAGACACATGAAGAAGGGTAGAGGTTACATCTGTCGAAACGTTGTGAAAGTAATACTCCAAATGAGAACAGTAGTCCACTTAATCCCAATAATAAAAAAATAGCAATGATAAAAAGACATCATTGCAGGAAAATTTTGATTTAAAAAAACAATGAAAATATTATATTAAGAGCAATACTTCGGATAAAATGTCACTTCGATTCAAGCTTGTAGAAGTTACGCCTTTCCTCACTGTGGTAGGAAAGATTACAACGGTACAATGGTAGTGTCAGAGCTATGTTGTCTGGAACTCTGGTTCCTCGCAAGGATAATTATGTGGATGGGTTTGGCACCAAGTAGAGAAGCTTCACTACTTGGTGCCAAACAGTAAGCACGACTAAGTACAACAGTTTTTCTATTTTTAAGTGTGAACGATTGGGAAACGAATTATTGTTTCCTCTCTATCAGTTGTTCTAAACAATTTAAATGTATTCTAATACAAAAAAGGAAGGACGAAGAAAAAGTAAAAAAAAAATGCAAGAAAGTCACACGCAACAACAGTCTCTCCAAGGATTTCTGTATAACCGTCTCCAAGAATTCTTGTCACAGATCGTCTCTGTTCTCGCAGCGGCCTCCTTTTATGTAGCCGATCGGCGAGATTTTGCACACAAGCCACGAGACTTTCTGTTATTTTGTGAGACTACCCAGTTATAAAAGCTGTAGACGTCGCCATATTTTCCCCACACCTATAGCTCGATTAACAACTTCTGCTATGAACCAGAAGATAAGTATACTACAAAAGATACGAAGATTTCTTAAGTATAAATTGTTAGCATTTGTCTGACCATAAAAAAATTGTTTGCTATTACGCAAATTGGACAGTGCTGAACATAATAAATTTATAAATTTTATTTAGCCTCGGAAAACTTCGGATACAGAACGTAAAATGCCTGTGTGGATATATTCGAAACATTGGGGCGTTCCATCAGATGTCCTGATGGTCTATTAGTGTGATCTGATTGCCCTAAGGGAGCGTTTTGCTCCCCATTCGGGGTGGATCAGCTTTCCCAGGGGCGGAGGAGAACCGGATAACTATAGCTTTAATAGATCCCGGGCAATAGCAGATATCCCAAGACTTGAGTTGAAATATATAGATATATTTTGCTTTATTGTTTGAAAATCGGAAATATATTATTGTTTGAGAGGTGAACAACAGGAAATATGAGAATGTTAGAATAATCGACTGTACTTGTCGACCTAGGGGACCCTTCAGACTATGGCTGTTTGAATGACAGGATTTGACCCCTGAGGTCATGGAAATTAAATGTTGATTTTGATCCCAGATTGCAAGCTAGCGACATGGCTGAATTGCACACCCGCAATCTGGGGTTTTCTGCAAATGCGTGGCGTAATTTGATTGGCTTAGGAGACTTTCCACTCTGACCCCCTCCCACTATATAATGTTAAGCCGCTCGAAGATTAAGCAGATTTCCATTTGGTTCTAAGGGGCACAGATTGTGCAGAGACTCGCCGTTCCCTGAGGATGTGATGAACACGCCCCTCCTTCGACCCGTCTGAGTGCTATCTCCGAAGAGAAGAGAGATTTGAGACTTACTAAGAACTGCACCATATATTTGTAAAAAGGTCTGTAATATACTTTGTGAAATTAGAATAGAATTTAAGCATCTGTCGTCTTTTTTGCCTGCGTGAATTTTGTTATTCGTTTTCAGCATACTAGAGTCACTGTGACGGCCTCTCGAAGTACCAGCCGAGGTTTTCAAGGGGTTCCTTACGTAACTTCACAAGAGAGGGTGTTACAGTAGGCTGAGAACCGATTCAAAGCGTTTCCTTAATCATCCATGGCATTTCTAACAAGTTTCAGTGCAAAGAGCTAATGATACTCAAATTCACATTCTTGATTTGTGTGTCTTCCCAAAAGACTCACATATAACTTCTAATACTGAAATCTATTACAAGAAAAGAAGAAAAGTTTGAATATGATTGAAAGCCTCTTCCCAAATTTGATGCCTGAAACAACCACTCTGTCACCTCATTTCCACCTCCCCGTGTCGTTTATTAGTTCTTTGATCTTACCTCTGATCCAAAAGTGAGCTTCGGAATGTCAGTGATCGGTAACCGGTTAGATGACTGTCCAAATTCCAATGTGACACGCTTTATTACGGTGTCATTTTTCAACCACTCAAGAAAAACAGAAATATCTGGAGTTCGAGGGTAGAAGAATTGGCACTCGAAATGGAATGTCGGTTCATTTACAGCAACAATTTTTGGAACTTTACCGATGTGAGGATATTCTAAAATAACAAAACAAAGAAATGAATATAAATATCATAACGCATGTAGTTGATGTAAATGCAAATGTGTTTTCTTCTATTTTCACGTTAAATAAAGCATATTGCCAGTGAAGCATAAGGTGTTATTAAGATATTTACATTTCTGCATGTTAGTATAGTCGAGGAAACAGAGAGCAGAGAGGGAATTCCAAAGACCAACAGTGTAAGGAAAGAACGATTAAAGTAGCAAAGCTTCCGGCGTCTGGGGACCTCCACAAAGAGAGGGGTGTGATTTTGCTGTTAGACAAGTCCTTTATGTGCTTCAGGCTTAACATGCAACATAACATTAGTTACTTATATTTTCTCTACTGCTCTTCCTCGACCCAGGACTGTACCCTACTAAACATAGTCACCTACAGCATAGATACAGCACTCTCCTTCGATACGAGCGCACAAGTACATGTATTTAATGACTTCAACGTCCACCACAGTAACTGGCTTGAATTCTCTACTTACACAGACGCTACTGGTAGCATAACTCATAGCTTCTCTATTGCGTTATATATCTGTTAAGAAAATCTCATTCATAACTAGTCGCTTTTCCTCTTATGTATCATTACGGATACTATAATATATACGAATAATATAGAAGTAAAGATTACCATCTAATTTACGTACGTGTTAATGGTGTTTATAGACACTATGCGAATTAGTCGATTCATTTCTTCTCTAAATATTCATGGCATTAAAAACACTACATCAAAGAAAATGGACGTGTAAATCAGCAGGCAAGAAATGGCTGACTAATGCCAGCGTGAAGAGAGAAGCAAAGACGACGTAAAAGGAAACGAACTTGTGAAGACGCAGGTGAGAAATTGCTGGCTAATGTCGGCGTGAAGCGAGAGAAAGAAAGTCAGCGTCGGAAAGAATGGACATGTAAAGTGAAGGAGAGAAACAGACGGCTGCAGCCGGTGTGCGGTAGGAAGAAGGAGAACCGCTCCAGTCTAAAATGGACAAGTGTAAGCGAGAGACTTTTTTTTTTTAAGTATTTCCGAAAGTAATAAAAATGTTTTGTTAAAAAGAAAAAAAATGCCAACCTGATTTTATTTATTTCCATTTTCTTTCCTTTGTTTGTAACTGCAATGTTACAGTAATTAGAACTATTAAAATAGATTTTGTTTCAATCATAATTGAATCCCAGAAGTAAGGTATATTTTACAACGCATTTTGTGTGAAAAGTATATATAAAAAATCTATAGGGAAATCAATGTGAATTCACTCAGCGTTAACATAATAATAGACAGATATTTGTGATGCTTACCTGTATGCGTGGGCATTCAATTAAAAACAGCCCCTTATGCCAGACTGAAATACAACATTCCTCAAACTTAATATTGCAAAATAAACGAATAAATCAGTTTTACGATAATATACCGTGTCTTTATTCACTTGCCTTCTCACAAGGACAGAGTTAGATACAAGTTCAGATTTTTATGTGGGGAAAATGAGCAGTTTGGACTGGAGAGAAAAAAATTAAATTGTCTCAGTCTAAAAGAATTTGTTTTCACTATTGGGGACAAAAAAAATAAATGTTAGTATCAGAACCTATACTACACTTTGTTCCTAGCCAAATGCCTTTGATGACAACAGTTTATTTTGCGTTATTATTTTTAAAAAGGTACTATTACTACTACAGGAGACCTGATTCTGGTATGCAGCATTATCAACCGGAATGTAAATCTATATTCAGAAGAGTTTTTCACTTCAACGTTTATAAGAAGATATAACGTAACTTTTTATTATTTAAAATCTTTTATCTTATGTTGGCATACATTTTTTATTTTCTTTCTGTTACAATATCACGGAGTCTGTACGTTTGAATCAGACATCTATCAAGAGCAAAGATTGTTTTACTTTATTTTAGAAATAAAAAAATTAAGATCAAAAATGGTAATATGGAAGCAGAAGTGCACAGAGGTTTTCAAAACAACGTCAGGCGGACAGCTAGTATATCGTCTTTTTGTTTTTTTGTCTTCTGATAATATTTAGATCAGTATTAGCTCCAAGAGGATAAGTGCTAATGAGACAGGAAACGATGTTCGCCGAAAGATGAGGAACACTAATATTGATCAATGGTATGAACTGTATTTGATTACTTATAGTGAGCTTAATGACAAAAAATTGCTAACATTTGATTTGAAGACGTCTAAGATATAACCAGCAGGTAAACAGTGCTGCGATAATGTCTTCCACAGGTAGGGAAGCCCTTGCAAAACAGCTCTATCCATTAAAACTCCGTTTTTGACGGTAGGCATATAGAAGGAGAAAACAAAGTCGTATTTCATTGTGATAGAAGACGAGCTCTTGCTGCGAATGTCTTATAAAAAGGAACCAAAGATTTAAGATAGGTTGACAACCTTCCATGGAATTAGTTATAGAATAGATGGATACTAGGAACGTCTCTTCTGTAAGAAAGGATTTTTTTGCACTAGTTTTGTAATATATGATGCAATATTCATTAAATTAAAATGTAGAGTTCAGGGCTGGGAACTGGAGTCCACAAAGTTCTTCATTCATTCTCAAGCAATAATAGCCAGGGTGCCAGCTCGTTTACACAAATTTTGTAATAGAAAATTTAGAAATCAAAAATATGGGTTCCTTACTTTTAATGTCGCTCCATTCATATTCCTTTTCGTAAGGATTACATACTAGCTTGTCATTATTTGGATGAAGGTCTTGATATTTATAACACGTGTCTTCAATGAAACAAAAACGAGGCTGAAAAAAGAAATTGATTAAACATTGATATAAAACACAAGAAAAAAATGGTACCCGTTGGGTCACCCACTTAATTCAGATTGAATTGTTTGAAGTGGGAGAGGGGAGCTTAAAAACCAAGTTAAATCGAAAAATAAGACAAAAATATAAAATTAATCTATGTATTCTCCTTAGCTTAATCCCTTTATATTTTCTTCATCGGTTGTTGGTTAACTGATATTACTGCTTGTGGCGATATTTCCCTTTACCGATGTAAATAATTTATTATTACTATCTGTGTGTTAGAAATAGTTTTATTAAATGTAACTATATATATATATATATATATATATATATAAAAAGATTTTTGGTGGTGTAAAACTTTACAATAGTTTTAAACAAGATATCTGGAGTCATACCGAGTTGGAAAACAAAACAAAAAAATATTCCAAGCAAAGGTTTGCATCGGACATGAAATTCTTTCTGGAATGGTGAAATGATTCAACCATTTTCTGCAACGATCTTAGCAACAGATTTGCTTATATTTTAAGTCGGAAGTGAAAGTTAACAAAAAGGCAGGGACCTTCTTTTAGGAAAGAGATGACTGGGGCAAAATAAAGATCCGAGAGTTGGTGGTGAAAGGACAGAAGCTCGGTTTTATACGCATTAAAAGCAACTATCTACCTTTTCCCAATTGCACCACATACACCAAGTCGGAAGAGAGATCACAAAGGTTTTGATCATAAATGCTCTTCAAAGCGCCGCCATAGATAGTTATGCCATCTGCTTGAATGTTGATGAATGATATTAGAATGTGCTTAGGGAGATCATTGATAAAAATCAAGAAGAGTATTGGGCCCAGAATGGATTTCTAGAGCTCGCCAGCATTTGATATGTGCATCAGACTCCTGTCCATCAAGGATTATTATAAATCTATCAGAGAGAAAGGATTTGATAGTTGAAAGGACATTTCCATAATATTCTAGAAAGCTTGTGAAGTAGATTTTTATGCCAAACCTTATCAAAACCGTTTGACATGTCAAGAGCTGTTGCTAAATTCACTGATTCTGTGTAATATTACAGGCTGCATATCAGCTGTTCATCTTGCAGGACGAAATCTATATCATTTGACAATTAGTAGTTCGTTTATGCGGAGGTGATCGACATCTTCTTGATTTATCACAGATTCAAGCAACTTATTCTCGACGCACAGGAAATTGATTGGTCAATATCGATTTCCAGCATTTTTAAATAACTGGGTAGTGACAAATTTTCCTAAGATGATGGGAAGCTTTTCTCCTTTAAGCAACAACTGAACAACTTTGTGAGACTAGTACAACGATACACACGTTTACACACAAGACCCACACGTTGTATGCAGTCTACATGACAAAGGAATATAGGACAAGTAATAACCTAACTCCTTTCTTTTGTAACAACAACATTTATTTCCTCATTTTTCCGTTACACATGACTTCTCATTAACGTGATCATCTTCTCTGACGTGATCTCTCTCCTTTTTATAGTGTTTTCCCTTACAGTAACGTCATTTCGCATTTCGTATACATTTGCATACATTCATCCGAGCTCTGTTACAATATGAGCTAGTTCTAGTTATAGATTTTAAGTAAATTTAATAGTATGTTGTCAGGACAATTTGCTTTGCTTTCATCTTTTTGTTCTTAATAAATTTGGCAGATATATGGATACTGCTCAGAACGTTTTCGGTGGCAGCCCTATTCAAAGGGTGTAATTTGATGCACAGTTCTTTGCAAAGGGGTTGGCTTTATCAAATGCTAAGGCAATTCCCTCTGATCCGATGAGAATTGAAATAAAAGTTATGCATCTATTCAGGGCGTTATTTGTTATTGACCAAAACATATAGTAACCAAACAATTGAAATAGTGGCTCCTGTGAACAATGACGGCAGTGCCTTTTATGATATTAACGGTACATTTTATGATATATTTACAATGCATTTTATGATATATTTACGATGCATTGTATGATATTTACGGCGCATTGTATGATATTTACGGCGCATTGTATGATATTTACAGCATATTTTGATATTTACTGTGCATTTTATGATATTTATGATGCATTTTATTTTATTTACGATGCATTTTATGATATATTTACGATGCATTTTATGATATATTTACGATGTATTGTATAATTACGATGCCTTTTATGATATTAACGGTACATTTTATGATATATTTACGATGTATTGTATGATATTTATGGCGCATTGTATGATATTTACAGCACATTTTGATATTTACTGTGGATTTTATGATATTTATGATGCATTTTATTTTATTTATGATGCATTTTATGATATTTACAGTGCATTTTATTATAATTACGGTGCATTGTATTATATTTACGATGCATTTTATGATATTTACGATGCATTTTTATATTTACGGTACATTTTATGGTATTTACCGTGTATATTATGATATTTACGATGCATTGCATGATTTTTACAGTACATTTTATGATATTTATGATGTATTTTATGATATTTACGATGCATTTTGTAATATTTACGTTGCATTTTCATATTTACGGTGCCTTTTATGGTATTTACCGTGTATATTATAATACTTGCGATGCATTATACGATATTTATGATGCATTTTATGATATTTATTATGCATTTTACAGTTTTTAATATGCATTTTATTATATTTACAATGCATTTTATAATTTACGATGCATTTTATGATATTTATGGTGCATTGTGTGATATTTAGGATGCATTGTATGATATATATGACGCACCGTTTTATATTTACGATGAATTTTATGATACTGACGATGCATTTTGATATTTACGGTGCATTTTATGGTATTTACTGTGTATAGAATGACATTTACCATGCATTGTATTATATTTCTGATGCATTTTATGATATTTACGTTGCATTTTATGATATTTGCGGTGCATTTCATGATATTTATGACGTATTTTTTTATATTTACAGTGCATTGTATTATATATATATTATGCATTCTATGATAGATACACTTTTTATATTTATGATGCATTGTATGATATTCATGATGAACTTTGTTATATTTACGATGCATTTTATGATATTTACGTTGCATTTTATGATATTTACGATTCATTTTATGATATTTAGAGTGCATTTTATTATATTTACAGTGCATTTTATGATATTTACGATGCATTTTATGATATTTACGATGCATTGTATGATATATATTATGCATTCTATGATATATATGATGCACCTTTTTATATTTACGATGCATTTTATGATATTTACAATGCATTGTATAATATTTACGATGCATTTTATGGTACTTACCGTGTATATAATGATATTTGCGATGGTATGTATTATATTTCTGATGCATTTTATTATATTTACGTTGCATTTTATCATACTTACGATGAAGTTTATGATATTCACGATGCATTGTATGATATTTATGATGCATTGTATGATATTTATGATGCATTGTATGATATTTATGATGCATTCTATCATATTTATGATGCATTGTATGATATTTATGATGCAGTTTTGATATTTACGGTACATTTTGTATTTACGATGCATTTATGATATTTACGGTGCATTTTATTAAATGCCAAGGAAATTACTTCTGATGGATTGATGAGGATTGGAATGAAAGTCATGCATCTGTTCAGAGCCTCATCGATCAAAATTTATAGTAACCAAACTTTTAGTAGGAACCATTCACTAAATGCACTGCGTCATGGCTAACAGGAACAACTATTTAAATTGTTTTCATGTAAAACTTTAAGACTGCAAGTAATCACTGCCAAGGTGTTATATGCCGAAACAATATTTACGATGCATTTTCTGATATTTACTTGGAATTAGTTTAAAAGTTAATATTTTTTTCTTAAAAATGTTTTTTGCTTTTTTGCTTGATAAATAAATACATAGATACTTTCATCATAGTTACTTTCTCTTTTATACAAATACTAAGTAGCATACTTTTTCCATTAAATTTTATGTTGATTTTATTTGGGTTTATAATTTGAATTCTGTTTGAAACAAGGAGTACATATCACTCTCATAATTACTAGCGACTTTACTTTCCTTAAAGAAAAAAAAATGTAGAAAATTTTGTTTTGCTGGCCCATTTAGCATAATTATTAGTGGTCAATAATGGACCAGTAGACTTTCTTGCTAAAACCTTACCACTAAAAGTGAGGATCGAGAGTAAGTGAAATAATCTAGAGAAAGAGATGGTACTCTTACATACATCTTCATGCAGTAGCTTGTGGAAAGGAAACCTTAAGGTGTCCTCTGATTATAATTGATTCATTTCTTCTTTTTATTATATTAGTAGATTTTAAATGAATTGATAAAATGTATAGTTACATAAGTATGAGTTAAATGTACTTACACGCAGAGTGCAATTCCCGGGAGCTGAGCAGATGAGACAAGTTGGATCAAAGATTTGAAAAACTTTTGTTTTTGAATAGTGGATAGCATCATTTGTGATGGCGACGAGGTAGCTTCCTTTGCTCGGTAATATGCATTTGATATAATTGAAGTTGAAATATACAATTTTGACCGTTCCATTCTTGGGCATTACCGTGTAGGAACTATTGATTATCTGCAATGAATGAAAAGAACAATTACATGTTTTTATATTTTGTCTTTTGGAGGGCAATTCGGACTAGAAGTTGGGCAGCAAGATGTTTGTTTGCTTTACATTTAAATTTCTGCATTTGTTGGTGTGGTCTGAGAAATATTGAGCAGGGAAATCATTTTTAGGGTAAGTAGTCCAAGGAAAGAAACCACTTCCGGGATCCTACAGTGAAAGGGTGAGATTTTACACTGGAGTTTTCACATTGAAAGAGTACAAGTGCAAACCTATTTGGTTTGAAATTCATTTTTAATCCTTGTCTAAGAGTTGTTGCAAGACTTCAATAAGAAAATAAAATGGTTGTAAAAGCCGAGAATAAAAAGACCAACGTGTTCTCCAATTTTAATGACATTTTCAAAGAATCATCGGTGGTATAAGTTTTAAAAAATGGTTTTCATATACAGAAGCATCATAATAAATGCAAATAGTTTTTTTTATTTAACAACTAGCGGGGGTACCCGGCGTTGCCCGAGTGTTTGTTTCCGGGACGGGGGGGGGAGTTTTAAAAAATGTTATGGTAGGTAAGTAGGAAGGATCAAACCCGGAGTGAGTAGTAAAAGTAGGAAAATAAAGTGTGAAAAAAACAAAAACAAAAAACATCTGCAACATTAACAGTTCGGCCACCAAGAAAAATCTATTCCAGTTGTTTAGGAAAAAAAAAAAAAAAACGACTACGGTAGGTCGGCGCGAACATGGAAATATAATGTGAATTGTCCAGCACGCTAACCACTACACCACAGAGCACTGCAGCTTAGTTTAGTGATTTTAAATAACTTCACATGAAAGAACTACGAAGCCAAACCGGTGTTCTCTTCTCAACTGTTCCTTGTGAACGATCCCCAAACGGTGTTAAGTGGTGGCAGGGGGAGGAGGAATTTATTAGAGAGAAAATATTTTACCACTTCCATTGATCTTAACCGATTTTGGCCGTGACTTCTCAGCAGAAAAAGTATAGAAATCTAAGATTATCGAGGAATTTGAGAAATAATAAGCCTATAACACACCTCAGATATTGTTCTGCCGTTTGTGCATATTATATTTGCATGAAATATCTTGATTTTTAATCCTATTAATGTCAAAATCAGACGGGAAAAAATGAGTTCATTTTATTTATATAGAGATGAGCGTGAACGAGCATTTATCAAGGTCTAAAGTCACTCAAGGATAACGGTTAATTAGATGAAAGTGAAGAGTTTAAAGCAAAACAGAAAAATGACTAAATCTTTGTAAATTATTGAAAAAATAGAAGTTCCCACTTATGATATCAAGGGTCCACCTGGAATTACTGCATGATCTAGATTTTATTCACGACATCGCAGCAATCCTAGTATCATACATCTGCTTAGAGTGTTACACAAAGTGTTGGGATCCTGCACTATCAGGCAGATAATGAAAATGTTTACCTGCAGCATACTCATTCGTGATATGAAATTCCAACAAATACAGCTAATATACATATACACTTGTGCCCGATATTATTCATACCCCTCGGATCTTTGAGATTTCTATAAGAATATTGCTCAAACCAGAAGGTAGACAATATTAAAGGGATTTCAAACAATAAATCAAGCATAAGCATTTAATTTAAACTCAACAAATAAATAAATTATGCAAGTTTGAAACATTATACAAAGAAAAACAATAATGGCACTAGTTCAAAATTATTCATACCTCTCTTACTAATAGTCAATAGCATGCCTTTTTTTCTTAATAACTGCCTGTAACCGTTTTGGATATTTATCAACAAGGTTTTTAAAGCATCAACACTGATTTCTGATCATTCTTCAATGCAGTAGTTCTCCAAATCCCTCAAATTTCTAGGTTTCCGCTTTTTAACCTCAGTTTTCCATATGTGCCAGAGGTTTTCGATAGGGTTCAGGTCGGGACTCTAGCTAGGCCATTCCAAAACATTAATTTGATTATCCTCAAACCATTTCTTCACTATTTTGACAGTATGTTTTGGATCATTATCCTGTTGAAGGACTCAGTTTGGTCCTAAATGGAGCTTCTCCGCATCCTGTCTAATGTTTTTCTGGAGTATCTCCAAATATTGCTCCTTCTTCATGGTTCCATCTATCTTGACCAAACTACCTGGACCACTAGCCGAAAAGGAACCCCAAAACATTAGGCTACCACCACCATGTTTCACCGTGGGTATGGTGTTCTTTGGGTTGTAAGCTTCTCCTTTCTTCCTCCAAACGTAAGAAGCACCCATATTGCCAAACAATTCAATTTTTGTTTCGTCAGTCCACAAAATACTTGAGAAAACGGACTCTGGAGAATTCACATGGGTCCTAGCAAACTTTAGACGTGCTGCAAGGTGTTTTCCGGTGTGCAATGGAGTCCTTCTTGGTCTTCTTCCTTTCAGACCATTTTCATGCAGAGTCCTTTGCAATGTTTGCCTTGATATTTTTATGCCAGAAGACTCCAGATTTTCTAAAATGTCCTTAGTAGTGGTGATTGGATTTGCATTAACACTTCTTACAATATTCCTGGTGGCTCTAGCAGACAGTTTCCTTTTCCTTCCTCTACCAATCAAGTTGTTTGTTGTGTGGTGGCTCTGGAATTTTTTGATGATGCTCTGTACTGTTGCTGTAGGGACCTCAAATTTCTTGGAAATTGACTTGTAACCTAAACCATCCTTATGTGAATTCACAATTTTAGTCCTAAGATTATTACTAAGCTCTTTTTTCTTCCCCATTCTAATAATTTTTATTCTTTTATTTTTTTCAGTTGATATCATTTTAATTTCTGAAAAATGCAAAAAACGAAATGAAATTAATCAAAGGTTGTATAAAAGCATTCAAAATAAGAATCAAACAGGAAACAAACAGTCAGAAACTCGACAAAAATAAGGGGTATGATTATTTTTGAACATTGCAGATTTAATAAATAGCTGTATATTTCTTTTATTACAAGTATCCCGAGATTTTAAAATGACGAAAATGATCAGAAGAGGTTTATTAAGAATATGTATCAATATGGACGTAAACAATAAATTCTTACAAAGTTACACCTAATAAACTCAATTTTCAAGGGGGGTATGAATAATATCGGGCACAAGTGTATATAAATGGTTTACAAGGGAGTTATCACTTATCAAAGTCTGGAGGTCACTCAAAAATAAGGGTTTGCAAGTGTAAAGACCAAGCCTATAGGAAATTCTTGCAGTTCTTTGAAATAACATACTGGGATATGTAGCTCTTATGAATAAATATGAATTAAGTGTTAGCAAATTAATGGTGACCACTAGAGTAATGAGTCAAACGAGCTGAATGATACAAAGCTCTAATTAGTAGAACACCCAGGCGAAAGAAAGGATCAAGACACTTTTGGACAAAAGAAGTCGTCGATTTCGAGAGAGGTAAAATGAGGCCTCGGTAAGGGTGACTGGATGAAGCAGCTGATGTGAATCATAGAAGGTATATACACCCAAAAAGGAAATTCCAGGAAAACCAGAGAGAGATTCTGGTCTAAAGAAAATAATTATGAATTCAGTTGGAAAAGGGCTGATTAAAGAAGTTTTTTGGATAGGGTCTGATTTTTCTTAGCCAAGTGGTTGTATAGATATAGATAAAAAATGTACTAGAATTTAAAAATGCGTATATTTTTAAAAAATGGGAAGGATAGGAATGTTACAGGGAAAAGAAGAACATTAGATAAGTGGAAATTGGATTAGGATAAGCCGAGACTCGAACCTTGTAAGCAAGGTTCAGAAATAGATTTCGAAATCGGAATGTTAGAATTCAGCTATTGCTAAATTCTATATAAAATAATCAGAAATTGTTGTATTGTAAAAGAATTTGATTGTTCGTTCTTTTATAAAAACTGAATAAAAAATGTCAACTAAAAAGAATGAGCAATACAAATTACAAATATATTGTAACAAAATAGGTTAGGCTAAAAAAATAGGTTAGTTGAGAATTCTTTGTTGTCGAAAGTGTGTTTGGAACGTGTGCTTGGCCACGGGAGTTGGTCACGTTTTGGAACCACACATCTGACGTCATAGCAAAAAGGGAATTCTCAATTCTGTATTACATGTACCCGATATATGATCCCCAATATGAATCCCCTGCTATACAACAGCCACTCCTGGGTACCTGCCAAATATCTAACTTTATAAAGAACTTTCAAATATGACAATACTCCACACATGGTCTGAAAGCAGATTTGTAGCAATAGAGAATAACTTTAGGTGTGAGAAAATGCTGTTACCTTGATTTGTTGTATATAACATTGAAGATTCGTAGTATCAGCAAAATACTCCCCGTAGATGTGGATACTGGTGCAGCTTGAGGTAAGGCTGTTACAGAAACTGTCCGATTCCTGATTTTTAATTATTGGTGACTTTTCCAGCTCTATAGTACAATCTGCTCCACCAAGTCCCTGAGGACATTTACATGTACCTTTTTCTGAAAGACAAGATGAGCAAGACAATGGAATATTATATATACACGAACAATTAAAATATATACCTTTAAGTATATTACAAACGAACAATCACACACACATTATACATATATATACATATATATATATATATATATATATATATATATATATATATGTGTGTGTGTGTGTATGTGTGTGTGTGTGTGTGTGTGTTTAAAGTATACGCATATGATAAGTATATTCGATACATACACAATATTTACCCAAATTGGTTTGACTTCCCCCCCCTCTTCCTCTATTTTTACAAAATCACTTTGCACAGAAAATTTATACAATTTCTTTTTACAAACAATATTTTAAATTTTATGACCACAATCATGGAATGCAGCTTCAGAAATGATAAAACCAGCAAATCTTTTAGCCCCACTTTCTATGTGTTTTACTAACTAGTTTTCTTTCCTCTGAACAGAAGAATACTTATATTCTTTAAAACTCCGTGGAATAAGGACTATCACCTATATATGCATTTGCTTTGCCAACGATCACGTGTGAGTAACGCATACTTTATGCAAATTAGTTTATGCAAAATGCATAAAAGTAGGAATAAAACGAACGACCGGCGAATTGAAAGACAGCGTTTTATGTAAACAGACGTGTGCATTATCAAGATTATCGAAGCTGAATTAAAAGATTTTAGGTGGGACACAACACAACTTTAAAACTCCACTGAAATCAATTTTTCAAACTAGATTTGAGGATTTAATTATGTTTGAACATTAATTTAATTTTTTTCAAATTAACCGTAATTTGTAATTAACTAAGCAGGTGATTCATTTTCTCCTATGCTTCTGTCTGTTACTCTTTCCCTTATCGCCGTGTCTGAGTTTATGCGTAGAGATAATTAGTTTGCAGCTGGCAATCCGACTACAGTGAACTGATCCAGTGTTGCAGCTGGCTTCAAATATAACAGAGCACAGATATGCCTATGCAAATGTATGCAAAATGATGTCACTCATAAGGAAAAAGAAAGACTATAAAAGACGTTAGAGATGTGGGTGACGTCGCAGCTGTAACGAATAGTCACGAGTGACAGGAGAATGTGGAAATAAATGTTGTTACTTCAAAAAAAAAATGGAGTTATTACTTATTCTATGTTCCTTGTGACATACTCTGCTACAACGTGCTGGGCCTAACAAGGACAGACGTATACAAACTATGGACTTTCTGGAAGCCGACTAGAAGACCCGATTTGGTTGAAATAGGAATATATAATAAGACAAAAATGTCTTGCCACTGAAATAGAAGATTTAGGTAAAGTTCACCTTCCGCATCCCTGTGTTTACAAAGCCATTTGGCGGAAGTGACCTCCGACAAATTTTTAGCTACAGATGACCACGACTGTGTAGAATGTACCCTTTTTTTTGTACTTGATGGAGGAGTGTGGACCCTACGCAAACGTTTGCATTCCACGAATCGCTCCGTTAACAGACATGCGCAGAAAGCTTTCAGTGGTCTATTTAGCCATGAAAAACTTTTTCAGGCCAAAAAAAAAAGCCAAAGAAAATGCCAAATTGATTTTACGTGTTCTTTAAAAAGAACTTCTTCTGGTCAATTTAAATGCAACTTAAAGTATTTAAAACCTAAATTAAAGGCCAAATTTATTCGTATGTGCATTTATTTTTCTCTACAGTACGATTAATTTTCCTCGCCGAGGAGATTAAAAATAATAATAAAAACTAAATGACAAAACTTAGAGTGATCAAAACAGAACAATATTTAAATATATTTAAATAGACCACTGAAAATCTGTGCATGTCTGTTGAGGGAGCAATTCGTGGAATGCAAACGATTGCGTAGGGTCCACACTCCCCATCACATACTATTTTTTTTTATAGATGCAAATATAAAAATTTTTATTCAAACAATTTTTATTTGAACTTAATGGACTTTTTTTTTTTTAAATATATTTATAAACTGTTTTATTCTCGAATTATATGTTTATTATAACTTTTATAATAAAATATATATTATGAACTGTTTTCCAAACATCAGGTGTTGATAATTTTTATAAATGATAAAGTATAAAAACACAACTTTTATAATAAAAGTTGGGTAAACGTTGATATCGAAATTTTAAAATTAAAGTCAGTTTTGTTAAAAAAAAAATAAAAAAATAAAAAAATTAGGTGTTTTTTCTTTTCGAGATATTTTTTCTCCATTTATCACTTTGAAATTTTATTCAACAATAAAATGATAAGCCAATTTACAATAAAAAAAATTACAAAATTTATTTTTTGAAATGAGATTTTTGTAACGAGATTTTTTCTAACGTGACTTCTTCAGTTTTCGAAAGTGATTTCCAAATGATGAATACATTAACAAATGCCGTTAAAAAGTTAAAATAAACAAATACAATTATTTGGGGAATATCATGTAATGGATACGGTTTTTTATGTTTGATTAAATATGAGAAATGGAAAAAAAAAGTTTTCGTTGAATAAATTAAAAAAAAATTATTATAAAAGTTTGTTAAAAAGTTCAAATAAAGTATGTAATGTAATTGAAAAAAAAAACACCTCGTTTTTTTTTTTTTTAAATAAAACTAAGTTTTATTTTAAAATTTCGATATCGTCGTTTACCTAACTTTTATTATAAAAGTTATATTTTTATACTTTATTATTTATAAAAATTACCAACACCTGATGTTTGGAAAATAGTTCATAATATATATTTCATTATAAAAGTTATATTTTTGTTTGATTAAAATAATAAAACAGTTCATAAGCATATTAATGGGGAAAACAGTTCATAAATATAAAAGAAAAAAACACAATCCATTGAATTCAAATAAAGACTGTTTGAATAAAACTTCTATTTTTATATTTTCATCTAAAAAAAAAGTACATTCTATATAGTTGTGGTCATCCGTAGCTAAAAATTTGTCGGACGTCACTTCCGCCAAATGGCTTTGTGAACACGGGGACACGGAAGGTGAACTTAACCAAGACTTATCTCGTTTATGATATCTAAGACAATTAAAAATGCTGCCCATGAACCCAAAACAACACTTTTCTCTTACAAAAGTAGAGAAGAAATTCCCCTCTGTATCAAAGTATCGCAGGTTTGCAACAATAGATGCCAAATTCAAATCCAATACATCTTATGCAACTTTTGACCACCATTACATACACCTTCATTTGTGATAATAAAAAGCTACATTAGATCCTACGAGCATCGCAATCACAATCGTAACATCTTCAGAAGAAGTGGTTTCAATTTTTCTCTTATCACCACTACCAGTGTAGGCCGTGTACGATTATAAATTTTTCACCAATATTTTACTTGCATCGCCATTAACTTGTTATTCCATAACTACACATACCATTATATTTCTATTTTCTCTTCCACAAATACTAAAGTCTCCCCAGCCTGATTTCGGCCATTTTGATTGGCTGAAGTCGATCCATTGGGGGAGGGCAGAGCGGTAGCTCTAGATATATCTAAGGCTTTTGACAGGCTATGGTATGAGGGTCTCCTCAGGAAAATTAGATCATACGGTATCACTGGTAGAATACTTAAACAATATGATATAAATGCGGGGGTGCCCCAGGGTTCTATCCTTGGACCTCTATTGTTCCTGATATTCATAAATGACCTCCCCGACAAAATTGCCTCCGAGATGGGTATATATGCTGATGACGCTACACTCTATGGCAGGCACGACAGGAAGACGAATGAACACATTTCTAAAGAAATGGCAGAAACACTAGAGGAAGACCTCCAATCTGTGGTGGAATGGGGACAAAAGTGGTTGGTCGCGTTCAATGCTGCCAAGACTAAACTAGTTTCCTTCAATAATTACAAGAAACCCTCTCTACCACCTATAGCAATGGCCAACAACTCTTCATCTGAGAGTATGTCTTTCAAACTCCTTGGCCTAACGTTCACAGGAAACATGAGTTGGAACAATTACATTGAAGGCATTGCCAGGGCCGCTGCAAGAAAGGTGGGCTCTCTCTACCGTGCTAGACAACTACTAACACCCGAAAGTATCCAGTACCTCTATAAGACCACTATTCGCCCATGTATGGAGTATTGCTGTCATATTTGGGCTGGTGCATCGGCTACTAGTCTCTTGCTCCTTGACAAGGTTCAAAAGAGAGTCGCAAACCTGATAGGCACTGAACTGGCATCTAAGCTTCAGTCTCTGTCCCATCGACAAAATGTTGCATCCCTCTGCCTTTTCTACAAGTATTTTAGTGATGAATGCTCTGGCGAACTGCAATCACTTGTGCCCCCACGACGTGAGCACCCTCAACAAACCCGACAGGCTGCTAAATCCCACCCCCCCACACTGTAGAGATCCCTAGATGTAAAAGATCTTTTTACTCCAATAGTTTCTTCCCCAGAACCGCTAGACTCTGGAATTCCATTCCAGGTCCCTGCTTCCCCAACAGTACTGACGTGCAGAAGTTCAAGTGTAATGTGAACCGACATCTTGCTGCCCAAATCCCTACATAGTATCCCAGTAGTTGTTGCCCCTGATAGTAGCCCCCTACACCAAAGTGGCAATTTGCCTTATTTGGCGTGAAAATGTAATAAAAAAAAAATTTTTTTTTTTAAATCTATTCTTTTCATAGACGAATGCTAACCTACAATTAAAACATGGCGTCGTCATGCTACCCGTTTCTTCGTGCTGGATACATTGCTGCGTTCTTTATATCTCCCACTTTCCCTCTCCCCGTCTCTCTTTCTCTATCTTCACTTGCTACGATACATTGCTATAACAAAACAAACAAAACATTCAGCTATCTAATTTACTTTAATTTCTTCTTATACCGAAAAAATGTAAACTGTTCAGCTAGAAAGTTTCTTTTTTCTTTTTATGCTGATACAAAATATAAAAAACATTATTACAGTAAAAAACTATTTTACGTTTGTTCGTAGCTTTACGTTTATACATGATTTTTTTCTTTCTCTCTCTCTCTCTCTCCCCCCCCTATACATTGCTATAACAAAAACAAACAAAACATTCAGATATCCTATTGTATTTATTTCATAACCCTAACTCTCGCTCTCTCGCTTGCTATTAATATTATTTTAGCCAACGATATATTCTACATATGTGTTTTTACGTGAATCCCCCCTCTCTCTCTCTCTCTCTCTCTCTCTCTCTCTCTATATATATATATATATATATATATATATATATATATATATATATATATATCTCAAAAAACAAAAGTTGTCTCTTTTTTGTCTCTTTTTTGCAGGGGGTTCTATTTAAACAAACTGAGCAACAGCAACGCGTGGCCGGGTACAGCTAGTTTCATTTAAGTGGCATTAATTTTGTAGGTCTAAATCCACAACATAGGCACAGAACTATTGCCAAAGCAAATGGCCAGAACTCACGCAAAACTGGTGACCCTCAAAATTCAACCCAAAAACAATAGTACCACATTCACTGCTTCAAATCTGGATAAGAATTTGTTCACAATGGTGCCGTGATTTAAAACCAACTGTGTTTAGTGTTGAGGAAGAGAATACAACACTCAATGACTCCCCTGACAATAACGCTAATCTTAACAGCAACAGCATTTTTTTTACAACGGAGTCACACTTATCAAGGCTCGGAAGTCACTCGAGGATAAGGGTTAATGAGTGCATGGTAGTAACTGGAGACAATATTGTAGCAATCGTTAGCAGTAGAAATTTGATAAACTGGATTACTTAAGGGGACGGCTCATAAAGAATTTGTTTACATTGAACTTGAAAGTGCCCATATTGTAGTCAGATAGAAAGCAGGCAAACGAAAGAGATTTCCACATGTGTACAGTTGTAAGGAAGAAACTTTGTTCATGGAATTCACATTTAGGTGTAGGCACAGATAAAGAGTGAGGCAAATTATTGATAGTAGTTTCAGCTTGACAAGTGCTTCTTTGTAAAAGTTTGGCAAAGAGGGACCATAGATTGGATCTTAGACAAGCATTTGGCATGAAAATAACGATAGAGCAGAGACAGGCTTGCATCGTTTCTTCTGTGAGAATAAGGTTACAGGGAAGAGAAATTGGTATCCTTTACTAGTTTACAAAGTCTATTTTGAACTCTGTCAAAGCAGAATAAGGTGCTTCTAGCAGCTCCTGCCCAGATGTGGCAACAGTACTCCATCTAATTCAATAGAATAAGTTTAACTGATCCAACTTACCACAAGTTCTCTGGTAACAATCATTCAAGCAGAAATGGTTACTTGAAATCGCATTAGATATGGACGTATTTCCTTCGATTTGTAACTTGCATTGTTCTTTATAAACATCAATGGAAGCAAGCATCAAGCCTGATGCAATCATATCTGACACCTGTTAAAATAAGAAAAAGAACAAGTATTACATTAATTTTAATTGATGGAACGTATTACCATGGGATTACTTGACTGCAAACTACATGCAGTCTTGAAGTCCAATGTCAACAAATAATTGTCATGCTGTCCTATAAAGTAATGAAATTTTATTCATTCATCACTTTCAATTCTCTCATGGTATTACATGGTGGAAACGATAAAGTTGTCGCTCTAAAGAAAACAACACCACAGCTGTATTTAAAAACTTCTATTAAAAAAATCAATTCAAGTAACTTGATTATGTAGTAGAGCTGACATCTATTCAATGTAGCCACCTTCAGCCTCAATCACTGCCTCGATACGAGTCAAGAACTCGGAATATGCCTTTTTCACAAGTGCCAGTGGGAGTTTGGCGAATACTTGCTGGATGGCGGCGATCAGGCTGGCTTTGGTGTTATGGGAGGTCATGTTGGTGATGTTTTCGATGTATGGCCAAACGCAGTAGTCTATCGGGTGCAGGTCGGGGGAGGCGGGGGGCAGTGAGAGAAGGGTACAAAGTCGTAGTCCTGTTGCCACACACAGGGTCTTCCAGCTGCCACCTAATTGCATCAGGGGATCACCACACTCTTCAACACACCCAGGTACACTTTGGTGTTGACTTTCAAGCCAACTTCGAAAATGTGAGGTAGCATGATATGGCGTTCACTTGAAACCACACCAAAAATCATAACCTTGGCTAGAAACTTTGTTTTCATCACCCTGGGCATCATTATCATTCCACCCTGTATTCATCATCCAACTGATATCGCATTACCTTTTATCTTGGAGTGGGTTTTGGGCTTGGTAAGTGATGATGCCATTAGTATAAAGAGTCTTAAATTACTTTACTGAGATATGATTTGATAGAAATTTTCTAAACAATTACTGGTGATATTCGTATTATTCAAATTCTTGGACTACTGTCTTTATCTTGCGTGTTATTTTTACAATGTTCAATGCCACCTCTGGTCTTTCTCACATCGTTGGTGTTGACGATCTGTTCGAACTGTGTCTCTTAGACTGTGAGCAGTTGCCTCCCTTTGTCTGTTAACTGATGACGTGGACTTTAAATTAGTTAACTCCCTTTAATTGACTTTTGTATAAAAGACACATAATGTGAAGTACCCTCTTGATGTATAGCTTCTCTCGTGTAGAAAATAAACAGACGCATCTATATATTAATTCATTTGTTTCTTTGCCTTCGTCAAGATCTACCTTCCATAAATAAAGTTATTTAAAGAAGAAAAGGTATGTTCTTTTTATTTACTTATTGATTAGCTTTAACTAAGGTTATTAATTAACCTAACAAAGGTTAGTAATTAAACCAACACACATGACTCGTGGCACAGTGGATGGAGTACTTGGTAAAATTCAGGTGTAAAAGTTACATTCTTCTGGAGATTGAAGGTTCAATCCTCAATACTGGTGAACCCTAAAGTACAACTGCGAATTAGGACTTTTACTCAGTTATGGCTGTTAGAACAAGAGCATGCTACCCCGCGGATTAAATAAAAAGTTTCATTCAAAATTTTGTACAGATTCCTCAAGTTTGTCAAAAAAGGTTCTTGAGTTTTGCAGAAAAAATCACAAGTTCAGCGAAGAAGGTCAGAGGTTACATCAAGTGCAACGGTTTGAAAATAACACTCAATATGAGGACAGTAGTCAGAAGAATCCAAATGATATGACTATCTAGAGAATTCAGAATCGTAAACTGGTGAACATTTGAAAAATATTTCTCCTTGATTTGCAGATTTCAAAACGCACATCTATTAAGCAATTGATATTGTTGATATTTTGAAACATGTTTCCAGTTTATGAACATGAAAAACTAAGATAAAATGAAATGATTTAAAAATTAAGTAAGTAGAGATTATGTTAACTAGTATGAATTTCAGCAAATATGTAGAGTTGAATGTAATAATCAAAGAAGAAAGCGCCCGTGCGTGTGTGTGTGTGTGTATCATGCGGTCATACAACTTACCTTTGGATGGGATCTGAGAGAAAGAGAAATTAAAGATGGCAGCCATGGATTTATAAGGTGGTCGCTCAGCACAACAAAGCAAAGGTGAGGCCAGTGATGGACTATTGTGAACTAAACGCGCATGTTGATGCGTTCACAGCAGATGCTGACATTTGTGCCAGCAAGTTACGAGAGTGGAGCCAACAGGGTTCCAATGTGTCCCTGCAGGATTTAAGAAAAGCATACCTGCAGGTCCGAATCAGTGAAACAATGTGCCCATTTTTTATGGTAGTGTTTGCTGGCAGGAGGTACTGCCTTACCAGACTAGGCTTCGGGCTGAACATGGCACCCCAAATATGAAGACCATCATTAACGCTATGTTGTCACAGGAAGAACCAATAAAAGATGGGACATCGGCATACCTTGATATGTGAATGAAGACAGTGTGTCATCATCACGTGTGAGGGCCAAACTGGCTGAGTTTGGTTTGAAGTGCAAGGACCCAGAACGTTTGGAGAATGGCATCCGTGTCTTGGGCCTGAACGTTCAACAGGAGCGAGGGACTTTGAAATGGAGGTGTGGAACTGCAGTTCCTGAAATTCCCGATGTCTTCACGAGGTGAGCAGTATTCTCCCTGTGTGGAAAACTTGTGGGGCACCTACCAGCGTGTGGATGGACTTGTGTGGCAACAGGCATCATAAAAAGGAAGGCAAATGCAGTCACCAAAGGCTGAGATGATGAAACAGCCAACGATCTGTTGGTTTGCATGGTGAAGGAGGCCATCACACGGGTAAAGCAGGATGACTCCGTCAAAGGAGACTGGTGCGTGCAGGGAGACAAACTGAACATGTGGGTGGATACGAGCTCTCTGGCAATTGGTGTGCTGTTGAGGAAGAATGGTGCTGCGATTGAGGACGCCTGCTGGTTGCGACCGGCGAATGATGCTGCTCATATCAACCTGGCAGAGCTCGATGCGGTGATAAAAGGTATCAACCTGGCACTCCAGTGGACAGTCAAGAAATTACGCATACACACAGATTCACTATGCGCATACCACTGGATATCAGACACACTGACAGGCAAGACCAGGGTGCGCACTAAGGCAGCCAGTGAGATGCTGATCAGACGGAGGTTGGAGACCGTAAAAAAGCTGGTAACAGAGTACAACCTGTCTGTGGATGCGATACTGGTCACTTCAAATTGCAACCTTGCTGATAGGCTCACTCGGGTGCCACAGAGATGGTATGGCACCATGAAGAAGAAACCAGTACTATTATGTGCCACCTCTATTGAGGTGGCGGATGAAATCAGGAAGATACACCACCTCAGTGGACACTCCGGAGTGAGGTGGACATGTTATTCTGTGCAGTTGTCCAATCCATCTGTGTCCAAAAGTGCAGTGAAAGCAGTTGTCAAGGAATGCAACACATGCCAGTCAATCGACCCCACTCCGGCCAGATGGTGGAAAGGTCAGCTGGGAGTAGACGCAACTTGGAGCCAACTGGACATGGACATAACCCACTATGGCAGCCAACGCTTCCTCACCCTGATCAATTGTGGACCGATAAGGTTTGCAATCTGGCGCCCGTTAATAAGACAGGACAGGATTCCTCCAGTGTCATCCGTGAATTGAAGTCCATATTTTATGAAAGGATATCAAACAGGCTAGAGTGTTTCACATCAATCAAATTCACAAGGTGAAAAATAAATTCACCGTAAAAGTTGATAGTCGAAAAACGAAATAGTCTGCTCCTTAAAACGTGTTTCAGTTGTAAACGGATGCATTGGTACAGATATTGATCTATAAAATTTAGAAATGCTTTATATGCAATTGCGTATGCCATAAAAGTACGCATTGCAAAACAAAAAAATAAAGCAAAAAAGAACTTGACAAGAGTGACCAAATGTGATGAAATATGAAATGTTAGGAAGTCAAATTATAAATAGAAACATAAATGCAGTCAGACTTGAGATCGTGTTTATCAATTATCAATCTTCAGACAATCTTCTAGTGTGTTTTCATAAAATATGGACTCCAATCCTGTTTATTTTATAAAAAATTTCGCGTTGCAGTTTTGGCTTCAAATGTATTTATACATGTTTTATTCTTTATATATATATATATATATATATATATATATATATAAAATAAAATAAAAATTGCAGTTAAACTTACCAAAATGATCCAAGATGGTAAAACTAAAGTATATTGTAAATATTAAAGAATTAATATTTATAAACTTTTTCAAAACAAAATTTTATTATTTGAACAAAGAATACAATTTCCTTAATCCATGGATTTTTAGTGTAGGCTCATATCCTCAGAGAAAAGTCATTAAATTAGATTTGATATAATTTTGCTATTCATAGAAAATATATTAAAGATTAAATCTTTTTACAGGACATAGAGACAGGAAATAAGGGTTGAAACAAAAAGAAGAATATAAGATTTTGGTATTTGAATGGAGTAAAAATCCTTGAATGGAGTGGGATTATGATATTAGATTCTAAATTAATTGAAGAAATTCACATTGAAGGTAAATTCCAATTCTTTTCGAAATAGCATTCAGAATAATTGGTAATGATCATTTGTGAATAGAGAATTATAAATCTATTCTGCTCCATTAGAAAATATCTGTAGAGATATGTTCTAGCATTATTATATTTTATTTCATTTTTGTATATTTTTACTTTTATTTTCTTTTTCTTTTAAATCCACCCTTTATACATCGAATTTGAACTTTTTAAAAAATTCCAACTCTCTTGAGTTTATCAAGAATATTTTGCTAATTGGAATTTTCATTTGATGTGTGTGTGAGTGTGGGGGCTTTCATGGAATGCAAATAACCTACTACCATTACGCCACGTTTATACATTTTGATGAAATAAATTGGAAACAGAGATAAAAAGAATTATTACCTGTATGCTTTTTATGCAAGCCATCTTGGCATGATCATAAATCTTGTCCATGTTTGAGATATTAGAACATACATTCCGATGATAGTTCAGTGGAACACTGCATTGGGCCAAGGCAAAATCTTTTGAAATGTTTGAAACTGTTGGCCAGCTCAATTCCTGCAATTAATAAAAAAAAAAATTGCTCGCAATTAATATCACTATTCCCCTCCCACTTCTATAAAAGGCCGTACAAAACGAATTTCTTATATTCGTTATTTTCATAATGAATTTTAGTATTCAATAGTGGTTAAGGTTCAAGTTAAGGTTAGGCCTGGACAATCACACACAGTGTTACATTGTCGGTGACCCGGAACTGACTATAAACTAATGTTTTCAAGACTATATGCATTTCAACTAGCTGCTTCGTCAATTGTTCCCCACCCATAAAGCTTTGATTTATATGTCAGGAACTGGAGGTTTTCTCTGGTCTCTGTTTTTACAAAATAATACGAATGCATTCAAGGGACCGAGAATCATAATACCGTACACCTTTAATTATTGAGGGTTTCACAAGACGAAATATTCCTTTGGGTGTGCCCCTTCAGCCATGTTTTGTCCGAAGTTGTAACTTGTACCAACATTTTAAACCTCATAAATTTGTTTCAAGGTTGTTATAAGAGTTACACTCCCCCAAATGGCATTCAAACTGATAGATGACATTGATTCTTTCTAATGATTTTCTAATTATATTGTTGCAAATAAAAGCAATGCTTCAGAACTTAAAAAATACCACCAAAAATAATATCATGCAGCACTTTTATTAATATATTCCCCTACAATCAAATGCAACTAAACTTTAATAAGGTCATAATATATCATACACAGATGCGTATCCCCAAATGATAACAACAATAAAATTAGATTCATTATTCACTATAAAAAATTTAAGGCACAAAACATTATAGTAAAAAATGCTTCCCCAGATAATCGTGTTGGTTACACAACTACTACCCTATTCCATCGCCTTACCATGCATAATATAGATTTCAGTGCAATTTTTCAACATCTACAAAAACATAACTTTTCCCTTCCGATGTTAGATAAATCTTATTAAAAATAATGATATCATGAAAAAAATTTAAAAACGTTCAACAAACTTGGAGTATTACACTAAACTGATCACATACAATGATAGAAGAGGTATCAAGGAATAAAAATGGGTATGATAAAGTCACCCCGCCCCCACCAACAGGGACGAGACTCCAGTGAGAAACCTTATGCATGTTCACACCATTTCATGAAGAGCTACCAAATTTGGCAGGATAACACACCATGAGGAGGGGAAGATTTTGACAGGTTACACCACTCACCTCCACCAACGAGGATGGAGCCCGGGTGTGTATGTGGGAGGGTCACTTATAACTGGAAACCCTGTGCACGCTCACACTATTTGATTTACACCTGTAGTTACCAAATATGGCAAGATAACGCACTATGGTGTAGGGGGAAATTTTTATGAGTTACACAGCTCATCCCTACCAATGGGGTGGAGGTCGCAGGGGAGTCACTTATAAATATGAACTCTATGCACGCTCATGCTGTTTGATGTAGAGCTATCGAACTTTCCATGATGACCGTACTATCAGAAGGGAGGAGGGTTTTACAAGTTACATTGCTCACTCACACTTAGAGGTGGAGCCCGATGGGGGTCACTTATAATGAGGAACCCTAATTAGTATTCATATGTTTGTGTCAATAAAGATTCTCACTACTGCCCCCTCATATTCGTTTGAGAGGCTTGCTTTGGCTTTGATACCCCAAAACTTAAAGCTATTTCTTTACACCTACATACCCTTTTCATAACCCTTCATGGATCAGAGTCCATTTTTGAAGGGTTTTTTAAAACCCAGTCAATGATAGGTACTTCTGCTGGTCTTTGTAAATAAACAACCAAATGAGCACTGTAAAAAACGACGGTCAAATGTTTATATGAATAGACAGTTTGCAGGCAATAACTCATGGGTGAGAGGGTAGAACTGTCGACTATCAACTTGATGGTTGTAGGTTCGAACTCTGGTTTGAGATGAGTTCTAATTTAGCTGCACTGATGTGCTGTAATACAGCGAAACAGTGTCTGTGAATGACTAATATATATATATATATATATATATATATATATATATATATATATATATATATATTTAAAAGAGTGTAGCCATCAACAATTGTTGATGGCTACACTCTTTTAAATATACATTTTTTCTCTCGTTGGAACTACACAACCATCACTTTAAATATATATATATATATATATATATATATATATATATATATATATATATATATATTGGTTTCCTCTTAGTATTAAAGCAATGCACTAGTAAAAATAATTGAGTAGGTTCAGTTATCAGTATCATAAAGAAATGGCCCCCCCCATTTAAATATGCTATGTAGTTGCCTTCATTATAAGTTGCAGATGTGATAACTCAGTCGGTAAAGCAACAGGTGCCAACCACTGGGATTTAAGTTTCTGATCTTTCTGTGTGTCTAGCAACACTAGTGATTTCTAGAGATGACAGAACACGTCTGTAAAAAAAGAAAAAAAAAACTACATTTTACTGAAATATGAAACGCATTTCTCTGTAAGAGACAGAGTTTTCATCATATTTACCTTTGGTACGTAGTTATCGTCAAACACAAACTTTTTTCTCTTATTACTTTGTCCGCATTGAGGTTTCTCAACATTATACAGTACTTGAATTTCCCCTGAAATAGAAAAGAGTTTTTAAAAGCCATTTATTTGTATTGTGCACCACCACCACCACCACCTCATATACATATGTGTGTATGTGTGTGTTTGCAGTCTATATATAATTTAGTTAAACAATACATTAAACCAAAACGTAATGTATGATCTTATAATTTTATACATATACTAGCAGGCCGCCTGGCGTTGCTCGGTCATAAAATACGCCTTAATGGTATATATTAATTCATGCAAATATCATTTAATATTATAGAAGCAATTCTCTATCGATTATTATACCTAATATATAGTAGTGATTTCAAAGGTGAAAAATATGATTTGTGTGCCATCAGCTCGAATCGAAACCAAAGCATATAGCTCTCCAGCCTTATCGATTCTTTTAATTCTAATGTCAGAGTGGAAAAAAAAAACCCACTCAACTTTATTGGTATGTAGATTTATATTTATAAAAGTTTTTCCTATTTATTTCGTACAAAAATACACAAGAACGAGAAAGTATGTGACACTGATTGTAAAATATATTTTCAAAATGGAAAAAGCAAATCCACACAAGACAAAAAAAAAAAAAAATTGAGATCGATTTTTAAACGAATACAACTCTTGTAAGCATTTCAAAATAATAGTGACATTTCAATAATATTGTTTGTATTTGGCTTATATTTAAGGAATAGGTATCTCTATCTCTACTATTATATAAAAGTCACTGTTTACCCTACATCACATGAAGTAATGTTGTTTATGAATTCAATTGCGAGTATGCTGCTGGGTATGTGGGTCGAACTTCCTTAAATTTGCAAATACGCATCAACAATGCCCCATCTAATTTCTGCCAGTATATACTGACAGAAATTAAACTGGGCAAGCCATGTTGTTTTCCACTCTCTTCTACCTTGGAGTCTGCCATTGACCAACATTTAATTGAAAATCCAGCTTGTGACAATGCATATAAAATTAGCTGTTTCAGATAATTGCACTGGGCTGACTCAAAATCATTTAAAGATTTTGGAGTCAGTCACGATTTTTTCACGCAAGCCTTCTCTTTGTCAACAGAAAGAATTTGTTAAATCATTAGACTTGCTCGAAGATATATTTTAATCGTTCCTATAACCCCTCAATCTCAATTGTACATATATTTTATATTATTGTATGTATCATTTTACACGAATTTCAATTTGCTTTCTTTTTCTTACTCGTATATCCTCGAGTATTTGCTTTTGCATGGCAATTTAATTCGTTTGTTTTTGCATCTCTTGATAAACCAACGATTAACTCCTGATGAGTTTGTTGGTGAAAGGGACCCCTAAGGTTTTCTCGTATATTATTTTCAAAGTGTTGTATAGTTTTTGTATCGTTAAAATGTTATTTAGATTCTATAATATATACATACACAATCTGCATGAATTAAAATATCATGTTTAAGCGTATTGTACGACCGGGAAACGCCGGACGTCCATCTTGTAAACAAATAAAGTGAAAACAAAATGAAACACCAACCATATTTGTTGTATTTGTTGTCTTTCTGTTGGCAAGTTTTTCTATCTTGGTTGAAAGAGCAGACAGGAGGTCCACCCACTATGCAGTCACAGTACATTCGTTTCTGAGCAAGTAGAAGAGGTTTGCCACAGTAGCCGTTGTAGAGAGAATCATTTTGGTTGACTCTATAAAATGAAAAAAAAAGAGGGTTTCTTGTAATTATTGAATGAAACTAATTATTATTATTTAGGATTTGCCATTTCAGTTATTACATGAAATCATTAGAAATGCCACACAAATATGAAAAGGTATTGAATTAAATGAACGATTAAATCTAACCCCGTAAAATAAAATAAAATTCATAGGTTAGTAAATGCAGAAGTTAAGGCAGAAGGGTTAGTTGATAGGTAAAATGCTATTTTAAACTTAGGCGTTACAGGCCAACTTAGGCGTTACAGGCCAATGAAAATGTTATTTAATATTCTAGCAAATGAAAATACTATTTCAAACTCTGGCATTGCAGACCAATGGAAATGCTGTTTTGAAGTTTGGCGTTACAGGCGAACAAAAATCCGATCCCACATTTTGCTAATTCCTACCCTCTGATGAGAAGGAAAGTATTTCTTCGAAACTCCATGGATTAGTAAGTGTTTCCTTTTCAGATTAAATATGTTTTTAACTCTTTTTCAAAATGTTTTTTAACATGTTTTATTAACTATTTGCTCTTATTATAAGCTCTATCTCCTATTTGGTTTTATCGAGCTTTTACATCTGGTTGAGATTACTTTATAAATATTAATTCTTTAATATTTATAATAGACTTTAGTTTTACCATCTTGGATCATTTTGGTAAATTTGATTGTAATTTTTTATTTTATATATATATACTAGTAGTTCAGTCCAGCTTTGATCGGGCGTTATGTACTGTTCATAACTTACCCTATGTGTGAATACCCTTTTTGTGAGATTTCAAATGTTTGGACCAAAATTTGTTTGAGTAATTTCATAGAGACCGCAAAAGCCAGTTTTTTTTTAACTTTGACTCCACTTTCGACCCCCTTAACATTTATTATTTTGGTCTCAAATCAAAATACAAAGTTTTACCAATGTCCAAGTTACCTACATCTAAAATTTCAAGTCTTTAGACTCAATATTGGCGGAGGAATTTGGTAGAATTTGCAAAGGTCAACTCTTTCAACTTTGACTTTTCAGCAGCCAAATTTTTTCCCCAAAACTGATTAAAATGTTTGCCGCATGTCTGAATACCCGTTATTTATTAATTTTAAATGTTTAGACCCAAAATTGACTGAGTAGTTTGCTAAACACCGCAAACTTTTGAACTTTGATTCTTGACAGTTAAAATTTTCGACCCAAACCGCTTAAAAAGCTTGTCCTATCTCTGAATACCCTTTATATAAAATTTCAAATGTTTAGACCAGAAATTTGCTGAGTAATTTGGTAGAGACTGCAGAGGTCACATTTTTTTTTTACGTTGACCCCAATTGTAACCCGTTAACATTTATTTTTTGGGGCTCAAATCAAATTAAACAGTTTAATCCATGCCCAAGTAACCTACATTTAAATTTTCAAGTGTTTTAACCCAAAATTGGCAGAGGAGTTTCGTAGAGTTTCAAAGGTCAAATCGTTGAACATTGGCCCCTTGACAGCCGATTAAAACGATTTTCCCAAATCTCAATACCCCTTAAGTCAAATCTCGCGTCTCTAGACCGAAAATTGACAGAGTTATTTGGTAGGAAATTGTACACAGATACACAGACACACACACATTTTCACTTATATATATATATATTACGCACAAATCTTTAAACTAAAAGGTCCTGCCACACAGAAATAGAGAGTATGAGCCATCTTATGTCCAGTTGTTTCTGCTGGAGGATGACTACTATCCAATGCGACACAATAGAATGTGTAAAAATCTCAATTACACCATCTGTAAAAGGTTAGATATCAAACGCAACAGCAAGTCCTAGAAACATGTTTACCAGCAAAAACAGTTGGAAATAAGTCATACACCATCCACTATGACTATGCAATTCCTACAATTACATATGTACAAAACGGAGCTATTAAACCTCACATAGTGATATTGGACAAGAAGAAAGAAGCAACCATAGTAGAAGTTAGTGTCCCCGATTATGCTGGATTAAACAGAGCTGAAAAGGAAAAAATAACGAAATACCAAGGTCTTATGTTCGACATGAAAAGAAATTGGAATCATAGGCAGATTTCCATCATTCTAGTAATTATAGAAGCAACCGGATTCATGAAAAATAATTTCAAAACCTACCAGGCAAATAAACTCTGTGAACTAAGTGCAAGAGAAAAACAAACAATTGCATTTAAAGGGACGATTAGAATATTGAAAAGGTTTCTTAGTTGAAATGTGTGAAATAGAGATTAAATGCCTGGTGTCCAGTAGGATGCCTCAACCTCAACTAGAAATATATTATAAGAAAATTAAAAAAGAGAGAAATATAGATATAATCTCAGCCACATCAAAGGGCTGAGCACTTAATGTGGTATCAGCTAAACAAAATGAGGCATTTATATAATATAAATGTATTTTTTCTTACCGCCAAGCTTGTATGAAAGTCCTCAAACCTTGAGACGCAGATTTTGTATCATATTCATCATTATCTTTGCTCTTGTCATAATTGCCGCACAAACCTGAAAAACATTCAAATAAAATAATTGATTAGATTTAACATAAATAATCCCCCCCTGCAAAGCAGTCACAACAAATACTCGTCTAACTACAACCACTGTCAATACCCTATCTGTGTCTAAATCTAAATGTAAATTCCATAAACAAAATTTCTTTCCTAAAACTACCCATTTGTGGAACTCCATACTGCAGATCTGCTTTCCAGCTGACTACAACATGGTAGTTTTTCAAGTCCAATTTAAACAAGTGCTTGTTGATTATTTATGAGGATAAATAATAAAATTTTGCACAATTTCCACCACTACTGATCATTATGCTGTTGTCTTACTGACCACCTTACAGTCGTTAACCGTTATCTTCGAGTGGCCTTCAAGCTTTGATAAATGTTGACTTCCATGTAAAAAAAATGTAAATGAGAGATTTTAGGTAGAAAAGTTGTAGTCGCAGAGTCAGTTGACAGTCGAAAAATAAATTTCACACTCTGGCATTACAGGCCAACAAAAATGCTATTTTAAACAAAGCATGATGATAGATCATTGGAAATGATTTCAAACTTAAAATTTTTAATTGTATTTTCACCCCAAACAAGACACGATTTAGGACATAATTTGCAGATATACTATGTAGAGAGTTGAGCAGTAAGATGTCTGTTTACATTACACTGGAACTTCTGCATGCCAATACCGTCATGGAAGCAGGAACCCGGAAGGGAATTCCAAAGTCTAGCAGTTCCAGGGAAGAAACTGTTAACATAGAAGGCTTTCCAGCATCCGATGACCTCAACAATGAATGGGTGGTATTTTGCGAGTTGGGTGCAAAGATTCCAGAGCTCAACAGAAAGATTCCAGAGTTCAACAGAAAGATTCTTGAGTTCAACAGAAAGATTCTTGAGTTCAACAGAAAGATTCCAGAGTTCAACAGAAAGATTCCAGAGTTCAACAGAAAGATTCTTGAGTTCAACAGAAAGATTCTTGAGTTCAACAGAAAGATTCCAGAGTTCAACAGAAAGATTCCAGAGTTCAACAGAAAGATTCTTGAATTCAGAAGATACACCTGAAGAAAGCAGAAAGTTACATAAACCTAAAACCTTTGGAAAATAACACTCAAGGAGGAGAATTTGAAATTCTTGTTTAGTTTTTTTTTTAATAAATTTTTTACTTTTGGTCAGCCAGTTTGATAGATTGAAGAAAGGGACGCAACTCTAGTTGAAATAGCTATTGTCACCTATAAACGAATGGCTCCTCTTTGATTTTGGCACAAAATTATTATAGTTCGGTAAATTTTCGACTGGGCTGTAAACTTCTGAATATAGCACTCAACTAGGTAGGCACTATGCATAAATGGATAAAAATGTGTAGCTGTCTTTTCTCTCAGCATCACGTGGCCAAATAATCAGCTATTGTATACCCTCGGAGGACTACAGACATAAAAAGCTTTAAAAAAAAAGAGACTAACAAAACTTTTTAAAAAGTGACTAACAAACCTGTAGTATTTTTAATATCACTAGGAGATGCACGAATTTGGACATTCAAGTGTTGTTTCCACATACCAACGTTTATAATTATGGTCGTTCCAGTAGGGAAGATCACCTAAAAATAAAATGACTATGCATTATTAAAAAAGAAAATACGTTCAAGTTTTTAAGACTGAAAATCACTCAAGGTGTAACAGAGCTGCTGACGCTGGCAGCAGCAGCATCGTATAACATATGAAAATGACCGTCAGATGCACGATGTGACGTCACAGCAGAGCCATAAAAAGACACACACGGCAAGGATAAAGAGGAGGGGCATAGGGTGTTCAGAGGAGTGTTGTTCGATATGTGTTCGAAGAAGGAAAGATGAACTGTTTAAATATTTATAAAAAATGTGTTGTTGGAAATACAAGATATAAAGGCTTTTGTTAAAAAAAAAAAGAAAGTAAGTCTAGTTTTTTCTTTCTTCTGTTTCCTTGTGACGAAGTCTAAACGTGTTGGATCCATTAAAACGGTAGCGACACTGTTAAAAATAAGGTTTACAACGTTACCAAGGATAAGAATTAATGAGATGAATAGAATATTAGTTCAATGATGACGAAGATTATAATAGGAATTTTTTTACCAAGAAGACTATTGATCTAGCGTAAAAACACTACAGGATAACAGATTGAATTATGCACACCAGAAAATATTCTGTATTTTTTTCAAAACCAGAACTCACCCATACATGGAGTATTATTGCCAGATCTGTGTTGGTGCAACAACTACTAATCGCTCATTCTTAGACAAGATCCAAAAAATTCTGTCTTTTTATTGTAAAATATTCTTAAAATAGATTAAACATAAATCAATTTTTGAAATGTATTTATTTAAAATTGTGCTGTTTGAGTCAACAGGACGACGTGATTTGATTTTAGAAGATATATAAGATGTTGTATTCGGGTTTGGCGTGATTTTATAAACTGCCAAAAATTTCTGAATACTTCTTTCATTTATGTCCATACCTTGTTCCAGAACTCGTTTGAATTTGTCTACAAATTTTTCTGCCATTCTGTTAGATCTTGGAAATAAACTAGTGTTGTCACATGCTCAATTTATAATGACTTGTAATATCCCTTAAATTCCTGTCCCCTGAGCTGAGTTCCATTGTCACTAACTACAGTTTTGGGGAGTCCAAAATGACTAAAAGTTTTGTTAAGTGCATTGATCATATCTGTTGCAATTGGATGTCTGCACTTTACAATTTCTGGCCACTTTGTGAAACTGTCCACTATGACCATCTGATATGATTCATTTATGGGGCCTGAATAGTCGATATGCAATCGAGTCCATGAGACATCTGTCTTTGGCCATGGCTGAATTTTTACCGACGGATCCCTTGTTGCCAGTTTGGCTCCTCTGCATTGTTTCATCACCATTTCTATATCCTCCTCCATCCAAGCCAATACATGGAACCTCTCATTAACGATTTCATTCGTGAAATCCTCGAATAGCCCATGTAGAATTATTTGAATACTCTTTTCTGTAATGTAGCCGGAATTACTACTCTATCTGTGTATAGCAATACGCGGTCACATATAAAAAACGATGGTACACTATTTCCCTTTTTATTTTTCGCAGTCCACTATACTTGCTTTTTTCATTTATTAATGAAATCATCATTCTCCGTTTTTTTTTAATGTCTAGTGTAATCAGAATTCTCTAATCGTATTGCATAACAAACCTGAGAATTCACTTTCGTCTCTTAGCGCCGCTATTACTGTTTCGTCGAGTGGTTCCGAATGTTTACATATCAATCTTGATAACCCACCGGCGTGACCTATCTTTTTTGACGGTACAAACTATTTGAAAATTATAATTCTATAGAATTACTCCCGAACGTTGTAGTCGATTTTCTGTGTGCGTTGATATACCCTTTTTAACAACAAAAAAAAATCTTATTAGTGGTTTGTGGTCTGTTTTCAGAATAAACTCTCTTCCGTATACAAATCTGTGAAACTTTTTACAACATAAATTATTGCTAAACTCTATTTTTCAATTTGACTATAATTTCGTTCCGCGGGCAGCAACGTTCTCGAGGCATGTGCTATTGACTTTATATATCCATCCTTAAATTTGTGAAGCAATAGAGTCATCAGTGCTAGCATTCGCCGCTACAATGCTTTTTGTTCTTCGGGTCACAATGTGTCAATGATAAGTCTGCTATAAAACAGCTGTTTATTTTTTTAAACGTCTGTTCATATTCTTCTGACCATATCAACTTTGTGTCGTTTTCTAACAAATTATCTAACGTAGTATGAACATGAGATATCTTAGCATTGTACTTGTATATTAGATGCTGAATTGATATTTTGTACAAATTAGCGATTCACAAGTAGACATAATAAATAATAGTATCGCAATAAACTCACCTTATATTGTATTCCACCACCAATACGTCTGATTTCAGTACCATCAGCAAAATCTTTTCCATTTTTCATAAATGATCTCATTAGAAACGGAACCCATGTGTTCCCCTTTTGATGGCATTGATCAAAAATGACCACATCTTCTCCAGACCTGGCTGCAACGGCGCAATTACAAGAAGCCTTTCCTAGGCATTTTTGTGTGAATGTGCGAACCTATTAAAAAGAGGAATTGGTGGATTTATAAATATGTACAGTGAACCTGTTCAACGTGCGACGTTTAAAAATTGCCTGGACAACATTTCCGGTAGATTAAAACCAAGCGAGCCACGACTTATCAATACCTGAAAGTCACTCAAGAATAAGTGTTAATGAGTGCATGGTGATCAGAGATAGGTTGGTATAAAAGTCAATTTTTACAAACCGTCAATACATATAAAACAGATATTAAATTGCATATGATGGTGATGATGATGCTTTTTAATTTCGTTAATTCTTGTGTATTAACATTCAGGATTAAATATCTACAAGAGATCATTCACTTTCAAGATTCGACCATTTTGCTGAACATTGGATCATTAATTGTACCTAAGCGGCATTGGCAGGAGGTAAAAAAAATTGAAAAATTGAAAAATAGTTATTCAGTTTGTACACTCATCTTCGTTTATTTTTAATTTTTAATCAGTTCATATGCGTGTCACGTTAGTACAGTGGTTACGTCACCAGCTGTGAATGTTATAGTTTCGGTTTCGATTTTAGCTGATGGCACCCAAATAGGTATTTTTACTTTTGAAATCCTGACTATAATAATGTACACGAAATCTGGACAAATTAAAATATCATATTTAAGCGTATTTTACACCCGGGCAAAACCAAGCACCCCTCTCCGCCAGTCTAATATATAAAAGGCTATATGTCTGTGTGTCTGTCTCCATATTTTCAAACTCTATCTCCTCCGAAACTAAAAGTCGCAGAGCGACGCTAGGGGCCCCAAATGATTGGATTTTTTACAGACCGTTCTTTTATGTTTTTTTTTTGTTTGTTTTTTTAAGGGGGTCAAAAATGGGTAAAAACTGAAAAAATCGTTATACATTTTGTACATTAATCTTTGTTTGTTTTTAATTTTTAATCAGTTCACATGCGTGTCATGTTGGAACAGTGGTAACGTCACCAACTTTGAATGCTTTAGTTTTGCTTTCGGTTTCGATTCTAACTGATGGCACCAAAATACTTTTTTTTACTTTTGGAATCACGACTCTATAATAGTATATAACAAATTTGGACAAATTAAAATATTTTATTAAAACGTATTTTATGCCCGGGTACCCCCCCCCCCGCTTGTAATATAAATGTATTATACGTCATATTATATATAATATAAATATGCCAATTAATTATACATCATATAATAATATAAATTGTTTTCGTTATATAATGTAATAATATAATTATATAAAATTATAATATAAATAAATTAATATAAATTTATTATACATCATATAATAATATTAGTATGATATTATAAATTGATTATGTGCCATATATCATAAATATATTAATATAAATTTATTATATGTGATATAATATAATACTATAGATATGATATAAATTGATTATACGTTATATAATATAATAATATAAATTTATTTTACCTCATATGGCAGTGTTTTATGTTGATAAAGTATAAATTCTCCAGCATAAAAGTTGTTAAAATATCTGAAATGGTACAAAAATATAACATAAAATTAACAGATTTTTATAAATATAAAATATCTGAATATATTTCAAGATGCAAACAAATCAACAAAAAAGTTTCTATGCTTTTTGTATTGTGAACACTTTTCTTCATCACAAGAGCCGCCATATTGAACGTGTGTTTTCTTGTGTGCAAATGTGAGAAAAAAACGAGAAAAAAGATGATGAAAAAAACGTTGATCATAAAGAGTGTGTCGAGTTTACATATATGAATATACATTTATTTTCCATAGAAAGTTGGGGTTTACTGGTGATGTACGACCGATTTAGGCACGACGAATGTACAACTAGGCATGACAACTGATCCTGCTGCTTCTCTAGATATGTCATCGCGAGCAACCTGTGACGACAGATAACCGTTAATTCTCAAAACTTTAAAAGATATTTGCCAAAATAAACTCTCGATTGTTTAAAAGCCTAAAATAAATGAATAAGAAGCAATCGATTTTAATTTATGCATTTTTAAAGG
This sequence comes from Euprymna scolopes, assembly GCF_053919585.1. Taxonomy (NCBI): domain Eukaryota; kingdom Metazoa; phylum Mollusca; class Cephalopoda; order Sepiida; family Sepiolidae; genus Euprymna; species Euprymna scolopes. The sequence continues at coordinate 1,669,283 of NC_136489.1, read as the reverse complement.
AAAACACCATCACTATAACAGTCTGTTACGTAGTATCTGTATATTCTTTACTAGTTAAACATACTTGTATATATAATCACGTGTATTTGGATGTGTTGCATCGTCGTGTGTTTGAATGTAACTGAATGTCTGTGGCTCTTCACTAACTGGATCATATGTTGTCTTATCGTATATGTATATACGTAATAGTCTATTTTACGGCCAGTGATTAGTCTCGTCTAGATGTGTTGATGTGAGTCACATAATTACATAAACACATATACATTTGATGGCATACCTGTTTTCTGCTGTCGGCCACCTATGTCTTTTGGGGCCTACCTGGAAATCTGTTTTAACAAGACATTTTGACGATTCAAGACGAATAATTGGTTTTATATATATTTTATTTCACTCCCAGGCATTATGTCCATCAGAGGAGTGATCAACGAGATTAGCTTGTGGTGGTTCTTCTGACACGCCTCCCGTCTCGCAAAGAGACCCCTTTCAGATCATCTTCCTTCGACGTCTTCAATCCAACTCACCGATGCTTCAGCAAGCTGGAACACGTGACAAACCACACGTCAACCTCCATTCAGCTATTCAAATACCTTCCAGTGCAAACTTGACCGGTCATCGAGTTTGACATGTTTTGATAATTTGTCAAAACATGGCGATTCCAATCTCTGTTGTTTTCTCTTTCTCTCTCTCTCTCTCTCTCTCTATATATATATATATATATATATATATATATATATATATATAGAGAGAGAGAGAGAGAGAGAGAGAGAGATAGATAACAGATAATTTATTCTTCTACTCGGTCAACTATATAATAAATCAATTTACTGATTTAATCCAGTTTATGCTTTATGTGTCCATTACAGTATAGTTAATAGTCGAGAAATTGCAAAAACTAATACAAAAAGCAGTAGAATTTAATCATCTATCGAGCTATTCACATTTAACATGCTAAAACTATTTGTAATCAAATTAAAGAATGTATATTTCACAATTTGTTGACGATGTTCGCGTGACTTGTCTAAAAAAGAAATGTTCAAACACTTTGTGTGTATCTAAACTAATGACAATCCAAAATATAGGAATGTGAAACTTTCGTTGATCATCTTTCAATCCTGGGAAACATCTGGTCACTGTTCGTAGTTAATAGTCGAGAAATCATAAAATCAATAAAACTTAATACAAACGTAATAGAATTTAATTATCTGTCGACCTATACACATTTAATATACTGAAACTGTAATTTAAAAAAATTAGTTCCTGATTCATGTGGCTTATCTTCAGACTAAAACAAAATGGCCAAAAGCTTTGTGTGTATCTCAAATTATTTTGAAATAAAAATCTTTATAACAATTTCAGAAACTTAAAAATATATAGATCGGTAAAAAATAAAATTTTACTGTGTTTTAGTGAAAGTTATAATTTGAAAAATATTTCTCAGCTGTTAACTATAAGATATCGAGGCTAAACAAAAAATGTCAAAAGCCATGTTTGATTTCTACTGGGTCTGAAGACAGATATCGACAAAAACCGATATTGAAATGTAAAAAAAAAAAAAAAACAACTATAAAATAGTTTCCAAACTTTAAAACTATACAGATCCGTAGAAAATGAAATTTTATTGCGTTTGGTAAAAGTTATTTGTTGCATTTTGTTTTTTTAATACATCGGTTGCAAGAATACGAAAAATGTTCTTTCAATCTGTAATATGAACTCATCTAATAATTCAACTAAGAAAAAGCCACAACTTTAGACACCAACCTGTTATCAAATGTCACCATCTGAATACCATTCTGTGAGAAACACGTGACTAATTCGTCTTTATCGATAACTTTGACCTGGAAAAATAAAACGATTACTTTTTCAAGTTTTACACTATGAACGAAGAAGCAACTATGGCTAGAAAATAAAACAAATAGAAGATTCAACGGGTTTGTTTTACAATTCACAGAAATTCGAAAAAGTTGTCAAAAACTTAAATATCCGATTGTATAACAAATAAATGTTATCAAAGGCAAGATACGTTACTTTTCTATCTATCTGGAAAAGTTTTAAGTAGTTTTACTGACTTTAAATCGTGTATTCGGTTCGAAAAACATATAATGTCTAGTGTTACGTGAGAACGTGAAAAAATGGCCGCGAATTACCTCCTAAATATTCAAAGTTTTGATAATGACTTAAAATTAAAACAAAATGCTGTTAGAAACTCACCTAATATATGTTACCGTGACATATATTGGGTAGGTTTCTAACAGCGATTTGTATAATGTTTTATTTTTAAGTCATTATCAAAACTTTGAATGTTTAGGAGGCAAGCCACAGCCATTTTTCTCGTTCGTACGTAACGATACACCCTATGTTTTTCGAACCGCATACACGTGTTAGAATGAATAAAACAACTTAAAACTTTTCTAGAAGAGTAAGTTACCTTCCTTTTTCTAATATTTATTTGCTATATATTTGAATTTTTGACCACTTTTTCGAATCTCTGTGAATTGTAAAACAAACCCCAAGAAATAATTGAAGAATATGATTTCTTAGTAATCTAAATACAATGAAAATATTTCTTCAATTCTGTCAAAAGTAATTTAAATAATAATAATTCAAATAATTACTGAATTACAGCAGAACAAAAATGTTATCACACGTTATTAAAGTCGAAAAAAACTGTCTCTTCGGCCAATAAAGCTCTAACGCGACTTCCACTGGATAAGTGCAGAGAGGACTGAAACCTCGGGGAGGCTTGTTTCCATCTGAATTCTAGTAAAGACAAACGGACATTGCCAGCGAAAAGTCAATAGTAAACGGCTGTTGTGATAGCACAAAGTCATTTGCAAATGTTATTGAAAGAGGTGGAGAGTACTGGAAATCTGAGGAGACTTGTCGTCACCCAGACTCCAGGAAATATCATTGGTTGTTGTCAGTGAGTAATCTCTGATGATGATGATCTCTGTGAGAACACCTAGTGAGTAAATAATAATAATAATAATAATAAAATAATAATAATGAAATAATAATAATAATAATCATTATTATTAATATTGTTGTTGTTGTTGTTATTTACTACTCATACAAGCCATCATCAAAGATTTCTCTTCGAGGATAACTTATAATGTTCCCTTGAGTCTGAGTGACAAGTCTACCAAGATTTTCAGTACTCACCACCTCTTTCGCTTACTTTTGTAAATTAGTTTGTGTTATCACAGCAATAAGCCTTCTCAAGGTTCCAGTTCTCTTTGCACTCATCCAGTGGAGGCCTAGTTAATGCTTTCTCTCCTCGGTCCTTCCATCCTCCTTGACTCTTCTCGATTATTTGGTGTGGTGTGGCATAAGCCAACACTAAAATTTGGGGGGGGGGGCAGGCGCGGGGTCAATTTACAATTAAACAGTTTCAGTTTTCATTATTCATGTGGCATTTCTTTCTGTTTTATATCTAGTTTCTATATGTTCAGCTTGCGTCTGTATCTCATATGTATTAATCTCATATGCATTAATCTCATATGTATTAATCTCATATGTATTAATCTCATATGCATTAATCTCATATGCATTAATCTCATATGCATTAATCTCATATGCATTAATCTCATATGTATTAATCTCATATGCATTAATCTCATATGCATTAATCTCATATGTATTAATCTCATATGTATTAATCTCAACATTCAATGGTTTTCCTTCAGCCGTTTGTTATCCACTGTATATTCTTACCCATCCCTTTGATTCCAATCTCTTTTATTCTTTTTTCAAAGTTTTCCAGGATTGTTCCTGGTGCTCCTACTATTATTGGTATTTTCTTGACTTTCTTCATCTTCCATATCCCCTCCATCTCTCTAGCCAGTTCCCTATATTTGCTTTGCTTCTCTGTCACCTTCAGTCTGTGGGTTGCTGGAACGGCAAAGTCTACGATATGGGATGACGTTCACAGAGGTCATCATGAAAGAGTTTTCTTCGAGAACAACTTGTGATATTCCCTGGAGTCTGACTGACAACAAGTTTTCTCAGATTTCCCATATTATTTTTAAAAGCAGTGACAATAATTCTATTCGAAAATCTTTTAAACGAATGCATTTCAGGAAAAAATATTATTTACTTACGTGTCATGGTGAAATTGTTGCAGATTCCAAAAATTACGAAAAATAATCCAGTGGAAAAATAATTACAAGTAAAAATAGAATTTATCAAATTATCAAATTTTATCATATGCTTTAATGTTGAGGAGTTGTGCGACCAATTCAGTATGACAAACAAGAGAGATAAATTTTGATTTAAATTAAGTGTCCGCTATTTTTGAACATAATTCGCCAGAATGTAATCGTAGCTGATTTTTTTTATTTAAAAACCTATATAGCACATCATCCACTGGATTATTTTTCGTCATTTTGGAATTTTTAATAATTTCACCATGACACATAGTTACATAATGTTCACACGTGAAATGCGATGGCTTAAAAGACCACCAATCTAACTAAACATCGAAACTTTGTTGGGTACGAGACAAAGTAAAAAGATCAAATGACAATATTTAGCAATCAATGATTCTCAATTTAATTTTTATTTATACACGTAATGGTTCGAATAAGGATAATATGGATGGTGTAATTTTTTATTTTGAGATATACAACCTTTGCAAAAAGATTTTTATTTTGAGATATACAACCTTTGCAAAAAGATTTTTATTTTGAGATATACAACCTTTACAAAAAGATTTTTATTTTGAGATATACAACCTTTACAAAAAGATTTTTATTTTGAGATATACAACCTTTACAAAAAGATTATTATTTTGAGATATACAACCTTTACAAAAAGATTTTTATTTTGAGATATACAACCTTTACAAAAAGATTTTTATTTTAAGATATACAACCTTTACAAAAAGATTATTATTTTGAGATATACAACCTTAACAAAAAGATTATTATTTTGAGATATACAACCTTTACAAAAAGATTTTTATTTTGAGATATACAACCTTTACAAAAAAATTATTATTTTGAGATATACAACCTTTACAAAAAGATTATTATTTTGAGATATACAACCTTTACAAAAAGATTATTATTTTGAGATATACAACCTTTACAAAAAGATTATTATTTTGAGATATACAACCTTTACAAAAAGATTATTATTTTGAGATATACAACCTTTACAAAAAGATTTTTATTTTGAGATATACAACCTTTACAAAAAGATTTTTATTTTGAGATATACAACCTTTACAAAAAGATTTTTATTTTGAGATATACAACCTTTGCAAAAAGATTTTTATTTTGAGATATACATCCTTTACAAAAAGATTTTTATTTTGAGATATACAACCTTTACAAAAAGATTTTTATTTTGAGATATACAACCTTTACAAAAAGATTATTATTTTGAGATATACAACCTTTACAAAAAGATTATTATTTTGAGATATACAACCTTTACAAAAAGATTATTATTTTGAGATATACAACCTTTACAAAAAGATTATTATTTTGAGATATACAACCTTTACAAAAAGATTATTATTTTGAGATATACAACCTTTACAAAAAGATTATTATTTTGAGATATACAACCTTTACAAAAAGATTATTATTTTGAGATATACAACCTTTACAAAAAGATTATTATTTTGAGATATACAACCTTTACAAAAAGATTTTTATTTTGAGATATACAACCTTTGCAAAAAGATTTTTATTTTGAGATATACAACCTTTACAAAAAGATTTTTATTTTGAGATATACAACCTTTACAAAAAGAAGTTACTACTCAATGTAGAATGTGTTTTCGTCTGGAAATCTGGGAAAATATTGGATCCCTTTTTCTATTGGTCTCGTAGAAGTTAATTTTTTAGCATTTAATTACGTATTGTAAATGTTAATATTTTTGTGTATCTACAACTCTATAAACAAGAAAAACAGTATGGACTACGAATTGTAGTGCAAGATAGCTAACTCCTCAGTAGCATTTAACCAGCTTTGTAAGATCTGGAAATACAAAAAAAAAATCATCCCCAGATTTAAATTATGACTTTATAAAAGCAACGTATGGACGCGAAACTTGGTATCTCTTAGTTGACTAAGAGAGGAAATTGAATCCAAGTATCCTTGAAAGATTCTTGGGATCAAATGGAGGGATCAACCTACTACCCAAACGTCAGAGATCGCACTGACCAACAGATAGTATCTGCAAATAATGTCTAGGCTGGCCCGGATATGCGCGAAGGTTGACTACAGAGTGCTCCAATGAACATCAGAAAAAGGAGAAGACCGCAAATGAACTGGAAGAAAAAAAAACGAGAGATATTTGATTGCAAGGGAAAAACGACTATATATTTTGACTGTCTCATGAGTCACAGGGGGTGGGAGTTCTTAAGTCTAAGCAAGTATTTATAGTAAAGAAGAAGAAGAACTTACTTTGATGACAGTATCAGGCCAAATGATACTTGATTCTCTGCCGTAATGTAATTTAATGACAAGTTGAAGATTTCCTGTTTTATTTCCATCATAAATCATATCCGTTTTTGCCTTAATGGAGAATCGGATTGGCTCCCACCATTCTTTCTGACGCCATAAACTGCGGCATTGAAGATCGTTTGACAAAATGGATATTTCGGACGTCTTTTCTGTACATTGGTCTCCATTTTTATCTTCCTCAACGGCAACAGTGAAAGTAATGTTACACTCACCATTCTTGCAATAAAACGATGGCGGCACCATACTTTGAATAGCGATGTGAATATCATCTTTTCCTTCAGTTACTTCTATCGTTTGAGGAGTTAAAAGCTGTTAAATCAAATAGAAATACAATATTAATAAAATACATAAAAAACCAACAAACTTTTTAAAGAATTTTCCTTAGATAAACATGATTAAATGCCTTAAAAATTGTTACAAACCTGAGTTTGTGCAGCATGTAATGTCCGATTGCTGAGAAAAAGAATAAAACAAAGAAAAAATTACTTTTTACGTTTTATTTATATGCTAGTGATCTCGGGACGTAACAAGATTTCTCGTCACTTAATATGCAAATGAGATACTGCTGGTTAAATAAAAATTCTGATTTTAAGAGATTTAAATGATTTGGATTTTTGAGTAGCGAGCTTTAGCAGCAGTGTGTGGTATTTTTGAAGTAGAGTTTTTGACAGCAGTCTGTTGAATTAAACCCTCGTAATTGTTAGTTGAAAGTACAAAGAGGTTTACAATCGATTTGGGAAGATTGATTATTCGATTATAAAATCTAATTAAAATTGATAGAATAATGAATAAACATCGACATTAAAAGGAATAGAAGAAAATAGTCAAATTCTTAAATCTTCTTTATTGGATCACTAGCCGACGTTGCCCGGAAATAAAAATATAACTGACTTGTTTACGAAGAAACAGAAATTAATTTTTGTCAATTTAATTTTGTAATCAGATTTATTATATGAAATATGGATTTCTAAAAGGTTCATTTTAGTACCTAACGCTAATCGATTTTTATCAAATAACATATAATGTGTGATTAATTTAGAAGCAAGAAACACACACATATACGCAATTACAACTGAACGAATTAGTTCAACCAGATCATAAATGGTTAACTTTTAAAAATAGCTTTGGTTTTTAGAGTTATTCTTTCGAATTTATTGCATATTCTCGCATTTTTATAATCTTTTAATAAACTATTTGTATAAAATATATTTTAATAAATATATATATATATATAAAATATATTTTAATAAATATATATATATATAAAATATATTTTAATAAATATATATATATATAATATATATTTTAATAAATATATATATATAATATATATTTTAATAAATATATATATATATAATATATATTTTAATAAATATATATATATAATATATATTTTAATAAATATATATATATATAATATATATTTTAATAAATATATATATATATAATATATATTTTAATAAATATATATATATATATAATATATATTTTAATAAATATATATATATAATATATATTTTAATAAATATATATATATATATAATATATATTTTAATAAATATATATATATATATAATATATATTTTAATAAATATATATATATATAATATATATTTTAATAAATATATATATATATAATATATATTTTAATAAATATATATATATATAATATATATTTTAATAAATATATATATATATATAATATATATTTTAATAAATATATATATATATATATAATATATATTTTAATAAATATATATATATATAATATATATTTTAATAAATATATATATATAATATATATTTTAATAAATATATATATATAATATATATTTTAATAAATATATATATATAATATATATTTTAATAAATATATATATATAATATATATTTTAATAAATATATATATATATATATATTTTAATAAATATATATATATAATATATATTTTAATAAATATATATATATATATATTTTAATAAATATATATATATATATATTTTAATAAATATATATATATATATATTTTAATAAATATATATATATATATATTTTAATAAATATATATATATATATATTTTAATAAATATATATATATATATATATATATATATATATATATATATATATATATATATATATATATATATATAAAATTGACACTAAATTATATAAGCCACCAGGGAACGATATAAAAAAGAAACCTAAAAATGTTTGTGTAGTTTTGTATGAAAATAAAGGTTTTGATGATGTAAATTTACCTAAAATATTTAATAAACAAAAAAATATTCAATTACTACCAAATGAGTTCCAGAAAAAAGATCAAAAACCAATAGTTACATATAAACTAGGGCCAACAATACGCAATAAGATTTTTAATTATAAGAAAACGGTAGAACATATAAATATAAAAGATAATAATATAAATATTCAAGAATGTGAATGTAATTCCTCTCCGTTCTGTAATAATGAGATAAAACATGTAATTACAGGAGATTTAAATATAGTAAATAATCCTAAATTAAGAAAACTACTTAGTAAGGGTCCAAATTATAGAGAACCTAAATGCCTAAATTACACTAAATGTGTTAAAGAAGTTACTAAAGCACTAGAAGGTTTTATTATGTCTATGGTAAAGAAATATAAATTAGCACAGTCTACGTTTGATGCATGGAAAAATAGTATAATTGAATGCGTAAATAAAAAGGTTAAACATATAAAACAATTTAAACGCCCTAGAAAAACCAATCCTCTTTTAAAAAATTCAGAAATACGGGAGGAACTTAAAATACTTCAAGAAAAGTTCGTAATAGTTCCGATTGATAAAGCGGCAAACAATATAGCCTTTATATGTAAAAAATATTATATACAACGGTTATTGATAGAAGTAGGACTTATAGGAAACGATTCGGATACTTATAAAGTAAGTAATAGTAATTTAGATAGTATTATTTTGAATAATAGTATTATTAATGAAAAAGTAGGATTAAAGTTAGAAGATAAACACAAAAATCTTCCATGTATGTATTGGATACCTAAAATGCATAAAAATCCAGTTGGGGCTAGATTTATTGTAGGTTCAAAGACGTGCATCACTAAACCTCTAAGTAAAGCTATATCTAAAATATTTAAATTAATTATAAATCAAATAAATAATTTTCACCTGAAAAGTAAATTCTATAGTAATATAAATCTATTTTGGGTAGTAAATAATTCCCAACCAGTGAAAGAAAAATTAGATAAAATAAATTCCAGAATAAAAGCAAAATCTATAGCTACTTATGATTTTAGTACGCTATATACTAAAATTCCGCACGAAAAACTTATAAAAGAATTAAATGATACTGTAGATTTGGCTTTTCAAGGTGGAAAAGGTAAATATATAGACTTTTCAAACTCTAATGCTTTCTGGTGTAAAAATAAAAATAGCAAAACTAGTATTTCTAAAGGTATTTTAAAAATGCTTGTAAGTCATCTTATTAAAGAATGCTATTTTCAAATAGGAAATAAAATATTACTTCAAACGATAGGTATCCCAATGGGATTGGATCCGGCACCATTTTGGGCAAATTTGTATTTACATAGACTCGAGTATATATATATGTCATCATTATTAAAAACAGATATATCTAAAACATATAACTTTCATGGGTGTAGGAGATTTATAGATGACCTTATATGCATAAACGATAATGATGAATTCGAAAAAAATAAACATCTTATATATCCAAACGAACTAAAATTAAATTGTGAACATAGAGGACAACAGGCTACATTTCTGGATTTAGATATAAAAATTGAGGATGGAATTTTTCTTTATAAAATATTTGATAAAAGAAACGCTTTCCCCTTTAAAATAGTACGTATGCCCCATAAGGATAGCACCTGCCCCGTTTTTGTGTTTTATGGAACCATTATGTCAGAGTTTTTGAGAATAGCTCGCGTTACTCTAAAATTAACAGATTTTATACCACCAGTTTCTAGCTTAGTAATAAGGATGATAAAACAAGGTGGAGATAAAAATAAAATATTTAAACAGTTAAATAAAGCATTTGTTCGTTATCCTGATGCTTTTGAATCGTTTAAGATAAACCAGATTATATTGATAAAGGAAATCCAAAACTATATTAGCAATGTATAAATGGATTTATAATTACATATAATAAATTTATATAGTTAAAAAAATGTATATATGTAAAAATAAAATATTTTTAACCTTTATATATCTAATTTTAAATAAATAAGAATGTAAATATACAAACTACTAACTATAGTGGGGGTGATAAGTAGTTAAATGGATTAATCCAAATCTTATAAATACAAGACTGATAAATTAAAAAATTAAAAAATGTATCCATTTTAAATGTGGAAATTGATGAATCGCACAGGTAAGAAATTCATTTTTATACTATGAAAAGGTTAGTAATTACAATTAAGAATAGGAAATTGGGGAAAAAATTTTTTTGTAACTTGTCTTCTTCCTAAGATTAAGGGTGGTGGTGTTTGATCAACACTGCTGGGGAGCCATGATGTAATACACTGTTTTGTTTTTAAATCCCCGAAACAGTGTTTCATGGTAAACAACTGATGATCCCTTAAAAAATATAAAAATTGGTATTATAGTAAATTTGAGAGTTGATGCAGTGATTGCAGGTGATTAAATGACTTACTGACTAGATGTTTTTTTTAATGAATGATAAAAAATAATTTTTTGTGTGGTTTCAAATGTTAAAAACTTCAAAGACTATATATATATATATATATATACTGAAGCAATAGTCTAAGCATGTCAAGGTACTGTTGCCACATCTGGGCAGGAGCTGCTAAAAGCAGCTTACGCTGCCTTGACAGAGTTCAAAATAAACTTTGTAGCTTAATGGGGGATGCCCTTAAATGTAATGTGAACAGGCATCTCGTTGTTCAACTACCTACATAGTGCCTCTGTAGACATGGTCCCAAATAGTAGCCCTTTACGTCCAAGTAGGAATGTGCCTTGTTGGAGTGATTAATGAATAAAAAAGTGAGTTAACTATTCTGTATTTGAGTTCAAAATTAAAAACAAAGGCAGTAATAACCTTGAAATTTATGTCCAGAGGTTTACTTAATTTTTCAGGACCAGCTGTAATACTGCACTCGTTCCGGAAACAGGCGGACACACCACACTCGACCTGCAAAGAAATAATTAAAGAATAAATTAATGAAATGAAAAGTATTTTTCTGATACCACGGTTCGGGCCACATAACAAGAGGAGCGAGTAAACAGTCAGAGAAGGAAGAAAGAGAGGAAGACAGAAGAAAAGATGGGAAGACAACATCAGAGAATGGACAGGGTTGAAGCTGAAGCGGTCCAACGTGCAGAGGACAGGGATGGAGAGGACTAGAATACAGGTCATCTGTAGTGCCCCAACGACAACCATCATGGAACAGGTTAAGATGAAAAGTAAAAAACCGCAAAAAAAAAAAAAATAAATAAATAATAATAATAATGGACTAATCCCCAAGGAGCAGAAAGGATGCCAAAAAGAAAAAAAAGGAACACATGACCTGTTATATGTAGATCAAAAGATCCTAAAGAAGGTAAAAAGGAGGAGAAAGAATTTAGCCATGGCATGGATCGACTACAAAAAAGCGTACGACAGGATCCCCCAAGCATGGATAATAGAATGCCTAAAAATGTATAAAATACCAAGCGAGATCACCAACGTAATAGAAAATGCAATGAAAACATGGAGACTGGAATTGACAGCTGATGGACAACACATAACAGAAATTGATATACAAAGAGGCATCACCACTACTGTTCATCATAGCCATGATGTCCTTGAACAGTATTCTGAGAAAGTGCCAAGCCGGATACAAGTTCTCCAATACAGGAATAGAGGAAAAAATGAATCACCTGATGTTCATGGACGATCTGAAACTTTTTGCAAGGACCGAAAAGTAGCTAGAGACACTAATTAACACTAACAGGATCTTCAGCCAAGATATCCAAATGGAATTTGGAATGGAAAAGTGCGCTCAACTAGTTATAAGAAAGGGAAAACTGGAAACGACAGAAGGCATGGAACTACCCAACCAAATAGAAATTAGGGCACTAGGGGAACAAGACGGCTATAAATACTTGGGAATTCTGGAAGCGGATACCATCAGAGCAACAGAAATGAAAGAGAAAATTGGAAAGGAATACCTCAGGAGAACAAGAAAACTAAGTAAGATATTCTGGATCGTTTATAGGGTGGACAAAAAAAGAACTGAGACAACTCGACCAGAAAACCAGGAAACTCATGACCATGCATAATGCACTATACCCAAAGGACGATATTGACACACTCTACGTGAAAAGGAAAGATAGCGGGAGAGGACTGATCTGTATAGAAGACTGTGTGAAGGACACGAAAAAAGAACTAGAAAAATACATAATGCAAAACACTGAAAGGATAATTATGGCAGTGAGAGACACCTAAAAAAAAAAAACAAAAAAAAACAGAGAGACAAACGACAAAACGAGAAAAGAGAAATGGGAAGAGAAACAACTCCACAGAAGATTCATAAGAATGACAAAAGATGAGAATAGCGAAAACACCTGGACATGGATGCGAAAAGGACATATAAACCAAGAAACTGAATCTCTAATAACTGCAGCACAATATAACTCGATAATAACCAACCATATCAAAGCAAGGATCGATAAAACACAAGAAAACAGCAAATGCAAACTACGTGGAAAAAGAGACGAAATGATAAACCATATAGTAAGCGAATGCAGCAAACTGGCCCAAAAGGAATACAAAAAAAGGCATGACCAAGTGGGGAGGGCGATGCACTGGGAATTATGCAAACGACTGCATTTTGAGCGTACAGACAAATGGTACAAGCATAAACCTGCAACAGCACTCGAAAATGAGAACCACAAAATCCTATGGGACATGGACATCTGGTCTTCTTGCTTGGAAACAAACCCATCCAAGCAAGAAGACCAGATGTCGTAATAATTAACAAGAAAGAAGAATCCTGTCAAATCGTAGACTTTGCTGTCCCAGCTGACCACAGGGTGAGTATGAAAGAAAAGGAGAAACGAAGCAAATACACAGAGCTAGCCAGAGAGTTAAAAGGGATTTGGATGACGAAGAAAATCAAAATAGTACCGATAATAGGAGGAGCACTAGGAACAATTCCGAAAAACTTCGAAAAAAGAATGGCAGAAATTGGAATCAGAGGAATAACTGCAAAAATACAATGCATAACGATAATGAAAACGGCTGAAATATTAAGGAAAACCCTAGAATGTGGGGAATAACACAAGACAATATAACAAAGAAGCGTTACAGGGAATAAAGAACGCCGAAACTGCATATCTGCAAGTTCTACACCACCATCATGCATCCCCCCCCCATTGTTTCATCACCCCCCCCCCAATAGAAAAGTGATATCAAAGAGCCGAGAAGGACAGGAGAATGGAAAGACCGAGGAGAGAGCACTGGCCAGACCTCTGCTGGACAAGTGCAAAGAGAACTGGGATCTTGAGGAGGCTTAGTGTCACTCAAATTCCAGTATAAACCAATGGCCACTACCAGCGAGACCTCAATGGTATGAGGCTGTTGCAATGACGCAAATTTATTTGCAAATGCTATCGAAGGAGGTGGCGAGAGCTGGATGTCTGGGGAGACTTGTTGTCACTCAGCTTCCAGAGAACACCACAGGTCTCCAATCAGATCGTTTGTTGACTTGTGTGAAAGCTTCATGTGAGCCAGTAATAATAATAATAGCGAGGGAAAGGCTGAAGGAGCCAACGTAAAATCGGTTCTGAAAATGAGGGGATCGATTTACTAGAACGTTGTATGTGAAACTGAACCCCTTTCCTAATCTTTCAATATTGATTTTTTTACAATTGTTTCTATAATCTGGTAGCTTAGTGTCCAATAATCTGCAGAAATAGTTGAACAAAAAGATGAAAAAGAAAAATTATAAGATTGTGCACATTGTTCATTTCACCAACATATTTTTTTAAAAATATTTTCTTTACCCAAGTTGTGCAATATTAAAACCAGAACTTGATTTAAAAAAGGTTTTCTTGTCCAAAATTATTTCTTTATGATTATTTTATTTGTATTTTTCATTGCAACTTGGAATTGTTTTCAAACAAAAAACAAAGCAAATATGTTTTACTAATATAAAAAAAACTACTTGATTAATTTACATATTTAAAAAAAAATTGTTTTTTTACGACCTAACTTGGCATAGTTTACCTCCTAAAAAGAAATCAAAATCCACAATATTTTTTGGTTAATACGTTTCAACGCTGTTTAAAGATAATATAAAGAAAGTAATTCTTTTTTAATAATTAAATTTTAACATTTTAGCGTGAGGGATCACTGTCCTACATAAATTTAATGTAAAATGACACCCGACTCCTCGCGACGTAGCGAGACATGTAATCGTTAGCATTTTTTTCAAGCTTGGTAGAGGGAGTGGGGCATAAAAGGAGAAGTGGCGGGGGCATAAGTTTCGAACATTTAAAAAATACGTAGAAACACTTCAAAACGTGTGTGCGTGTGTAGGGGACTTTTCATTTTTTATAAAAGGTCTCACCGTTAAATATTACTTAATCAGTTAATTATTTTCGGATATTTTTAAGGCTGTTAACACACACACACACACACACACACACACACACACAATACTTAGGTAGATTTGTACAATGCACACTCCCTCCTTGTATTTTTTCTTTTCGTTTTTTTTTTTTTTGCAATTTTTTTCAACGACTTACACCCCTCGTATATAAAGGATTTTTCATTTAATCTAAAGGTAATGATGTTAGGACTTTTATTATTCAATGTATTCCATATTGTTTTCACTGGTTGCCATGTTTGTTTTCGCGCGTGTACATTCAATATTTGCACGTTTATTCATTAATTCTGTATACTCACTAATCCATAGCTAGCTATAACATATACTGACCCTACGGGTCATGGGCAGTATATTTATATATATATATATATATATATATATATATATATATATATATATATATATATATATAAAATTATATATGCATATTATATATATTATATAATATATAGACTTATATGTAATTATACTGAGTTCGTGAAATTCAGTAAATTTTCATATACCAATGAGTTTTAAGCCAAAAATGGTTGACTTAAAGAGTAAGCTACAAAATTATCAAATTTTATAATTGAGCATTAATATACTGAGTAAGCAAAATCAAGACTTCAAAACAATATAATATATATATGATATACATATTTGAATATATATATATAATATATACTATATATATATATGTTACATATATTTGAATCTACATATTACAGGTAATCTAAAGATAGTAAAACATTCTAAATTAAGAAAACTCTTTAGTAAAGGTCAAAATTATAGAGAACCTAAGTACCTTAATTACACTAAATGCTTTAAAGAAGTAATTAAAGCATAGAGTGTTTTATTATGTCTATGGCAAATAAATATAAATTATTCCAGTCTATGCATGGAAGAATAATATACTTGAATGCGTAAATGAAAAGGTTGAACGTATGAAAAAAATTTAAACACCCTAAAAATAACCCTCTTCATAAAAATTCAGAAATACTTAAGGAACTTAAAATACTTCAAGACAAGTTTGTAATAGTTTCCATTGATAAAGCGGCCAACAATATAGCTTTTATATGTAAAAAAATATATACAACGTTTATTTTTAGAAGTAGAAATTATAGGTAACATTTCAGATACCTATAAAGTAAGTAATATTAATTTAGTTAGTATAATTCTGAATAAGAACATTCTTAGTGAATTTGGATTAATTTTAGAAGAAAAAACTAAAAACTTCCACATCCAATTAGCGCTAAGTTTATTATAGCTTTAAAACATGCATTACCAAACCTTTGAGTAAAACTATATCTAAAGTGTTTTAATTAATTATAAAGCAAATAAATAATTTCCACCAGAAAAGAAAATTCTATAGTAATAGAAATCTATTTTGGGTGGTCAATAATTCACAGTAAAAGAAAAATTAGATAACATAAATTCCAGAATAAAAGCAAAATCTATAGCGACTTATGATTTTAGTACGTTATATACTAAAATTCCACACGATAAACTTATAAAAGAACTAAATGATACTGTAGGTCAAGCTTTTGAAGTTGGTAAAGGTAAATATATAGACTTTTCAAACTCTAAAGCTTTCTGGTGTAAAAATAAAACCGCAAAACTAGTGTTTCCAAAGGTATTTTTAAAATACATTTAAGCCATCTTATTAAAGAAAGTTATTTTCAAATAGGAAATAAAATATTACAAGTTACATTTCTGGATTTAAATATAAAAATTGAGGATGGAACTTTTCTTTATAAAATATTTGATAAAAGAAACTCTTTCCCCTTTCAAATAATTCGTATGCCGCATAAAGATAGTACCTGGCCTGTTTTTATGTTTTATGGAACCATTATATCAGAGTTATTGGGATAAGCTCGCATTACCTTCAAAATAATAGATTTTGTACCTTCAGTTTCTTGCTTAGTAATAAGGATGATTAAACAAGGTGGGGATAAAACAAAAATATTTGACTAGCAGTAATTATCACTTTCTACACTATGATTGCGTAAGCATGAAACACTTGTGTCTGTACGAATATGCCTTGTGAGGGGGTGAACCGGAGTAAAAAAAAAAAAATCCGGAAAATTTTTTCTTCCAGTCGGAAGAAAAAAAAGTCCCAAATTGAAGATATCAGGCGACTAACGACCAGTTTTCACCATAAATAAAGTTTTTCAATATTTCGCTGATGGGAACGTCCATTTTGTTTATAACAAAGTGGATTTTCCCATCAGCGAAGTATCCCTAGCGCGAGCACACGCATACACAATTTATATAAAATACATAATAACCTAACAGAAATTATTTTTAAACAGATAAATTTACCTTTGCTCCTATATTCAGCTTACTGGATATTCTTTGACTGAGGACATCAATCTGAACCTTGTTTGTGGACTCAATCTGCTTTAGATCAACATATTCATTATCAACAGTCCATCGGAGATGATATTGAACGGCGTGAATTGTGCTTTGTATTGGATGAAACATGCATTCAATTTGAGATGTATTTCTGTTAACATGAATCACTGGATTCTGCTCAAGTGAAATTGTCGGCTTCTCTACAAAATAAAGATAGACATATATAACAGAATATAAACGCATACAAAAAGATTATATATATATATATATATATATATATAAGAAGCTTTGAGTAAAAAAAATGTAAAAAAATATAAAGAATGCAGTTTAAATTCCCGAAAATAAAAAAACTAAATTTAACCTAGTGCAGACTCAGCACCTATATGATCCGACTTCTAAAATGGTTAAAATTACAAAAGGGAATTTAACTATATCCTTATGGATGAGAAAACAAAAAAAAAAGAAAAAACCCTTAACTAAAATTAACTAAGAAATAGACTTAGCACTTGCATAAGCCGATTTCTCAAAGGTCTTTAAATTATAAAAGAGAATTTAACTATATAAGGATGAAAAAAGAAAATCTTAACTAAATTTTTTTAAATAGAGAACGGGGATCCTCAGCTGGTTACCATGTTGCTGTTACAGAGATTTAAAAACAGGACAGCTGTTAAATACATGGCTCTCCAGTGGATAATACCACTTCTCCAATAAGTATATATAAATATTGGAATCGTCCCATCACTAATATATATATATATATATATATATATATATATATATATATATATATATATTAGTAATGGGACGATTCCAATATTTTGGAATTCTTTTTTTCTGATACAATTACAGATTCTGTACTAAATTCCTGGTTCTGATACAATTACCAATTCCGATTCTTATAATCTCTAAATATTTAACTACAGAGTTGTTATTTTTCCCTGATTATCGTAAAACGCATGTAAAGTGTGCCGATATTTTCCTAAACGTAAAAATATATTTATGGGGGATAATCTATAGATTTAAGTTTTGCTGGTTGTTTAAGATCAACAAATATTTTTCATTTTATCATTAATACTAGCAGTGGGAGAATTTGTTTCAAACAAAATCAATAAAAAACGATAATTAAAGGAATCGTTTTTAGAATCGGAAAATAGGCACACATTTTTCCTATTCTAAAAGTTCCCATTTTTCCGATTCCCGATCCTGATTAATTGTCCCGACACTCAAAATCGCCATATATATAGGAAAAACTGTGTTCACTAACTTCTCTACACGAACCGTGAGTAGGAGGCAGAGAATGCCCCTGGCAACATGGTCAAAATTCAATGTTTATGATAGGAAAAAAGATACACTGGCTGATGTGGAGGCGCTGGTCACTTTTGTACCTTTTGCACATACCTCTTATCCCCGGTGTTTTACATAAACAAAAAAATCTTTGTCAAAACATAGTTAAAAATTAAAAAAAAAAAATCAACTTTACGAGCAACTGTGGCTGTCAGTGAAGAATATGATGATAGCAACGCATTCATGGATTATGTTAACACTAGTGTCATACACTGATTGACTAAGAAACCATGTAAGTGCACTAACCATGCTTAGACAGACACACAGATAGAGTCTAAAAAATACTAAAGGGATACTGAGTTCAACACATCACAAACTTAGCACTTGCATAAGCTGACCTACCACTAGAATATTCACAATTACAAAAGTGGATCCAAAAAACCTTAACTTAAATTATGAAATAGAAAACGGGAATCATCATGTGTTTACCATGTAGCTGTTTCGGAGAGTTAAAAGCAAAAGAGTTGTTAAATTCATGACTATTCAATGGAAAATACTGCCTCCCCAATAACAAAATGTAGACACAATTCAGTTACAATTTCACTAATATATAAATATAAAACTATAATCATATAATATATTCATGAATAAGTAAATGAATATTAATAAATATAGTAATACTAGTAAAAATTACTCTTTTATGTTATGTTGTTTAGCATATAAAATTATGGCAGAATAAAAATGCATAAAATTAACAAAATAAAAATGCTTAAACACTTTTGGTACTAAATATTATTTAATATATTTTAGATTCACACCAACGTAATTACATGTACAATAGCTCAATAGTGTATATATTTCTAGAGCTTAAAACATCATATAGTCATTTTATAAATGTTCTGAATTTGTTTTAAAAAAACATCTTTAACTCAATAGAAAGAAAAGCAATAATCTTGGAAAGAAAGTGTCTTACACTGAAATTCTAAAAATAAAAGAAAATGAATCTAACGAAAATCGAAATGTGCCAGACAAAAGGAACCTCCAATTAATGAAACTCTGTGAAAAGAATAGATATTCCAGTGCATCAAAAGATATCAATTTCAATGGAGACTGAACCGTTCACAATCGATGCAAGTTACAAAATGTTATCGCTTTCAAAACATTTTGCATTTTTTATAACGTTTTGGGAAATATATTGGAAATTAGTTGAAGGTTACTCTCTGACTTATACCGTAAAGGCAACGATTTGTTTTGAGAACAATCATCTTTTAGATAAAGAGTAATGACCAGGGATATGAAACAGCATATTATTTTCGTTGTTTTGTCTCTCGATGTGGTTCTCGGTTGATTAATTGTGTCTGTGTCGGATATATACTCGAGAGTCAAAACAATGAAAAGAATATGCTGTTGTCATAGCCCTAGTAATGACAAACCAACAAAAATGTACTTTCCGGGGTGGATTTCCAAAAACGGTTTTTCTGGAAGATGATCCTTTGGTTAAGTAAGACTTTTCAGTAGTAGAAGTGAGATAAATTATTTTCCTCCCGTGTATGAGAGTTCCTTCACTCTTTCACATGAAAGTCCTTTTTTTATTTGAGATAATTACTCTCAAGTAAAGGGTGCATAAATTACAATCAACTCACATATGTAAATTGCCAAGCACAATTCAGAAAATGTCCAACATTAGCATATAAAATTATGGTGGAATAAAAATGTTTAAAATTAACAAAATAAAAACGCTTAAATACTTTTGGTACTAAACAGGTAAGTATATACATAGATATTATTTAATTTATTTTAAATTCACACCAAAATCTAATTAATAGCTTAATAGTGTATACATTGCTAGAGCTTAAAACATGTTATAGTCATTTTATAAATGTTCTGAATTTGTTTGATTAGGATTGGCTCCTGCCAATTAAAGAAACTAGAAATTAAAACAAGAAAAAATGGTTGACATAAGGTTATATAAGGAGTCTCATTAATCACTCAAATATCGGAAAATAAACAAAATACTGAGAGAAATGCACCCAATACATGCCACTGTGATCAGGTAGGTAGAAGAGTAAGTAATCCTGCCTTTGTTAACATTTAAGAAACTGTCAGTATTTCCCGAAGAAGTAATATTTATTTTCGAAAATTGGAAAAAAGAAATCCAATTTTATTTAAATAAGTAAAAATGTTTATTAAAATTACTTTTGCACTTGTCTGATCTCTTCAACCGTAAAATTTTAAATTCTTAATATCGAGTGCTTCTCAAACAGTGAATTTGTTATTATTTTTTTTTTATCCCGTTTTTGTTTTGTTGTTTTTACTACAAAATTGTTGATGTTTTTTTTTTTTTTCATCCCGTTTTTGTTTTGTTGTTTTTACTGCAAAATTGTTGATGTTTTTATTACCTGATATGCACTCCCATTCGTCATAGGTGTACTTTTGCCATCTGATATAATCTTCAGGATAATCTGATTTACGGACGTCGGATAAATAGCAGCTTCCAAATGCAACACTGGCATCGACAGATTGGCAGAGAAATTCTCTTTCTTCAAGACACAGTATTTGACACTCCCTGTACATGCTGATGCCTGTATAGACTTTAACATTGTGACCAGCAAGCGCATATCCGACTTGGCGATTTATGCCCCAGCCTTGCTTATCACATGGACCTGAAGTAGAGGATAATGAAAAGAAAATATACAGTAAGTGGTGCATCCTCGATAAAAGAGTTCAATAACCAAGGTTATCACCGAGTGGAAAGAACAATCAACACGTTAGTATAAGGAAGAAAAAAACACGTTTTTTGTGATAGGATAATTGAAAGGCAGACATTATTAAAATATTACTAACTAGCACGCTTCACCCGCTTGCTATAACTTCGCAGTTTAATTTCTGAATATGTGTTTTATCAATTAAAAAAAATAAACATAACATAAATATTTTTTAAACTAAGCGATCTTTTATATATACTAGTAGAGAGACCCGACGTTGTCCGGAATTAAATGATGATCAACGAATGTTTCACACTCCCATGTTTTTATTGTGATTGAAATCGATGAAATCACCCATTTTTAAATCAAATCGATTGATTGACTGCTCTAGTTGGGGACCCACGCGGTGCACCGGGAGGAAATTTCAAATGCCTTCTCGTAACTATTGATTTTATCTGCCTGCCTTACTGCTTGTGTGGTAACAATGGCTTAAATGTAAGTTAAAAATGAAAAAAATCAAGTATCATGGTGCAATTGTGTTTTAAACAGAAACATGTATTTCGAACGCGCTACTGTCATATCAAAGAACTTACTGTAGATTTTATATGTCGGGCTTTTCTGGCTTTTGTGGTAATAAAACTCCTTAAATTCTCTTGTGATGTTAGACTATGTACGGCGTTAACTTTTGTCAAAATTGCCTGTCCCTTCTTTCATCAAATTATTTCGATTATCAATACTTATCGAAGGCGTTCCAATACAAAACTGATCTAAGAACACTGCTGGGCACATAATGTACCTTTGTGTAAAATTTCAGCCGTTTTCGAGTTCATAGGGAACAAACTCACACACACAAAGTTCTTTTTACATAATAGTCAAGATAAAGGATATTCGGAATTAGTTCAAAACAAGGCGATCCATAATATCTTGTCGGATTTAAAATACAATTGTGAATAAATTAGAACTTTTACCCAGTTATGGCGGATGAAACGACAGCACCTATAGATTAGATAAAAGGTTTTGTTCTAAATTCTGTGCAGATTGTTCAGTTTGTCAGAAAGATTCTTGTGTTCAGCAAAACACTACACCTGAAGAAAGTCAAAGTTAGACGAAAAGTTGTAAAAATAACATTCGAAATGAGAAAATAATCTAAATCATACACATTATCTTGCAAAAATTTCATTGCCAGGTCTGGCAAACATGCGACTGGGTTTATGATTGGAAGCAGACATGTGAGGACCAAAATTACTCCTAAGTAATAATTACCAAGAAAAGTATGACCGAAGAATTCCTCATCAGTATTTGATCACTTTTTCATCAAGTGCATCAAGGAGTCCTCAACCAAAACCTAGAACAACAAATAAATCTTCTGCTTCTGTATGAAATGTATAACATAATGAGTAAGAATAGTTCCTAGAAAAAAATAAAAAATCAGCTATTGTAAGCTGCTTCCTAATTATATATTATGTATTATATGGCTAATTACTGGACATTATTAAGAAATTTCCAATTAAAACTTTTCTCAGTAATTATAATTTAGTAGAAAATTTAGTCTTCACATGTCAGGCTCAGTCGTGGATTCTAGTTGCATGTTTGCCAGGCCTGTATTATGGATCGTGCTGGTTTCAAGCAATGTTTTGTTTCACTTAAAAACGTTTTTTTGCCACTAAAAACAATATTTATTCATTAGTAGTTACTGTACCAACACCACTCGAAAAGCGGTTATAAACTAGTATAAATAAATAAAAGATAAAATGTGTAACTTACTTTGTTCACATTGCCATTCATAGTAGACGGTGTCATTTGCGGACGTTAGATTCTTCCAATTGCCTATTTGATCATTTCCATTAAGAGTGCACACTGTTGTCTTTGAATTATAATTGAACGACATGCACAAAGAATTCTTCAAGCAAGCAACTTTGCATTCGCTTATATTTATTTCCGTATGTTGCCCTATTTCAGAACCAAATAATAGGGTGTTTTTTCCACTGAACCATCTCAGTTTTAAGCCTTGGCAAGGATCTTTGGAGGAAAAAAAAGATATGAAATAAAATGAATAAATAAGATGATAAAAATTCATTAAAAAATTGAATTTTTGGAGGAAAAAAATGACATTTATATTTGTATATAAAGTTTGCTATGCTTATGTATGTGTATACAATCCTGAACTAATTGAATAAATGTAAATTAAAAGTTAAATTCTTCACTAGTTTGCAGTTTGGAGACGGAAGCGTTGTTGTGATAAGTGATTTTCTCTACTAATTAGCACTTTTTATTTTTAGATTCCAATATTAATAACTACATTTTATTTCAGTATTTAATTTATGTATTTCTGTTGTATTAAATGCTAGCTTTTTTTTTTTTTTTTTTTCTCGTCCATAAATGTTTATCTACCAAGTTGATCTTAAATATTGTATAATCAATCCATTATATTATCATTTTCAGTCCCCCACCCCTAATTTCTGGCTCCCATCTTATCTCGCAATTACTTATAACGTCACCAACTAACTTCGGAAGAACCCTCCCCATCTACTTTTCTTTTATATCATAAGTTTCTTAAAACGTGACTAGTTAAAGTTCAGAATAAAATCACGCTTTCTCTTAACGGTTAATTTAAAAAAAAAATCTTCTGAACGCTATTAAAAGTTAAATTCTTCACTAGTTTGCAGTTTGGAGACAGAAGCGTTGTTGTGATAAGTGATTTTCTCTACTAATTAGCACTTTTTATTTTTAGATTCCAATATTAATAACTACATTTTATTTCAGTATTTAATTTATGTATTTCTGTTGTATTAAATGCTAGCTTTTTTTCTCGTCCATAAATGTTTATTTATCTACCGAGTTGATTGCAAAAATAGATTACCTAATTGTACTCATTTTTAGTTCGTGAGAGGGGAATCTATCACCATACTTTCCCTTAAATACGTCCGTTGGACTTTTATTAAGTACAATGCTTAATAGTTTTTTTTTTTTTTTTTTTTTTTGTTTTGTTTTTTTAATGGAGAGTAGAAAACGCATTGTGGATGCGTTATCGGCAGCTCCTGTTACTCTCGCTTCTTCTTATTTGTCCCTCAGTCCTCATTTTGTAATGAGTGATTTTTCTGACAAAGGGAGAAGAAAAAGCTGTTTTCTAGATTGGCAGTATTTTGCGCGAACAGTTGGCAGAGATGGTCGAAATTTTCTGTTCCTATGTCTATCCTTGTAGCCATGTCACTAGTAAGGGTGCTGGAGGTAAACGTTTTGTCTGGGCTGACGTTATCCGCCTGATAGTCAGGGACCCGAACCTTGGATTAACCACTAAGGAGGCTGTCCTATCAGCAGGTGCAAAGTACTGGAGCTGCTGTATTGCCATTTGGTGAATGGAATCTGGACCATGCAGTAGCTTCTGGTGGGGCCTCTCGATGCCATACTAGTGGGTAATTGTTACGGCTTTACCTTATCATGTGCTACAAAAAAAAAAAAAAAAAAAACTTCTTCGTTTCTTTTTCTCTCTTAGTTTCCCCTCTCTGTCCTGCTCTAAGTAAATCTGACGACCTAGTCCACAAATTCCAAAATTTCATCATGACAAGTTTCAAGAAAAAATACACGATTAAACCCGGTTCTACAACTTCCAACGTAGACCCCTACTACCATGTTTCCTTCTCCAACATCAGGGGTCTTCGTTCTAACCTTCCAGAGGTTGAAACCCAATTACAGGAGACTAAACCAGACCTTTTATTTTTAAGTGAAACTGGCATTGGACAGGCTATTTCCCTAGATGAGTTTGCAATTACAGGATACTCTAACTTAACTTCTAAATCTGACCCCCAAGATCGCCATGGGCATGGAATATGTGCCTATATTAAAGATAGCTTTCCTTGTGGGAGGGACATCTCCAGGGAAGATCCTAACTTACCCTATATGTGCTTCCGGGTTGCTTTAGCTCACACTACTGCATTTATATTTACTCTCTATCGCCCCCACAACAGCGGAGTTACTATCTTTCAAAGCATAAAAAAAAAAAAAAAAAAAAAAAAAAAATATCTGAGAAAATTGACCAAGTCCTTTCTACTTATCCTTCAGCTAACATTCACGTATGTGGACACTTCAATGTTCACAACGTCGAATGGTTGACCCACTCAAACAAGACCGATGATGAGGGGAGGTTCTGTCATGATTTCTCCATTGCCTATGACCTCACTCAGATTGTTCAGGAACCTACCCGTGTGCCCGATAATGACGGCCAGTATGCGAGCCTACTAGACCTTTTTCTCACAACTTGCCCTGAACTATGTTCAGTTTCTGTTCTGTCGCCTCTTGGATCTTCCGACCACTCTGTTGTATCAATTAAGATAAAAATGAAATGTAATAAGTCCCCAGACGTACCTCTTCATCGTACAGTATATCGATACACTAAGGCTGACTGGGATAGCTTCCGTACATTTATATCTGATCTACCTCTGCATTCCATGTTTAAAAAGGATGTGTCCTCTATAGTATTAGACCTGACTGAATGATTAATTGTAGGTATTGACCATTTCATACCCTCTAAAAGGTTTCAGCAAAAACCTAACAGCCAGCCATGGTTCTCTCCAGAATGTGCTGCTGCCATTGCGCACAGAAATCACTTTTTCCACTGCTTCCAACGTAATAGATGTATGGAAACTAAAGCCGTTTTCAGGACTGCCAGCAACCATTGTAAGAAAGTAATAAGGAACGCAAGAGAGTTGTATGCTCAATCTGTTAAGTCCAAAGTAGTTGAGCAGCGGCTTGGTTCCCACCAGTTTTGGCAAATAGCAAACAGAATCCTGAACAGAAGCGTGTGCTCCATCCCAACTATTATCAATGGACCTGAGGTAATCTCGTCAGCATCAGACAAAGCCAAACTCTTTGTCAAGAACTTTGCAGCTAATTCTACCCTTTGCGACCAAGACCGCCAACCCCCAATATTTCCTCCTGTATCAGAAAACACGCTATGTGATATACGTATATCTGTACGTGATGTTGCGAAGCTAATCAAAAACCTTGATTCGAGTAAAGCAACTGGCCCTGATGGTATTCCAATTATAGTACTCAAAAAACTTCAACCTGAACTAGCGCCCATACTTACAAAACTGTTTAAACGTTGTCTTAAGGAGAATAGTTTCCCATCTCCCTGGAAAATCTCATCAGTATGCCCTGTATTTAAGAATTCAGGTGATCGCTCATCCCCCTCTCAGTACAGGCCAATAAGTCTCCTGTGCGTCATGAGTAAGTTGCTAGAATCTGTGTTAAATACAGAAGTAATCAACCATCTCAACAAAAATAACCTTAGTGACACTCAATATGGTTTCCGTTCTGCTAGATCTACAGCAGATGTCCTTACAGTTATATCGCATAGGATTAGCAAATCTCTCAACGGTGGCAATCTTTCTAGGGCAATTGCTCTTGACATATCTAAAGCCTTTGATAGGGTATGGCATAAAGGTTTACTTCATAAGATCGCTAGCTATGGTATAGCTGGAAAAGTCTTCTCAATTATTAAATCATTTCTTTCTGATAGGTTCATAAGAGTAGTAGTTGAGGGGCAAAAATCAGAAGCTCACAGTATTAATGCCGGTGTCCCTCAGGGATCCATCCTGGGCCCAACTCTTTTCCTGATCTACATTAATGATCTTCCAAATCATATCCTTACATCATTTGTAGACATTTATGCTGACGACACTACCATTTATGGTACCACATCTAAGACAGTAAACGACCTCGTTCTCTCCAATTCTCTCTCCTCTGATCTTGAGCACATAGTACAATGGGGAAAGGAGTGGCTGGTTACTTTTAATGCATCTAAAACCTAGCTTCTCTCTTTACATCATCAACATTCTAATCCACATTTGTCATCAATAGAAATGAATGGCTCTCGTCTTCAGGAGGCCTCAAGTTTCGACAAGCTTCTGGGCTTGACCATTACTCCTGATCTTAAATGGAACACGTATATCAAATCTGTTGCCAAGGCCGCTGGAAAAATGGTGGGATCTTTCTATCGATCCAGTAGATATCTCACTGCTGATGCTATTCTCTATCTATATAAGAGCCAGGTACGTCCAAGGATGGAATACTGTTGCCACATCTGGGCAGGAGCTGCTAGAAAGGACTTGTCCTGCCTTGATAGAGTTCAAAATAGACTTCGTAGCCTCGTAGGAGATGTCCTTTTCTCCTCCTTGCAACCTCTATCTCACAGAAGAGATGTTGCGAGTTTGTCTCTGATGTATCGTTATTTTCATGGAAAGTGTTCAACTGAGCTTCAATCTATGGTCCCCCCTCGCCAAACTTTCACGAGAAACACTCGTGTAGCTGTAAACATTATCAATAATTTCCCCCACTCTTTGTCTGTGCCTAAACCTAAACGTAGATTCCATGAACAAAGCTTCTTTCTTAGAACTTCACGCCTGTGGAATTGTCTTCCGTTTTCCTGCTTTCCGGCTGACTACAATATGGTTGTGTTCAAGTCTAAAGTAAATAAGTTCTTGATGAGCCGTTCCATATAAGTTATCAAATTTACCAAATTTTCATTACTAATGATTACTATATTGACCAATTTCTACTGTACACTCTTTAACCCTTATCCTTGAGTGGCCTCCGGGCCTTGATAATGTGGTGATGCCTTTGTAAAAAAAAAAAAAAAAAAAAAAAATGTAATGTGAAGAAACATCTCACTGCACAAATCCCTACTCAGGATTCCCCTATAAATCTGGTCCCTTATCCATAGTATCCTTTTTCATCTCAGTCATAATGTGCCCTGTTTGGAACAAATAAAATAAACTGGTCATTATGAATTCTGAAACAGAGCTGCTCAATTAAGGAGGAGGGGACTAATGTAGCATCTGTTCTCTTATGAAAGGCATTACCTCCACCTTTTGGGAGGTCGGTAATATAGTATCTTTTCTGTTGTCATGAAATGTTTGATGGTGCAGCTCAGTGTCGTCTTTATTAAGTGTAAAATTGATTGAGGGGGATGACGTCTCATTTTCTTGTAGAAAGTTCCTTTCTTGTAGGAGAAATATTCTTTGCTTTCTCTTATTTTCGTAGTAGGTGCTCGATGGAACTACAGTCTTTGGTCCCCCTTCATAAATCTGTCACAGACACACAGAAAGTACCCATTTGACTACTGCCACTGCAAAGAACTTTCTGTTCTTCCTTGTATACTTAAAATCAAACAGAACTGCCATACATAGAGCTTCTTCCCAAGAACTTTCCATCTGTAGAATGAAATACCATAATACTCCTTCCACTACTGACTGAACAATAGTTTTCTTAGTTCTATGTAAACAGTTTTTTTTAATTGAAAAAAATGAAGCCAGGATGAAAAATTATGAAAATGTAATGGAGAAGAACGGAGAAAATGTGATAGAATATTTATTATTAGTTCAAGTCTAAACGGTTTTTTATTAACTCGACTCCATGTTCTAATTTACAGAGAGTAAAAAATGTATCTTGGGTTCATTTTCGGCCACCGCATAACTCTCGCTTCCCTTATTTAGTTCTCACATTCCATAAGCGAAGTTTCTGACAAAAAGGGAAGAATTGCTGTTTTCTGTGTTAGAATCTATTCCATCTAACACTTTTCCTTTGTTTTTTTACCTTGAAGTCGTATTTTTTTTAGCTTTTTATATCGAGTGACTTTATGTCTTCTTAAGTTGTCCTCTTAATTAAATTCTATCCTTTTCACTGAGTGGTCCTAATCCTTTTATAGTATTATTTGTAATTGTTGTGGCGAAATGTGTTACCTACGAATGAACTGATCCATACACAATAAATACCGGAAGACAAAGCTGTATGGTGAGAGTCGATATCCAGTGGGCCAACCAAGGTTGATCGTCGGATGAACGAACAATCCTCACTTTGTATGTTCCTGTCGATACATTTTGTTACTCTATTCCCGTGTTTGATTTTCCTTGTGATTCCTTAAACATGGTCATAACAGTAATCCGGTTAATAATTTCTTTAACCCTTATCCTTGAGTGACTTTAAACCTCGATAAGTGGTATCAAATCAATATTAAAAAGTAAATATTCACATTAGCGTCTTTAATCCTCTCACAATATTATTCATTATGAAACTGAACACCGCATCAGCCTTTATCCATTTAAACCTTGCAAACTGGTGATTCATACTGATGATATGGCAAGTAAGCAATCATGTTAATAGGAAATCATCCAATTCTTCAAGTAAAGTAAAAAGCATTTCTTTTGTAAGCGTTAGAATATTGAATTGTACCGATTGTTTTTGTCCATGCTGTCACATTCTTTTCGGGGTCGCACAATTCCTTGTTATTCTTTGGGTTATATTCTTTGGGTTCATAGCATTTGTCATCAATGAAACAGAAAGAATCCTGGAAGAAATTAAAGAAAACAAAATTAAATCTGGAGCTTAATTCTGTTCAAACTAACAAATACAACATAAATAACTAGTTATGGTTATCTATTATATAAATGTCCGTTTGCATATTCAGCTAAAACTTTAAAAATGGACAACAAACACCCACAAAGTTGGTATTTTTTAATCGACGAAACATTGACTGTATAATATCTAAAATGAAAAAAAAAATGAATTATTAGGGGGGGGGGGTCAAATAGCCATTTATATCATTTAATGTTGTCAGAATGTATGCACCTCTTTTACTGTTATTATGTAGTCTGTTTCCCAAATACTAAAGGGAAATAATTCTGATTTTTTTTCACATAGTTATTTCTTTATGTCAAATAGAGTTGTGTGTCTATATATTCAGAGAGAGAGAGAGAGAGAGAGAGATAGAGGAATGGGCTGGGCAAAGAAGAAAGAAGAGAGAGAAGGGAAAACCGGAGGAGGGGGAAAAGAGAAAGGGATAGAAGTTATATTATACTTTTGCCTCAGGCAATTCCAGGTAATCTGCTTATCTGTTACTGTTATTAAATAAAAAATACAAGAAACTAATTGCATTCGTTTAACTGCACAGTTGTAATTAATATTTCTATTAAAAAAAAATAGCAGAGTATAATAAAGTGTGTTTTATATATTTCTTTTAAAACTGCTCTTGCCCTTCCACTTCCCTCTCTGTTACTGGGCACTGGTTCAATAAAATAAATAGAAGAAAAAGGAGGAAAACTGGCTGACAATTTAACCCAGTTTCAGTGTTTTTAACAACTATTAGGTCGGTGCAAAAATAATGTCGTTTTGTGACGTTCGACTTAACGTCAAGAAACGACATTATTTTTGCACGAACATAATAGAAATTCGAATGAGAAAATTTAATCTTTACTCCCGTGCACTTATTTTAGTTCCTAGTCACCGCAAGGGTATTTCTTTTTATCATAACTAGGTTGGAGTCAAACTGAATCCGACAATGCAAGGTTTCTAAATATATTTTTGTCACTACTGACTGTAATACCAATAAAAATATTGCCATATATATGGAAAAATAGGACATTAAAATTATGAAAGAATAACAGCAGATAATAATGTATTATGAACTATTTGAAATGTAGTGATGCAAATAAGGTACACAAAGTCGTTTGTTTCTACATTATAAACAGAATTTCAAAATACTCTGTTGCATTATTGATTAAATAACACTAACCCTTCTGAGGATAATGTAGGAATGAAGAATGATAAACCAATAAACATTTATTTATTAGTTTTAATGTTATTATGTATTAAATTTACTAGATTATGGAAATTAGTTTTGAAAAATGCTAAATAACCTTCGTCATTATATTAGTAATGGATTTTTAAATAATAATTGATGTTTAGAGATCCATCCTTAAGATGGGAGGAGGAAAATTAGCGTTTCTTAAGGCTCTTCAATTTCTGTAAGGTAGTGAAAAAAAATTACTCTAAATTTTGAGCCCCCTCCCCCGACTAATTATGTTCTCGGTGACCCTCAAAAGAGTGAATATTGTATACAAAAAATTGTGTCCGAGGCAATGCTGAAAAAGGAATGTATCATCAATGTGGGTGTGTTTTATATAATTCCTGACGAAAACGCACACAGATACACACAAAAAATTGCCCTTTGTATAATAGATGTTTTTAATATTGTTTTGTTATTGTTTTTCTCAAATTCATCCAATTTCAATAGTAAGAAACTATACAGAATTTTTTGATAACAAACGAATATTAATTTTACTAGTCGTGCTGACATGGCACTTCCCGAGAGTCTTTCACTTTCATTTTTGTTTTCCTTTTTTTTTTGATTATGAAAATTTAATTTATATGCTGAATATGACCTGTCTAGCTTTACAATGTGAACAAAAATGGCTGGCGGATTAAACACACGACGTTGAGTCTTTTATGAACATTTTCTTCTTGCAGTATTATATTGTCATGCATTTTCTCTAAGCAAAGAATTTCTAATTTTTCTCAAGAGTAAATGCACGAAAAGAGACGGTATTGACATAATAATAACCTTTTATCTCTGCATAATGGAACGGGTCTGTAAAAAAAAATGTCCCAAAATTTTAACATGCTGGAGGAGCGAAAAATAAATATTTAGATCTTAGAATGTAACTATACTGTTAGTTTTTTTAGATGTGCTCTGTTGTTATTTTAACATGCATTGAGCTTATAAAGAGTGACTTTGATAAAACACATTTTACCAATACAACAGAAATAAATCATATTTTTTCTTTTGACGAATGCCTATACATCTTACGCACGTTTCGCAACCGGTAATGAAACATATTCAACAATTTGTCTGCTCGTCAAAGACGATCGATCAAACATTCATAGACATACAAACACTGTATTCCAAAATAAAACAAAAAAGAAGAAAGGTTATTAAGAAATATGAGAACAGCAAATTAAAAACAGAAAAAAATGATAATCAAAGAAAAAATCATTATAAAAAATACACACCTAAATTTGAAGATTGGCATCTTTCTTAATCACCTTTCTTCCTTCGAAATGCTTGCTTTGATTGTGGGATAGGATTTTTTTAACATTTGTTTTAATACTATATTTAATTTTTGATTTCAATAAATAATCGTGTAATCGAGAGTAAAATAAAATAATATGCAAGTCACGTAGTGACACAAAATTCGTCAGAGATAAGTCACTTGTTTAATAAATTGAAAGGCTAATTAGAATAATTATAATGGATTTCTTCGAGTATAATTCAATTTCAAAACTAAAGAATATTTAAACATGTATTTTATGTAAAAATATGGGAAAACAGGAAAGCAAACGATGATTAAATGAGCTTTTGGATGATCATATTGCATGAAACCTCCTAAAATTATTTAGGAGGTTTCTACAAAGTCATCTGGCTAAAAACACACACACACACACACACACACACACACACACAGATGTACACATAGAAAAACTGTTGATTAACGATTAAAATAATAAAAAAAATACTTTACCTTCATAGTAATGTTGTTGTTTCTGAATTGTGGCTGAAAATAAAAATAATGACTTATACGTTTATATGACTAATAATGTTAAATGGAAAGAATAATGCTAAGTACAAAACTGAAAGTGCACAATGCAGTGGTGCTCCCCTCCCTCCTCTATGGATATAAGATTAAGACGCTTTATCGTAAACACATAAAAAATCACGTTCTTGTTCT
Organism: Euprymna scolopes; assembly: GCF_053919585.1. Taxonomy (NCBI): domain Eukaryota; kingdom Metazoa; phylum Mollusca; class Cephalopoda; order Sepiida; family Sepiolidae; genus Euprymna; species Euprymna scolopes. The sequence goes on along the minus strand of NC_136489.1, from coordinate 1,636,297 downwards.
TGGATCCCTCTAACCACTTTAACATGCCTTGTTATCTCCCACTCTGCCGCAAGGACTCGGACAGACATATGCATGGGTTTGGAGTCTATATTCGTAACACCCTCCCTCTGACTAGAGAAATAAAACTAGAAACAGACGACCAGGCTTTATGTGCTTCAGACTAAATATGCAACACATTATTAGTCCGTGGCCCGTGGCGCAGTTGATAGAGACGTTGAATCTCTATGGTTCCAGATGGACATTGTCTGAAGATACCGGTTTCAATCCTACCCAAAGCGTGCCAGAGTTTTACTTAGCCAAAACGTGGTGAGACAACAACAACTACGAATGGCAGTGATTGCTGAGAATGCAGTTAGGAGATTCGAAGTTCCTATCTGTCACGGTTACCATCTGACGAAGGCCAGAGGAATAGTTGGCCGAAACGTTATGAAAAACAATAACCAATAAAGATGAAAACAACAACTAATAAAGATGAGAATAATAGTCCGAAATAAAAATAAAATTTAATATAATATTAGCTATTTGTATTTTCTCTACCGCTCTCCCTCAACCCAGGACTGTACCCTAACAAACAAAGTCTCTGACAGCATAGATATAGCACTCTCCCTCAATACTAGTGCTGAAGTACATGTATTTGGTGACTTCAATTTACACCACAGTAACTGGCTTGAATTCTCTAATTACACAGATGTAACTGGTAGCACAACACATAGCTTCACTATATCCCATTCCCTATCTCAGACGGTTACATTCCCGACACGTTTCCCAGACCAACAAGACCAACATGCCTCACTTCTAGATCTATTTCTGACAACAGTTCCTGATGATTGTACAACAAATGCCCACAGCCCACTCGGGAATGCTGATCACGTTGTGATAATGGTAGAAATCACCCTAAATTCTCGCCCTAAAACTGAAGACCCACTACTCAAAACAACGAGGTATTACAAAAAGGCCGACTGGGAAGCCATCAGGAAACTCATCAGAGTTTGCATATTTAGTCTGAAGCACATGGCAAAATATCTTTTCTCTCCCAACGGAACAGTGTGCAAATAAGACCACTGAATGGTTAAAAACTACAATTGAGGCACACAGAAATTCTATAGCAAACTCCACTCTCCTCAATGGTTTACCTCTGCTTGTGTAACTGCTATTGCTCAAAGGCAGCATGTGTTCCGCAGATTCAACTGACATAAGTCTAGTTCAAACAGACAGAAGTATATAGAAGCCAGAAATAATTGTGAGAGAGTAATAGCGACAGCTAAGACAGATTACACTGAAACCACCAGGAAACGCATTGAAGCACAGAAATTAGGAACCTGTGATTTTTGGAAATCTACAACAGTGTCGTAAATAATGGGCAGTCAACGTTTCCTCCACTATCAAACAATCATGAGGTTGCTCGCACGGCAACCAACAAGGCAAATCTGCTTGCTAGTCAGTTTGCCTCAAACTCCACAATGGACCCGGCACACCACTCCCTCCCGACTTTCCTTTGTGGACAGACGCTACACTAGACGATTTGAAAATCACCCCTTCTCATATATCATAAAAACCCTAGACACTTCAAAAGCATGTGGACCAGATCTCATTCCGTCTGTGCTAATAAAAAAATGCTCTGCTGAGATTGCTCCAGTTCTCTCCAAACTATACAATAAGTGCCTTAACGAATCTTGCTTTCCCGACTGCTGGAAAACTGCTTCTGTGGTACCAGTATTCAAGAACTCTGGTGAAAGAACTGAGCCACTAAATTATCGCTCCATTAGCCTCCTCCCACTTTTCGCCAAAATATTTTAGTCCTTAGTTAATCAAGCCCTAGTCCAACACCTAACAACTGCTAAACTCCTTACTGACAAACAATATGGATTCAAGCAAGCCCGTCCAGCAGAAGATATCTTAATTGTAGTCTCTGAACGTATATACCATTCACTGGACAAAACAGGGGAGGGCAGGGCAGTAGCCCTTGATATATCTAAGGCTTTTGAGAGGTTATGGCACGATGGTCTTCTAAGGAAAATTAGATCATATGGTATCACTGGAAGAATACACAATGTAATTAAATCCTTCTTAAGTAATAGAAAAATCAAAGTTGTCCTCGACGGTCGTACATCCAAACAATATGACATAAATGTGGGAGTACCCCATGAGTCTATCCTTGGACTTTTATTATTCCTGATATTCATAAATGACCTCCCTGATAAAATTGTTTCGGAGATGGGTATATTTGCCAATGACACCCTCTATAACAGGCATGAGGGGAAACCAAATGAACACATATCTAAGGAAATGGCAGAATCACTAGAGGATGACCTCCAATCTGTAGTGGAATGGGGACAAAAATGGATGGTCACATTCAATGCTGTCAAGACTAAGCTTGTTTCCTTCAATAATTACAAGAAACCTTTTCTACCACCAATAACAATGGCTAAGAATACACTGCCTGAAAGTACTTCCTTTAAACTCCTCACCCTAACGTTTACGGGGAACATGAACTGGAATAGATACATTGAGAACATTGCCAAGGCTGCTGCAAAGAAGGTGGGCTCTCTCTACTGTGCCAGAGAACTACTTACGCCTGAAAGTATCCTGTACCTCTATAAGGCCACCATTTGCCCATGTATGGAGTATTGTTGTCACATTTGGGCTGGTGCATCTGCTGCTTGCCTCTCACTTCTGGACAGGGTTCAAAAGAGAGTCGCCAACCTGATAGGTCCTGAACTGTCATCTAAGCTTCAGCCTCTGTCCCATCGACGAAATGTTGCATCCCTCTGCCTGTTCTACAAATACTTTAATGGTGGCTACTCTGACGAACTGCAAGCACTTGTACCTTCTCGACGTGACTATCCCCGACAAACCTGACAAGCAACTAAGTCCCACCTCTTTACAGTAGAGATCCCTAGGTGTAAGAAACTCCAATTTTCCCAGAACTGCAAGTCTTTGGAACTCCCTTCCGGGATACTGCTTTCCCAACTGTACTGATATGCAGAAGTTCAAGTGTAATGTGAACAAACATCTTTCTACTCATCTCCCTTCACAATGCCCCCACAAATTGTCCCTGATAGTAGCCCCCTACTTTAAAGTGGCACTTGCCTTGTTTGGGGTGAAGATTGAATAATAAAAAAAAGTGTCCCCTTAATGTAAGTGTACTGTGACTTTGTGTCACTTTCAGACATGATAGAAGGCTCCTATTTGTACACAACTGATTACCTAGTAGATGGTCTGCAACAAATAAAGAAAAGTGGTTTTCATCAAACAGAAATGGAATCATGTCATTTTTTCCAGGGTAACAATTTTATCGTTCGACCCTGTATCTTATTTGGGATGAAATTTATATCACATGTATAAAATTGAAGTGGCCGCGAATCGTTACACTCTATGTGCTAACTATCTACATGCCTCCACTTATAAGTCACTCATGGGGACAGAACCTCCTTAAAAATTCAAATATGTACATCCGATTTGAATAAAATTTAAACCATGTATATAAAATACTAATTTAAAGAGTGTTTCGATATTTCAAGTTCTTCCAACTGAAGGAGTGCCTTCTAATGAAGGCTCGAAGGCCACTCGAGGATAAGGATTAAAGAATGGGAGGTGGCAGTCTAGTAATCGTTAATGGTGTAAGTTGGGTACTTCTTGATTATTTAATGGCACGGTTCAACAGGAACTTGTTTAGATTAGACTAGAAGGCTACCATATGGTAGTCAGTTGGGAAGCAGGACAATGGAACAGTGTTCCACAGGCGCGCAGTTCTAGGAAAAAAGCTGTGTTCATAAATTCTGAATTTAGGTTTAGGCACAGATAGAGAGTAGGGGAAACTGTTCATAATGGTTATAGCTAGTCAAGTATTTTTATAAAAGTTAGGCAAGGAGGGAACCACAGATTGGAGCTCAGACGAGCACTTGCCATTAAAATACCAATAGAGCGGAGACAGGCTCACGACATCTCTTTTGTGGGAAAGAGGCTGCAGGGAAGAAAAAAGTGCATCAACTACTAGATTGCAAAGTCGGTTTTGAACTCTAACAATGCAGGATAAGATGTGCCGAGCAGCTTCTACCCAAGTACGGCAACAGTACTCCATTTTAGGACGTAATTGAATCTTATACATATAGAGGATTGCATCAGCAGTGAGATACCTACTGGAGCGGTAGAGTGATCCAACCATTTTTCCAGTGATCTTGGCAACTGATTTGATGTATGTGTTACATTTCAGATTTGATGTATATATATATATATATATATATATATATATATATATATAAAATAAAAACTCCGCGGATTAAGGACTATTCCCTTATCAAGTTTTTCCTTTTCAGATTAAATATGTTTTTAACTCTTTTTCAAAGTGTTTTTTAACATGTTTTATTAACTGTTTGCTCATATATATATATATATATATATATATATATATATATATATATATATATATATATATATTAATCCCTAGCAACATCGAGTGTTCCTACTAATCAAAGTACAATTGCGTTTTTAATAAAATTTAAACAATATATATAAAACACAAATATATATAAAACACAAATATATATAAAACACAAATATATATAAAACACAAATATATATAAAACACAAATGCAGAGGGCTTACAACGTTTCAGTTCCTTCCACTTAGAGCTCAAAATAAAAGGAGCACATAATAAAACCAAAACATGGTACAGCAGATGTACCGAATGTCTACATGCCTCCACCTAAAATTGCCCTATTGGGACAGAACCCCCTCAAATATATCTATTGGAGTGAAAATATAGTACTGATCCTCATTCCAATCCCGAGCAACGTTGGGTTTTCCTGCAAATAATATTTAAACTTTACCTTCAAAGTACAATTGCCTTTTTGAAGACAATTGAAACAACCAGTGTTTGTAATAGTGATGATTTTCTTGTTCCTGGTCATGTTTTTTCCTGTTTGAAGACGAATACTGTAGACACCAATTGGCAACTCATTTGAAGAGCATTCAAGCATGCTGTAAGTCAAGAATCGAACTGATGTGCTTTGTTGTTTCTTAGACAATGGACCCTGCAACCAAATGAAAAAATAAGATAGATCATTTGTAATACAAAGAATATGAATTAATTTTATGCAAACAAACAATATTAATAGTCTGTGAATTAATTCTGTAAAAAACTATGTTAATTATCCTAGCAGTTAGAAAACATTGGGAATATTGAAAGACGGTTCAACCTATCTTTAAACAGTTTTTTTCTCTCCTCAATCTTAAATCTTGTCGAAATCTTGGTATATTGATTTAAGTCATTATACAACCATACTTTATTTCAATGAGTTTCCAGACTTTTTTTTGTACAGGCATTTAAAATTTTTATAACCTTTTAAAAATTCAGTATGTTATTTCTATACATCTTATGAGATAATTGACCAGTTTTTATGATTTCAGGTTCAAATAAACAGCTACAGAAGGAATTGGAATACACCCCACTAAAGCCTGATTGTCACAGCTGGTGAATTTCAAAAATGCAATTTGGATGTGAGGACATTTTAAAAGAACGATATGCAATATAATTCCATTTTAAACTTGGAAAAAACGCAACAGAAACGTATGGAATGCTTCAGACTGCTTTTGGACCATCTTGCATGAATCGAGCATCAGGTTTGAGTGGCATAAGAGATTCAAAGAAGACAGGGAGTCTGTGCGGGATGATGAGAGGTTTGGGAGGAATATAGAACACCAGAGTTTATTGGCCAAATAAAGGATTTAATAAATAAGGACAATCGTGTGTCTACAGAGACAATTAGATGTCAATCTGGGAATTGTACACACAATTATTTGTTAGGAACTGAAGATGCGGGAGATTTGTGCAAAGTTTGTCCCAAGGATTTTCAGATCAGATCAGATTATTTGACCAAAAAGACAGTTACTCGCCCTCTCTATAGTCCAGACCTTGCTACTCGTAACTTTTGGTTATTCTCTAAGTTCAAGGAAAACCTTAGAGGCTGTCGTTATGAGACAATTGAGGTGTGGAGATAAGCTGTGACGAGGGTCATTGACATGCTGGCACAAGAGGACTTCCATAGGGTCTCCCAGAAGTTTTTGGAATGGTAAAAGTGCATTACAGTCGAAGGAGATTACTTTGAAGTGGACTAGAGTTTCATATGTGTACTATCAATAAAAGTGCCTCGACGAAAAAGTCTGGAAACTTATTGAAGGCACCTTGTATATATATATGATGGACTCTCTCGTGTTTTATGCACAAAGGCCATAAATCTACCCGGTCATATTTTGCTTTCAATATATCGTGCAAGTGTGACACAAGGCCTGCACTGCTCCCACAAACAAGCTGTATGACTCACAATTGACAGGTTGAGCAGGGGCAGTTTCTATTTGTGCTTACCTACTAATTCTTTTTTGGAAAGCAGAGTAAGCAAATTCATGGACTATCCACACAATGGGTTATTTAAAGTGGCAATGGCTTGTGTAGAACCATTCACATGTGTCCTTGCTGCCAGAACAAAAATGTGCTATTTTATTAACTAAAGAGTACCATTCCAAATTTTGTACAGATTCCCGAGTTTGGCAGAAAAATTCCCAAACTCGATAAGATACATCTTGAGTGTCGTTTTCAGAACGTTTTGGTCGATGTAACCACAGGTGTATCTTGTCAAACCCGGGAATTTAGATAGAATTTTAAACGGAAACCTTTATTCACTTCACGGGGGTAGCATGCTCTTGTTTCATCAGTCATGGTCCTAAGTAATTTGCGACTGTATTTTTCGGTCGCCCAGATTGAGAATTCAACCTTCAGGAGAATATTTCTTTTTTTAACATGTTTTATTAACTGTCTGCTTATATATATATATATATATATATATATATATATATATATATATATATATATATATATATATATATATATATATGTGTATATATATATATATATATATGTATATATATATATATATATATATATATACGTTTTATTTTTTATTACCGTATCTTTCTGTTAAGTTACATTATTGTTTCGGCTACACAGCCGTTTTTTTTGGCCATCTGTAGCGTCCTCAGACTTTTACTGTAAAAGTCTGAGGACGCTACAGACGACCAAAAAAAAAAAAAAACGGCCGTGTAGCCGAAACAATAATGTAACTTAACAGAAGATACGGTAATAAAAAATAAAACGCATATTTGCTCTACAGCAGTATTGAGCACTTTCTTCAGTTTTTATTAATTACCATGTCAACTATATATATATATATATATATATATATATATATATATATATATATATATATATATATATATATATATTAGAGTGCAAAGCGGGAGAAGGAATAAGCAATAAAAACAAAGGCAGTAGTAACGGATAATGAACTTAATGAAAAAGTAAATAGTACTGGTCCTCATTTAATCCCTAGCAACATCGAGTGTTTCTGCTAATCAAAGTACAATTGCGTTTTTAATAAAAGTTAAACAATATATATAAAACACAAATATATATAAAACACAAATGCAGAGGGCTTACAACGTTTCAGTTCCTTCCACTTAGAGCTCAAAATAAAAGAAGCACATAATAAAACCAAAACATGGTACAGCATTGTGATTTTTCCAAGTATTCTAATCACTGAGCCACGGGTTCTTGTGTCCGAACAAGATACACCTGAAGAAAGTCAAAGGTTACCTTGACCGAAATGTTGTGAAAATGACAAGATGAGAACAGTAGTGTGAAAAATTCAAATAATGTGAATTGATCAATATTTAACAAAATAATATCCAATTACCTCAATTCCTTCATAAATGCAAATCGTATTGTCCGGAGAATGAATGTTTTGAGTATACAAAGTAATCGTATCACAAGGCCTATATCGCTTATCGCAAAACCCATCATTTTCCACTGACAAAAGGACAGGATCCTCTTTTATATTCAAAGAACAGTCTGCACCTTGAAAATTGTCCAGACACTTGCAGGTACCTAGAAGTAAAAGACAAAAAGAATATCAAGATAATACAAAATATGGTGCTTGCATAGATTTTGAACCGTCCATTCAGCTGTGTCCGAAACGTGACGTTATTTGCTCGGATTTGCCTGTAATCTGACGTAAGACACCGGTCAGTCAATCAGGAATGCATAGCAAACTAGCAGATGACTTTCAGATAAATAAGGAAAGAAAAAAATAGTGACACAAACGTCAGACAGCCAAAGAACTGGTATTTTTTGTGCGATATTAATACAAACAATTGTGAGCATATCAACGTTAAACCCCAAAATTACAGAGACCAAAAGAATAGTGTTTTGTGAGAAAAATACATTAATAGGAACGAAAAAGATTTGCGCGTTGTGTGATGTGAGGTACAGCATAGGCAAGAGAGTTTCAGTAAGTGATGAATCTGGCTGAATGGCACATTTTTTCAGTGGCCGGACAGCTTGGAAAAAAGCTTAATATTAGGAAAAATTGTCGGAAAAAAAAGACCAAAGGAAGACAACGAACAAAGTTGACTGACAGTCTTAACAGGGTTACTGGAAACACGACTATAGATCTCAGGGACTAGAGAGCCACAATCATCGATGTCTGCAATAACAGACCTGATACCGGAAGAAGAAGAGTTAATGAACACATCACATAAACAATAATAATTTAATAGGTAATCCCATCTAGTCTTTGTGTTTAATTAATTAATTAATGTATGTATGTTTAATTAATTAATGTATGAATTAATTTATGTATGAATTAATTAATGTATATATGTATGAATTAATTAATATATATGTATGTATGTATTTGCAAAATAATGTGTGAAATTTGTCATCATCATCATTATTAACTACAGCAGAAGTCTGAAGAACAAACATTTTATTAAAAAAAAACGTCCAGGCGTTTCAAATACTGATCAGTTGGATTTTTTTGTTTTTGTCTGATTTCGACGTCCATTCATTTGTAAAGTTGCGCAGACACTTCATCGAGTGACTGTCTCTTCTGCGAGTTGTTTGCATTGGATTGTTTTTCTTTTTTTGTTCATGTCGAACTCATTTGGTTGTGCCCATCACCATCATCATCGTGCTGATCATTGAGGATTTGTGACTTTTGGAACGCTCCTTCATGTGTATTTTACATGTATTCCTTCATGTGTATTTTACATGTATGTGTATGTGTACGTGTGTATATGCATATGTATGTACCTGCTTCTATGTATGTATGATTTCATGTGTGTGTACATGTCTATGTATGTTTGCATGCAGCTGTATGTATGCATGTATGTGTGCATGTATGTGTTTACTTCCATGTGTATGTGGGATAGGGAGGACTCCCATAAGCCGTAATGAAGGCAACTCATCTAGGAGAAGCAAATCTCTGATTTAAAAAACCATAAAGCGGGAGACCAGTACCCGCATTAAGCTGGTCTGCAGTTTGACTTGTTGCTGGCTATCTTGCTCTCGCTTGTTGCTGGATCTCAACATTTTGAACCGAGAAAGAGATTTAGCTGTCATACAAAGCTAAACTCTGTAACACCATCTTTGTATAGATACTCCCTCAGGCATTTATCTATAAAAAATAGTCTTGTGGCGATGGAAAAGTTGTGACGCATGTTGGCCTGAAATGCTAGAAGCATGTAATACTTGATCTGCCATCATTATATGTATGTATGTATCTTTATATATGTACATGTGTGTATATGTCTGTATATCTATGTGTATATGTATGTATGTATGTGTGTTTATATGTATATGTATGTCTAAATATGCATATATATATGTATGTGTATAAATGCATATATATGTATGTGTATGCAGGTAAATGTATGTTTATTTATGTATATGTGCATATATGTGTACGTATTTTTATGTGTATATGTATGTATATGTGTGTTTGTATTTGTATATGTATGCATATGCATGTATGTGTATTATGTATGTACGTCTGTGTATGTATATAAATGTATGTATGTGTGTATGTATATACTAGCAGGGGTTACCCGACGTTGCCTGGGTGATCGGCCCCCTTCCCACTCCGAGGGGTAACAAAAAAAGTCACCCCTCTGGATTTACATACTTGGTGCCGGCCTCCCCCCTTCAGGGAGAGATAATCCCCAACCCCACCTTCAGGGAGGAGGGTGCCTGGAGGCTTCTCCCCCCCCAAAGAAAAAAGTCACCTCCTCCTGGCCTCTTCGCCCCCCCCCCCTTGGGGGGACACCGGCTCCCTCCTTTGGGGGGAGAAACTGCCAAGCTTCCCCTTTTGGTGGGGGGATGGTGGCGTGGCCTTCGTTATAAAGATGGCCGGCCAGCTGAAAAAATGACGTCATCGCCGAAGTCCCAACAAGCAAGATATGTGGAACTCTTAGACTGTCAATAATCAACAGTAATTTTTACAGACAGCGTTACAAAACTTCAAAATTGGATTGAGATAAAGAACACAATGATTTATACTGAAACTCATCTAATATTAATAATAAAAAAATAATAAAAAAAACACAAGTTGTTTGTTTAAGTATTATAAGCAATTGAATATTTCGTTGTATTATAGATTTTAAAGATTAGAATGCGTTCTTTAATTACTTATAAATTACATTTTAAAAAAGTGAAGGAACACGATTTGATTTGTAGTAAACTTGAAGTTTATTAATATAATTAAATGAAAATTATGCATGTAAGATTATGAATATTTGAAGCAGAACACAAGCAAAACATTTGATATGAGTTAAGACAATAAACAAATATTAAAATTAAACTATTTTTTTAATCAAAATGAATTTTTTTTTAATCAAAATGAATGTGGGTTTGTATTACTGTACACATAGATTCAGTTGTCAAAAAACAAATATATAACAAATAAATGTTATAAAAGGCAAGATAAGTTACTTTTCCACCAAACTGGATATATTTTTCGTATTTTTATTGTGACGTCAGAGCAAAGCGGACAGTCAATCTCTCTACTTACTCTCTATATATATCTCGCTATCTCTCTCTTTCTTAAAAATCTAATGAACCAGATAACCCCCTCTCTCTGTGAATGATGTGGCGTGGCAGACACTTGGCTGAGGGAAATGGGACAGAGGTTGGGTGTGAATATCGCCGTAGCGAGCGGAAATACGTCGTCATGGCAACCAGACAGTGAACATTCGTGGCGGGAAACGCGAAGCATGAGGGATTTGAAAATAAGAAATAAACATTTGGCGAAAATACAATCGTATTGTCGATTAACCTCAACATTTAATCTGGCTGAGATTTGAATTAATTAAATTGCGGATTATCATTCCAAATACAATCGTATTGTCGATTGAATTCTTCTTTGGAACTAAGATTCGAGGAAGAGATAAACTTTCGCCATCTCAACTTTCTTTTTCTTGGATATTGTGTTTGCGAACTTTTAATCCGTGTTTACCCTAGCAGATAAAAACAGATATGTTTGGCCTATCTCATGCCAATATCTTTTCCTTTCCACAAACTTTTATACATATTGTACTGTATTTTGCATGTCGCATACATCTGACAAACATCCCCAGAAATACGTCTGTCTCACTCATTCTTTTTATCGGAACTTTTTCTTCTTCCTTTGTATATAAAAATCTGGGTTTGTATTTTTTTTTTTTTTTTTTTTTTTATTACATTTTCACCCCAAACAAGGCACATTGCCACTTTGGTGTAGGGGGCTACTATCAGGGGAAACATCTACTGGGGCACTATGTAGGGATTAGGGCAGCGAGATGTTGGTTCACGTTGCACTTGAACTTATGCATGTCAGTACAGTTGGGGAAGCAGTGACCTGGAATGGAATTCCAACGTCTAGCAGTTCTGGGGAAGAAACTACTGGAGTAGAAAGATCTTTTACATCTAGGGATCTCTACAGTGTGGGGGTGGGATTTTGCAGCTTGTCGGGTCTGTCGAGGGTGTTCACGTCGTGGGGGCACAAGTGCTTGCAGTTCTTCAGAGCATTCACCATTATAATACTTGTAGAACAGGCAGAGGGATGCAACGTTTCGACGATGGGACAGAGGCTGAAGTTTTGATGCCAGTTTAGGGCCTATCAGATTTGCGACTCTCTTTTGAACCCTGTCAAGGAGAGAGAGACTAGTAGCCGATGCACCGGCCCAAATATGACAGCAATACTCCATACATGGGCGAATAGTGGCCTTATAGAGGTACAGGATACTTTCGGGTGTTAGAAGTTTTCTAGCACGGTAGAGAGAGCCCACCTTCCTCGCAGCGGCCCTGGCAATGCCCTCGATGTAATTGTTCCAGCTCATGTTTCCTGTGAACGTTAGGCCAAGGAGCTTGAAAGACGTACTCTCAGCTAAAGAGTTGTTGGCCATTGCTATAGGTGGTAGAGAAGGTTTCTTGTAATTATTGAATGAAGCCAGTTTTGTCTTGGTGGCATTGAACGTTACCATCCATTTTTGTCCCCATTCCACTACTGATTTGAGGTCATCCTCTAGTGTTTCTGCCATTACTTTAGATATATGTTCATTTGTTTTCCTGTCGTGCCTGCTATAGAGTGTGGTGTCATCAGCATATATACCCATCTCAGAGGCAATTTTATCGGGGAGGTCATTTATGAATATCAGGAACAGCAGAGGACCAAGGATAGATCCCTGGGGCACTCCGGCATTTATATTATATTGTTTAGACGTACGACCGTCGAGGACAACCTGGATTTTTCTCTTATCTAAGAAGGATTTAATTATGTTAAGTATTCTACCAGTGATACCGTAAGATCTAATCTTCCTGAGGAGACCCTCATGCCATACCCTGTCAAAAGCCTTAGATATATCTAGAGCTACCGCTCTGCCCTCTCCCGCTTTGTCCAGTGAATGGTATATGCGGTCAGAGATTACAGTGAGGATGTCTGCCGTGGAACGGGCTTGTCTAAATCCATATTGTTGGTCGGTCAGAAGTTTAGCATCTGTAAGGTGCTGGACTAGAGCATGGTTAATTAAGGTCTCAAATATTTTGGCAAAAAGTGGGAGGAGGCTAATGGGCGATAATTTAATGGGTCAGTTCTTTCGCCAGAATTCTTGAATACTGGTACCACAGAAGCAGTTTTCCAGCAGCTCGGAAAGCAAGATTCATTAAGGCATTTGTTGTAGAGTTTGGAGAGAACTGGAGCTACTTCGGCTGAGCACTTTTTTAATAGCACAGCTGGGATGAGGTCGGGTCCACATGCTTTGGAAGTGTCAAGGTTTTTTATGATAGCATGCACCTGAGCAGGGGTGATTTCTAGATCGTCTAGCTTGGCGTCTGTCCGCATAGGAAAGTCAGGTAGGGGGTGGTTTAAAGGGTCCAGTTTAGAGTTGGAGGCAAACCGACTGGCAAGCATGTTAGCCTTCTCGGTTGCTGAGCAAAGAACCTCGTGATTGTTGGTTAGTGGGGGAATCGTTGATTGCCCATTATTTACTACACTGTTGTAGATTTTCCAGAAGTCACGAGTTCCTAATTTTTGTGCTTCGATGCGTTTTTTAGTGGTTTCCGTAAATTCCCTCTTAGCTGTCGCTATTTCTTTCTTAACGTTACACATAGATTCGAAAAAGTTGTCAAAAAAATATATAACAAATAAATGTTATCAAAGGCAAGATAATTTACTTTTCTACCACGACTCTCTCTTTAACACGGTAAGTTCGGAAAAAGGTGTAATAAATAATAAACTAGACAAAATACTGTTAGAAATTCGCTCAATATATGTTACCGTGACATAACTTGACATATATTCGGTGGTTTTCTAACAGTATTTTGTCTAGTTTATTATTTATAACACCTTTTTTCGAACTTACCGTGTTAAAGAGAGGTGCCATCTTGAATTTTCCAATACATCGGTAAACACTGTATGGTTTTCGAGCTGAATAAACATGTTACATTGAATAAAAACACGAAAAATATATCCAGTATGGTAGAAAAGTAACTTATCTTGCCTTTGATAACATTTATTTGTTATATATTTGTTTTTTGACAACTTTTTCGAATCTATGTGTACAGTAATACAAACCCGTTTTTCGAGCTGAATAAATATGTTACATTGAATAAAAACACGAAAAATATATCCAGTTTGGTAGAAAAGTAAATTATCTTGCCTTTGATAACATTTATTTGTTATATATTTTTTTGACAACTTTTTCGAATCTATATGTACAGTAATACAAACCCGAAATGAACTTAAGACCACGAGTGAACGCGCGTTTTTTTTTTTTTTAGTTTAGTTTCATATATATATATATATATATATATATATATATATATATATATATATATATATATAAATAAGTAATATGTTTGTTTGAATTTACGTTTTATAACTATTTCTTGTTCCTATTTACAATGTCTCCCCACAGGACAGAGTTAGATACCAGGGTCGTTTTTTAATGTGGAGAAAAGGAACAAAAATAAAAATTGTCTCAGTCGTGAAGGATTTCTCCTCCTCTGACAGAGAACAAGAAATTGAAGTGCAGCATTTGAAGAACAGATACTACACTTTGAGGTATTTATTTGCTCCCCAACTGAGTAAATAAGGCCAAAGCCGATTTTTAATGTGAGGAGTGAAGGGGAAATGGGGACCAACTCCCTGGGGAGTAGGGGAGCTGGATAGTGACAATTGGTATGAAGGGCTTCCCCTACATTGACCAAGGTCTTATATGTGGGGTCGCCCCCACATATGGTCTTTGCTTGCAGTATCTGCCGGAACAGATGGTATTTATTTGCTCCCCCACCGAGCAAATTAGGCACAAGGCCAATTTTTAATGTGAGGAGTGAAGGGAGGGGGAAGGGAAAAGGGGACCAGCTCCCGAGAGGTGGGAAATGGGAGCTGGTTAAAGGTCAGGCATGTGGGGTTGCCCCCACATCTGGTCTTTGCTAGTCATAGCTAGTCATAGCTTGCAGTATCTGTCGGAACAGATGGTATTTATTTGCTCCCCCACCGAGCAAATTAGGCACAAGGCCAATTTTTAATGTGAGGAGTGAAGGGAGGGGGAAGGGAAAAGGGGACCAGCTCCCGAGAGGTGGGAAATGGGAGCTGGTTAAAGGTCAGGCATGTGGGGTTGCCCCCACATCTGGTCTTTGCTAGTCATAGCTAGTCATAGCTTGCAGCATCTGCCGGAACAGATACTACACTTTGATCTGGACCCGAAGACCAAGATTTCTTGTATAACAAGATATTAGAATCCATCATAGATGGACTACCTGTATAAATAGGTTTGATGTTGCAAGATCTGAAACTCGTTCTCACAACATCACTGATGCGTTTGACATTAGATTTATTATATAGATTGCGTACTTACCATTTTCACACTTTCCCCGGTTACTACATGTTACTGACGGGCAGAAATGTTTGATTAGTGAATTCCGAAGATCTGGAGGATTCGACCATGTTTCCAAATTCATGTTAAGCACTAGATGACACCGTTCTTTGACAGCTTCTGGCATGGACTCATGCCACATTATTTCCTCCGTCATCTAAAAAATGATTACAGCCAATGTTAATTATACAAATTTTCAAAATGAACGACAAATACTCTTCAGTTCAACTTCACAATTTCTTATAACAATAAAAAGTAGCAAAAAAACATCATCATCATCATCAGTTTAATGTCCCTTTTTACGTACAGGCATATGTCCCTTTTTACGTCCCTTTTTACGTACAGGCATATGTCATCATCATCAGTTTAATGTCCCTTTTTACGTACAGGCATATGTTGAATAGCTTTTAGAAATTGACTTCCAAACTAATATTCTATCATGTGTGAATGAGAGGAGGGGCATATGTTCTCCTGTGCGCATATAAAACCGACAAACAACCACAGAATTCGCGCATAAGCCTGAAGAGTCGTAGAGTGGATGAAACGCGGAATGTTCAGTGTAGCTTAATCGCTATATATATTTTATAACTTAATAACTAGCTCTACATACGTATTGAGCACTTTTGAAGTAAATACTTAAAGTTTACGCATAAATTTATACTTTCGTATATTAATTTTATATGAGTAAATTAAGTAGTTATATATTATGTATGTATCTATGTATGTATGTATGAAATATGTTTGAAAGCTAAATTACAACAAAATATTATGAAAATAAACAAATACTTACTTGTTTAAAATTAATATTTCGGCGTTATACAGAATTTTATACATTTTTTTCTGTTTTGTACTTGCCATGATGTTGATACACATTAAAATAAATAGCGTTTTCTAGTCAGTTTACAGTCTAGAGTCTAAAGTCTAGAGTTAATGGGGAATCGCAGAGAGTTCTTGAGTAAGATTAGAATCAGTCAGCCGAACGAGAAAATCTTGATTCAGGATGAGAAAACAAAAAAGAAGAAAAAACGATCCGAATTGATTCAGCGATGCAGCGGTTCTGACAGAATTTAAATAAAGTATACTTACGCAAATAGATTCAGTTTGAAGAAATATGGTATAATAAATGTTTCAGTTTGAAGAAATATGGTATAATAAAATTATTGGGTGTTCGTTCGCGCCTGACCTCCATAGAATGTAAATATGTCACAAAGTTTAACAAGGTTTTTTAAAAGGGGTGAGGGTCCACAATAACACCTTAACTTTAATCTTAATTCACGTTAGCTTTTATTTATTCTTTTGAGTTGAATCATATTGTGTCGAATAAATTCAACTCATAAATTCACGTCCTTATTAAAGTGAAAGCCAAAAAAAAAGTCGGAACATTAGACAATTCCCGACACAAATTTTGCATGTTTTTTCCTTCTCCACTTGCACATGCCACTCTTTCGAAAATAGATAAATAGATAAATAATAAAACATAAGAACGTTACTTGTTATGTCAAAAGAAGGAAAAAATCCTGCTCACATGATTACGTGTCTTTTTAAAAACATTTACATAACCTTTTTATTTTTATTTATATATCTGGTTAAGCTTTTTTTGTCAGTGTACTAGAAGGAATTCAGTTGATTACAACCCTTTCTGCGTGTTCTTTACATTACAATAGTACAACCCTGAATCCGACGGCGCAATACTACACCGTTCAATATTATAAAATTGAAACGAAGCTGTTCTGCTTGAAAAGGGCGCCATTTTCTTCTTATTCATATTTATATCGATTCTTTGCTTTAAAAAACTAAAGTAATTACGTGTTTACTTTTTTAACATCTCATTTTGCTGTTTCGGATTATTTTACTAAAGTAAGTAAAGCTTCATTATTTTTCAAAACTGTTTTTGTTTCTTTGTTTTTCGATATTTCGTCGATATTATTTAGTAAGAGTGTTTAGCAGAAAAGCCAACAAACGACTACCCGAAAAAATAAATATGCAAGAAATAAATGTTACCATAGTCAATAAAAGTTCAGTTTATGTTTTTTTTGTTTTGAAATAGTTTTTAATGCTCTTTACTTTAAATAATTTCAGCGAACCGAAATTAAAACAAAATTTAAGGCGATAACTGCTTAAAAGAATTTTTATAAACTACACATGCCATAATCGAATTTTCCTCAAAAAAAAAAAGCACAAAATAACGGAAAACATTAAAATATGTTTATAAATATTCCTTACGTAAACGGAACTTTCTTAAATTGGTAACACAGAATGCTCAGGTGCCCCTCCTTCAAATTAAAAACGGGGCTCTCCATTTCGAAGTCGCTGCCATTTTGATTTTTTTTTTAAACCGGTTCGTGAATTAAAAAAATTTTTTTTACAAACTACTTAAAATACAAACCAATGAACTTTTCTACCATAAAAGTAACTTTTATTGACTATGGTAACATTTATTTCTTGTATATTTATATTATTATATATATATAACATTTCCCCTTTGTAAGGAACCCTCATTTTGTTGGTCACTCTTGGCTACGAATGAAAACAAAGTTGATATAAAAAAATATATTTTCGCGAAAATTATCTTTTTTTCCTCATATTTTGCTTAGGGTAAAATTTTTGAGTATCAAAACCTATCTCTTTACAACCCCCTCCTTTTCATAATCTATCATACTTTCATCAATCACACTCCATTTTCTGTAGGCTGTTTTTGAACCCAGTCAACGACGGGTACTTCTGCTAGTATATATATATATGTATACTTTTATAACATAATATTGTTTTCTTACTTGCATCAGTGTGGTTTGATGAAAGTTTATGTGGCATGATATTTCATATGCACATTTAAATTAAAGTTGAGCATATATCCGATGAAAGGAAAATGTTCCCGAAATATCATATCACATAAAACTCCCATCAGACTACATTGATGCAAGTAAGAAAACAATATAATACAACGTTATAAAAGTACATGTATAAACGAAACACAAACTTGCATATTTTATCAATGAAAAATGAATCTGCATTCTATCCTGCTATATCTTCATTTGTTTCAGTTTATCTCGATTAAAGTAGAAAGCTTTCCGACATCTAGCGACCTCAACAGTGAAAGAGTGAGATTTTGCTGCTTGCTGGGTTCGTCGGATGTATGTACGTCCAATGAATACAAGTGAAATGAGTTCGTCAGAGAATATTCCATAAAAGTATTTGCAAAAGAAACACAGGGATGCAACATTGTGGCGATAAGACAGAGGTTGGAACTTGGCAGATAGTTTAGGACCAATTAGATTGGAGACTCTTTTTTGAACTCTAAGATGGATGGACTAGTCATAGATGTCCCAGCCCAGGTGTGGTAACAATATTCAATACATGGCGAATGGTTACTTTGTAGAGGTACAGGATTCTCTCAGGTATCAATAGTTTTCTAGTACATTAGAGAGAGCCTACCTTCTTTTTAGCAGCCTTGGCAATATCCTAAAAGTATTTGTTCTAATTCATGTTTTTTTTTTTTTTTTTTTTTTTATTACATTTTCACCCCAAACAAGGCACTTTGCCACTTTGGTGTAGGGGGCTACTATCAGGGGAAACATCTACTGGGGTACTATGTAGGGATTAGGGCAGCGAGATGTTGGTTCACGTTGCACTTGAACTTATGCATGTCAGTACAGTTGGGGAAGCAGTGACCTGGAATGGAATTCCAAAGTCTAGCAGTTCTGGGGAAGAAACTACTGGAGTAGAAAGATCTTTTACATCTAGGGATCTCTACAGTGTGGGGGTGGGATTTTGCAGCTTGTCGGGTCTGTCGAGGGTGTTCACGTCGTGGGGGCACAAGTGCTTGCAGTTCGTCAGAGCATTCACCATTATAATACTTGTAGAACAGGCAGAGGGATGCAACGTTTCGACGATAGGACAGAGGCTGAAGTTTAGATGCCAGTTTAGGGCCTATCAGATTTGCGACTCTCTTTTGAACCCTGTCAAGGAGAGAGAGACTAGTAGCCGATGCACCGGCCCAAATATGACAGCAATACTCCATACATGGGCGAATAGTGGCCTTATAGAGGTACAGGATACTTTCGGGTGTTAGAAGTTTTCTAGCACGGTAGAGAGAGCCCACCTTCCTCGCAGCGGCCCTGGCAATGCCCTCGATGTAATTGTTCCAGCTCATGTTTCCTGTGAACGTTAGGCCAAGGAGCTTGAAAGACGTACTCTCAGCTAAAGAGTTGTTGGCCATTGCTATAGGTGGTAGAGAAGGTTTCTTGTAATTATTGAATGAAACCAGTTTTGTCTTGGTGGCATTGAACGTTACCATCCATTTTTGTCCCCATTCCACTACTGATTTGAGGTTATCCTCTAGTGTTTCTGCCATTACTTTAGATATATGTTCATTTGTTTTCCTGTCATGCCTGCTTTAGAGTGTGGTGTCATCAGCATATATACCCATATGAGTATGAACGATGCATTCTCAACCAAGGTGTTATTACTCACTTTTTTTAAATATGTTTTTTCACCCCAAACAATGCACAGTACTACCAAGTCATAAAGGGATACTATTTAGGAACAAATTTACAAGGACACTATGTGGGGAGTTGCGCAACACTTGACCTTCTGCAGGTCAGTACAGTTGGGAAAGTAGGGATGTGGGGAAAATAGGAACAGCCTACCTTTCAAACACCCTCATGTCTGTGTTTCCTGTGTGTTGAGACGAAAAGAGATCCAAGATGGCGTCCATGTGACTTTAACACACAGTCTCGTACGTCGCACTACACACATGCAAATGAAGTGTGTTGGGCTCCATAAAGCAAGTTGTTTGGAGAAGTTGGGGAGGATTTTTTTTAGATAGATTGCTTTGTGCTGCAGCGGTGCGTTGCTTTGCAGCAGACATTTGGAAACACGTAGGCATGTTGAGGCATGCAAAAGAGAGAGAAAGAAATGTATCACTTAGGGATGTGCCCCTTACAACAAGGGATCCGGAAAGAAATTCCAAAGTCTAGCATTTTAAGGGGAAAAAAACAATCTGAGTAAAAAGCTTTCCAGCATCTAAAGATATTTACAGTGTAGGGTGAGATTTTGCTGTTTGTTGGGTTTTTCGAGGGCATTTACATCAAGGGACACCTGTACTTTGAGTTCGTGAGCACTTTCCATTAATGTACTTGTGAAATAGGCTCAGAGATGCTACATTTCAGTGATGAAACAGAAGTTAAAGTTTGGTTGCCATTAGATTGGTGACTTTTTGTACTCTGTTTAGGAGCAACAGCCTGTTTAGGAGCACCAGCCTGGATATGTGGCAACAATGCATGAGCAAAATATGGCTTTGTAGAGATACAAGATACTCTCAGGTGTGAGTAACCTTGCACGGTAGAGAGACCCCACCTTCCCTGCAACAGCTCTGGGATTAGCTCAATTTATTTGTTCCAATTTATGTTGTTTGTGTGTATAAAGCCGAGAAGTCATGACTATCAGTGATTGAGAAAGTTTCTTATATTTGTTAATGTAAACACTTTTTATTCCTTCTAGAAGTGTAAGCCATGTTTAGTTTCAGAACAGTTTCCGATGGTTCGTTGTTCTACACAAGTCCTAGGGGGTGTGACTGGTTTGCAGTAGACAGTTCTCGAGTTGGAATCCACAGAGCAAAAGTTTCTTCCCGTGTCGACACAAAAAAGAAAGACATATGCGAAATTGCTACAGAAAGGTTTAATATATATGGAGCAATTCTGATTTCTGATTGGTTGGTAGCAGGATGTGAATTAATTTGATTCGTCAGTTCCTAGCAGCATCGTTTATAAATAGAATCTCCCGACTGCGCAAGATCATACCCCATTATAGTAAAAATTATTGTAACATTCCTTTTAAGTGGTATTGTAGTTTTCTAGTACATTAGAGAGAACTCACCTTCTTTTTAGCAGCCTTGTCAATGTCCTCAATGTATTTGTTCTAATTCATTTTGCCTGTGAGAATGTCGAGGAGTTTGAACAAGGAGCTCTCAGCTAGGATGTTATTAGTCATGACTATCAGTGAGAAAATCTCTTATATTTGTTAATGTAAAAATGTTATTCTGAGATTAAGGTAAATTTAGAATATGTCCTTCTCTTTAGCAAATCATAACCTTCAAGTGATGTCACATACTATGCAAATACTGTGTAATGGCAAACACTTTGAACTGGTATCGTGAAGCTGCATGTGTCGTTAAAAATAGACTCGAATAAGAAATGAAATGTTACTTACTTTGATGTCTTCAACACAGGATTTGAAAGCATAATCATAATATACGCCTTTCATTTTTTTACATTCTTCCAGAAACAAATAAGGGTAACTGCATATGAATTCCACATATCTTTTTGAAAGTCCCTTTTGCTTTGTGGGCCACGAATATTCCTGGAAATAGTTTAAAGTTTTAGCAAATTATTAAGCACAAAGTGGGAATGCCAACAACTATGGAGAAGCAACCTACGAAATATACTATTTATAATACATAAAATAAAGTTAGTCTTCTTATTTAAAATAAAATTCACCTGACAGAAAATAGAAAGAGATCTTGTAAGTCCATGTTATTTTAACCAGATGACACATTTTGTTTTTTTAGAAGTCGCCACTTATAAAGTCTGAAGGGTTAATGAATGTAATGTGGTAGTTTAGTAATTGTTAATGGTGTCAATTGGGTAGAATTTGATTATTTATGCAGACGGCTCAACAAGAATTTGTTTACATTGGATTTGAAGGACAGTATGTTGTATTCAACTGGGAAATAGGCAAGCAGAATAGTGTTCCACAGACGAGCAGTTCCTGAAAAGAAGCTTTGTTCATGGAATCTGCACTTAGATTTAGGCACAGATAGAGAGTGGGGGGAAATCGTATATTATGGTCGTAGTTAGTTGAGTTTTTTGTGAAAGTTTGCCAAGGAGAGGGGGTATAAATTGGAGATTTTGCTATGAAATCTAACTACAAACAAACGACCATAAGGCAAAACTGTATTTAAATACATTGTGTCAACACAGGGTAACATGATCAATTAAACGTGTCTTGTTAGAAGCGGCAGAAAATGAAGATATCGACTCTTGATTGGACAAAATATTAAATCAGCAGTTTATTTCAGCCAATAAAGAAACAAATATATTCACTTTCAAAAACTTGCGCACACTATAAAACCAAAACAGTGTTTTATTCTATTATTTTTCTTCTATTTTAAAACTTACCACATTACCTGGCTGAAGGGCCCCAACAGACGCAAGGAAAGACTTTTGCTAACTATTAAACACAGAGCTAGTGTATACACACCACCTGTTAAATGAATGCATACACATACGTTGATGTATATATTCTCTCACTAGCAAACATACATATTAATATAGACACACACATCTACATGCCGATTACATTTACACACATAAATGCGTCTGGCATCAGGTGCATTTAATTTTGTATCCAATTTCTCCTTAAAACTATGACTCTTCTTTCAGCAGAACGTTCTTAGGACTCTCTAAACATTCGTGAAATCGTTGACTTGAGTGGTCAATAAAAACGAATTATTTTGTATAGACTGATTTTATCAGCTTCCTTTTGATATTGCCGTTTCCTCTACAGTTTAAGAAATATACGTGATATTTATATGTTGCAAATATTCTTAATCATTCCATATTTGGAATTTGACTTTTTACAGATATTTATTATCTGCAGACCTTTAAAAGAAATTGTAGAACACATCCTCAATATTTAAAACTTCCTTATAATTTATCTGCATCAGAAAATTCCAGAAAACCTAGATAATATTGTGTCGCAATGGTGTATAAATGATGATAATTAGTCATTTTTTTAGCTGAAATATGAATATCTCAGCATAAGAACAAAAGTTTGATATATTTTGTTTTGTTTTTTTGCAAATAAAAATTTTGGTGCGCTGGCTTCCTACAAATTGCTTTTAAGTTCTTGCCGTTTTTTTTTTTTTTTTTTTTTTAAATAAATTGTGTTTTGAAAATTTGTTTGTTATATTTTATTTTTTGAGTCAAAATCAAATGATTTCTACCGGAAAAATATTAAAAATCTTGTTGAACGTTGGCAAAAAGTGAACACGAATGGAAAATATATCATGGATTAAATAGTTGCAAGTTTTTATTTTATTTAAAAATAGTTGCAAGTTCTTATTTTATTTAAAAATAGTTGCAAGTTCTTATTTTATTTAAAAATAGTTGTGATTTCTTATTTTATTTAAAAATAGTTGCAAGTTCTTATTTTATTTAAAAATAGTTGTGATTTCTTATTTTATTTAAAAATAGTTGCAAGTTCTTATTTTATTTAAAAATAGTTGTGATTTCTTATTTTATTTAAAAATAGTTGCAAGTTCTTATTTTATTTCAAAATAGTTGTGATTTCTTATTTTATTTAAAAATAGTTGCAAGTTCTTATTTTATTTCAAAATAGCTGTGATTTCTTATTTTATTTAAAAATAGTTGCAAGTTCTTATTTTATTTCAAAATAGTTGTAAGTTCTTATTTTACTAAAAAAAAAAACCTGTAGATTTAAACACGACAACGACTTAATAGATGACTCCCATTACCTGGGGATTCAACTTCATGAAATTTTTGCTAGAAAAAAAAAAAAGTAATTTTCTAAAACTTTATTGATACAAAAAAGGCAGAGATTTAAAAAAAAAACAACTTTGGAGACTTGAATCGTTTCAGAAGTGAAAAGTCAAATTTGGCACTATAAATATATAAAAAGGTCTTGTGTCCCATCACTGCATTACAAAAAACACCACAGAAACGAAATTTAAATTGTATTGTACATATATGAAACGACGGTAGCACAGAAGTGAAAATTTTGTACCATATATATGTTAAATGTCTTGTGTCACCACTGTGCCAAAGAGGTGAAAAGAAAATTAAAAGATAAAAGCAAATGAAAATAAATAAAACCAACTTACCATTGGCACGTGTGTCTTATCGTATGCGAAAGGAGGGTCAATGTCCAAGTTGTCTGGTAAGCATTTTAGTGGGAAAAATGCTCTTTCAGTTAATACTTTGGTCAAGTCCTCACCTGAAATTATAATAATAATAATAATAATAATAATAATAATAATAATAATAATAATAATAATTCTGATTTCGTTTATGAACGTCTTTCTCGAAAGGGATGGGATTCATTTTCAGAGGATTTTTTTTTTACACGGTGATCACCACTTATCAAGGCCCGGAAGCCACACAGGGATAAGGGTTATTGCAAGTACAGTACGTTAGTGTGGAGATTTAATGAAATGTTTACTTAAGGGGGCGGTTCATTAGGAATTTGTTAACGTTGGACTTGAAGACATCCAGGTTGTAGTCAGGTGGGAAGCAGGCAGACGGAACAGAGTTCCACAGGCGTGCAGTTCTCAGAAAGAAGCTTTGTTCATGGAATCTACGTTTTGATTTAGGCACAGATAAAGAGTGGGGAAAATTTTTCACAGTGGATTCAGCTAGACGGGTGTTTTTTGTGAAAGATTGGCGAGGGGGGACCAGAGATTGGAGTTCAGACGAGCACCTGCCATGGAAATAATGATAAAACAAGGATAGGCTCGAAACGTCTCTTCTGTGGGAGAGAGGTTGCAGGGTAGAGAAAAGGGCATCCCCCACTAAGCCACGAAGTCTATTTTGTACTCTGTCAAGGCAGGATAGGCTGTTTTTAGCAGCTCCTGCCCAGATATGGCAACAATATTCCATCCTTGGAGTACTTGGCTTTTATACAGATAGAGAATTGCATCAGTAGTGAGATATCTTCTGGAGCGGTAGAAGGATCCCACCATCTTTCCAGCGACCTTGGCAACAGACTTGATGTACGTGTTCCATTTCAGATCAGGAGTAAAGGACAAACCCAGAAGCTTGTTAAAACATGGGGCTTCTCCTAGACGAGAGCCATCCATTTCAATTGATGCCAGATGGGGATCATAGCGTTGATGATGTAAGGATAGGAGTTTGGTTTTAGATGCATTAAAGGTAACCAGCCACGTCTTCCCCCACTGAACTACGCGCTTGAGATCAGAGGAGAGAGAATCAGAGAGAACTTTGTCATTTACAGCCTTTGATGTGTTGCCGTAGATTTCCCTCAATCCCGGCTTCAAACCAGGAGCTTCAAAGATCAAGGGTTTTCCTAAGGATGTTGGTGGTACCTACAATAGCAGAGGTCTGAAGGCCGCCTAAAACTTTGGGGATTTGTAGTTTTTTCGATTGTCCTTCCAGACGACTTGATACTACTCCTAGTGAACCAACTATGACCGGGATTATTTGTGTTTTAACCCCGAGTATACGCCTTATCTCCAAGGCCAACGGAGAATAATTGCTCCACTTCTCATTCTCCTTCTCTCTCACATTCCTGTCCCAGGGTACTGGAGAGTCTGCAATCTGCCAGTTTTTTGATACTTTGTCAATGACGACCAAATCCAGACGATTATCTTCCAATTGCTTGGTCGTTATGACACTTTTGTCCCACCATACCTCTATCTTGCCATCCTTACTTGTTCTCACTTCATCAAGCACCTCCTCAAACCATTTTCCAGCACACTTAATTGCAACCTTCTTACACCCCTCCTAATATATCCGGAGTCCCATGCGATCATGTCTTTTTTGGTACTCTCTCTGGGCCAGTCCACTACACCCTGCTGCAAGGTGTGCAATTGACTCTGAGGTCTTACCATAAATCCGGCATTCTGCAGCAACTTCCTCTCCTAGAACCACTTTTTTGAACAATCGTGTTCCTAATGCCTGCTTTTGTGCTGCACAAACAAAAGCTACAGTACTCTTAGCCAGATACCCAGCTCTAAGCCATTGCCACGATCTTTCATCAGCCACTTCTGCTATATCCTGGAAGAACCTTCCATGCATTTTCTTCCTAGCCAGTTTTTCTTCCCTTTCTCTATCCATACGTTTCACATAATCAGCTTTGGTCTCACATACCTCCACTTCATTGGCCACAACCTTAAACATCCACGCCTCACTTCTAACCACATGCTCCTTCAACGACATCTTTTCAATCCTCTCCCACCGTCTTTCCTCTTTTGATACAGCCTTGCTACGCTACTTCGAATGTAAAATATACTAAACATTGCTAAAACTTTTCTTGTTTTGATATCCATGACATGCAACTCCTGTCAGACTATTCTAAAATTCCTGTACTGTATCTCAAAACACTGACTGCCCATGCATTCACTGCTTTCATTAGGTTTCCTCCATACAGTTTCGACTTTGCAATTAGTTTCACTCTTCTAAGATACTCCTTCCTGACTTTCTCCTTCATTTTTCTGTTCATGATGCCTACACCCTCCAACACTCCCAAATACTTATACCCTGTATCTTCTATTTCTTTCATTTGGCAGCACTATTCCATTCGAATGAACCTTTACTCCTCTTTTCATCACCAGCACCGCACATTTACTAATCCCAAACTCCATCCATATGTCTTTTGAGTATGTCCCCACAAGTTCTACCAGTCTCTCCATTTCCTTTTCATTTCTACCGAATATTTTCAAATCATCCATAAACAGTGGATGGTTGAGGCGTCTCTCACCAGATCCAAAGTTATACCCCAGTTTTTCTCTCTTTAAGAGGATGCTCAGTGGTATCATTATCATTACAAAAAGAAGTGGCAATGACGAATCTTCTTGGAATATTCCACGTTTAATGCCAACCTTCCCCATCACCTCTCTGTTTGCTGTCAGCACCATTTTCCATTGAGCCATACTTGTCTCCAAAAGCCCTACCACATTCTCAACAACCTTCATCATCAATAGTATTTCACGTATCCATGAATGAGGAACCATGTCATAAGCCTTTCTGTAATCGATCCATGCCACGCTCAGATTTCTCTTCTTCTTCGCATCCTGCATTAATGCTTTATCAATTAGTAGTTACTCTTTGGTACCTCTCGAGCCTTTCTGACACCCCTTCTGTTCATCAAGAAAAACACCATTACTCTCAAGATGTTCATAAATTTTCTCCGCAAAGATTCCAGTCAACAGTTTCCACATCAGTGGCAGACATGTAATTGGTCTATAATTATTGGCATCTGTTCCCTTTGCAGGATCTTTCCTAATCAGTGTTGTTCTTCCTTTCACAAGCCAATCAGGGACATCTCCCGACTCTACGACCCTTTGCAGGACAATAACAATAGGTGGATAAAGGCATTGAAACTGTTTAAACCAGAAGCCCATCACTCCATCTGGACCAGGTGCCTTCCAATTTGTCATCCTTCGTATGCCAGCCTTAACGTCATAGATGGTTATCTTAACGTTCTTCATCTGCTGCATTTCTGATAGCCTTTCTCTGACCTCTCCCAACCAGCTAGCCTTCTTATTATATCGCCCTTTGATAGACCCAATACTACTCCAGAACTTTCTGGCATCTTTTGCATTTGGAGTGTTGTTATTTCCCGCCTGTTTACTACCATTTAATTCTTTATACAGCTGAGACTGATTGTTCTGGAAAAGGTTGTTCTGCCGAAACATTTTTTCCAACAAAATTCCGAATTTTCATACCACCAGTGTGGATCTCCCCTTCAACATTGTTAGAACGCTCATCGTTCCCTTTTCCAGCAATCTATACCACCTTGCAAGCTTGTCCTTGACTTTCTGTCCTAGTTTAACTCCTTTTCTTATTTCTTCGATTCTACCAATATCTTTCTGCCACCATTTAATACTTTCTTCAAGCCACCTCTGCTAGTGTAGCCTTCTATCCTTTATTTCTCCCTTTTCCTTCTGTATTAAGCCAAAACGATTTGCAATAACGTATGACGCTGCATACAGAAGCCTGTTAAGTTTCGTAATCGATAAGTTCTTTCTTATGATGTTGTGAATTACTCTTTGAACTATTTTTACCTCGCTTTTCACCTTCCGCCTATCACTACTCTTCATGCTTGGATTATCTATGATAAACTCGTTTCTAAGAAGAATCTCTCTTAACTTCTGAAGTACTTCTTTTTCTACAGAAGTCAAAGTTCGAACTTCATCACCACTTCTCCATACATCTGCTCCTTTCACTGGCCCTCAGAGTCAATGATCTCATCTGCCTTAGATCCTTCAAACTCCTTCTCATCACTTCCCCAAACCATAGGATTCCATTCCTCCTGTTGCCCGCCTCCCATCATCGCACTTCCGCTCTCTCAGTTCTTTCAATCACTGAAAGTAGGGTGTTATTTTTAATTTGTTTTACCTGGGATATCAAACTCGCGACACTTTTAGCTCCTCCTCTCGATTCCCATTCTTCCTTCACTTTTCGGATATATCCACCAGATTTGGTACTTCCACTTCTTACAAAGCATTCCCACAGTAATCTTCTTTCCTCATCCGTCCATGTTTTTTTGACATTTCCTGTTTCAACTCCCTTCGTGTCTTGGGGCCCTCTCTGGCAATTCTCACTTCCCCTATATTCAGCCACATCCTCAGAATTTCGAACAGTTGTATGATGACGACAGGACCCACCCTATTGACCAGTGGGACACTTACCGGACGTGAGACCATCGCAAGATGTTCTAGCCTCATTCACGTCGTTATTTTCAATATTTTGATTTGACATTCTCCCAAAAGTAGGTTTAGCGAATTTGAGGTTACACCACCACCGATAGTTTTATAGAGACATCATTTCTAGGAGGGTTCCCCACCAAGGTTAAAGATCCCCTACTGACCTTTCTCCTCCACCACCACCACCACTATTACCATTACCACCACCAACAACAATAGAACTAAAATCTACAATGATAATAGTAACACTAATATTGGTAGTAACAGCAAAAATAACAACAACAATAGCAATGACAGCAAAAATAACACCTACAACAGCCTATCCAGAAAAAAAAATTAATAATAAAAACAATACACAATGCACTACACCCAAAGGATGATACTGACTCTATGTAAAAGGGAAAGACAGAGAAATTGGGCTGATTTGTATAGAAGACTGTGTAAATGACAAAGAAAAAGAATTATCAAAGATGCCCCATGGGAAATATTTTTTCTCTTCCTGCTGAACAGTGCGCAAATGAGACCACTGAATGGTTCAAAACTGCAATTGAAGCACATGTTCCCATGCGGAAATTTTATAGCAAGCCCCACTCTCGCCAATGGTTTACTTCAACTTGCGCAACTGCCATTGCTCAAAGGCAGCATGCATACTGCAGATTTAACTGACATAAGTCCAGTTCAAACAGACAGAAGTATATAGAAGCTAGAAGTAACGTTAAGAAAGAAATAGCGACAGAGAATTTACTGAAACCACTAAAAGACGCATCGAAGCACAAAAATTAGGAACTTGTGACTTCTGGAAAATCTACAACAGTGTAGTAAATAATGGGCAATCAACAATTCCCCCGCTAACCAACAATCACAAGGTTGTTTGCTCAGCAACCGACAAGGCTAACATGCTTGCCAGTTGGTTTGCCTCACTCCACACTGAACCCTTTCAACCACCCCCTACCTGACTTTCCTTTGTGGACAGATGCCACGCTAGACGATCTGAAAATCACCCCTGCTCAGGTGCATACTATCATAAAAAACCTTGACACTTCAAAAACATGTGGACTCGATCTCATCCCAGCTGTGCTATTAAAAAAGTACTCAGCCGAAGTAGCTCCAGTTCTCTCCAAACTCTACAACAAATGCCTTAATGAATTTTGCTTTCTGGGCTGTTGGAAACGGCTTCTGTGGTACTAGTATTCAAGAATTTTGGCGAAAGAACTTACCCATTAAATTATCGCCCCATTAGCCTTCTCTCACTTTTTGTCAAAATATTTGAGACCTTAATTAACCAAGCTCTAGTCCATCACCTTACAGATGCTAAACTTCTGACTGATTAATAACATGGATTAAGACAAGCCCGTTCCACAGCAGACATCCTAACTGTAATCTCTGAACGTATATACCATTCACTGGACAAAGCGGGGTAGGGCAGAGGGTAGCTCTAGATATATATAAGGCTTTTGACAGAGTATGGCATGAGGACTTTTCTTTCTTGTTAACTATTATGACATCCGGTCTTCTTGCTTGGATGGGTTTACCATTTGTATATCCATGTTTTATACTGTTTTTGGACTTTAATTTTCAAGTAATGTCGCCGGATTGTGCTTGTACCATTTGTCTGGGTGTTCAAGATCCAGTTGTCTATATAATTCCCAGTGTACTGCCTTCTCCACTTGATAGTGTCTCTTTTTATATTCTTTTTGATCTAGTTTGCTACATTCGCTTATTATATGGTTTATTGTTTTGTCTCTTTGTTCACAGAGTCTGTCTTTGTTGTTTTCTATCCACAGAGTTTGTCTTTCCTGTTGTCTATCCTTGCTTTGATGTGGTTGGTTTTAATTGCGTTATCTTGTGTGGTTGTTATTGGGGATTCAGTTTCTCTATTTAGGTTTCCTTTTTGTAACCATTTCTAAGTGTTTTCGTTAGTCCCATCTTTTGTATACCTTATGAATTGTCCGTTTCTCTGTTTATCTTCTCATTTTTCTTTTCTCATCTTATCGCTTGTCTTTTCTTTTTCTGTCTTGTCTGTTTTTTCAATGGCTCTTGCTGCAGTAATTAGTCTTTCAGTGTTCTGCATTATGTATTTTTCTAATTAAAATTTTTTATTTGTATATTACATTTTCACCCCAAACAACGTACATTACCACTTTGGTGTAGGGGGCTACTATCAGGGGCAACACCTACTGGGGTACTATGTAGGGATTTTGGCAGCAAGATGTCGGTTCACGTTACACTTGAACTTCTGCACGTCAGTAGAGTTGGGGAAGCAGTGACCTGGAATGGAATTCCAAAGTCTAGCGGTTCTGGGGAAGAAACTACTGGAGTAGAAAGATCTTCTACATCTAGGGATCTCTATTGTGTGGGGATGGGATTTGGCTGCCTGTCGCGTTTGTCGAGGGTGTTTATGTTGTGGGGGCACAAGTGCTTGCAGTTCGTCAGAGCATTCACCATTAAAATACTTGTAGAACAGGCAGAGTGATGCAACATTTTATTGATGGGACAAAGGCTGAAGCTAAGATGACAATTCACGGACTATCAGATTGGCGATTCTCTTTTGAACCTTGTTTAGGAGCAAGAGACTAGTAGCAGATGCACCAGCCCAAATCTGACAGCAATACTCCATACATGGGTGAATGGTGGCCTTTCGAGTGTGAGTAGTTTTCTAGCACGGTAGAGAGAGCCTACCTTCTTTGCAGCGGCCCTGGCAATGCTTTCAATGTAATTGTTCCAACTCATGTTTCCTGTGAACGTTAGGCGAAGGAGTTTAAAAGATGTAACCTCAGATAAAGAGTCGTTGGCCATTGTTATGTGTGGTAGAGAAGGTTTCTTGTAAATATTGAAGGAAACAAGTTTAGTCTTGGCAGCATTGAATGTGACCATCCATTTTTGTCCCCATTCCACTACAGATTGAAGGAAACTGGATAATTAACAAGAAGGAAAAACCTGGCAGATCATAGATCTCATTGTCTCAGCAGACCACAGGTTGAACCTCAAGGAAACAGAGACGCAAAGCAAATACATGGAACTGGCCAGAGAACTGAAAGGGATATGGAACATGAAGAAAGTGAAGGCCTTTTGACTATGAATAAAGTGTAGTATCTGTTCCAATATTACACTTTACCTTTTCTGTCCTCGGCTAATGGAGGAGAAATCCTTCATGACTGAGACAATTTTTAGTTTTGTTCTTATCCAGAGTGCCCTTTTGTGAAGAACTGGATTTTCTCCACATTAAAAATCGCATTTGCATCTTACTCTGACCTCGTGGGGAGGCAAGTAAATAGGATCGCCAAAAATCGTAAGAGCACAAAGGACAATCCTGAAAAACTTAAAAAAAAAAAAAAAAGAATGGGAGAAATTCTTTTTTTAAATTCAAACCCTCAAAATCTATGATAATATTTTTATTAGATTATTTGTTAAAAACACTCCAGTTATAAAAAAATAATAAATAAATTTAAAAAATATTTTAAAACCCTAAAAAAAGATTATAACATTTTTATTATGTGTTAAAAACATTCGAATTATGAAAACATTTAAAAAAATATTTTCAAACCCTAAAAAAAATTATAACTATTTTATTATGTGTTAAAAACATTCGAATAATAAATAAATTTAAAAAATATTTTCAAACACCAAAAAGCAATTATAACATTTTATTGTGTTAAAATCATTCGAATTATAAAAACATTAAAAAATATTTTTTAAATATTCCAATTATAAAAATGATAACTGAATTACAAAATATTTTTTCAAGCATTTCAAAAACAATTAACTAGTTTCTTCCCTAAAATTGCTAGACTTTGAAATTCCCTTCCGGGTTCTTGCTTCCCCGACTTTACTGAAATGCAGAAGTTCAAGTGTAATGTAAACAGATATCTTGCTGCTCAACTCCCTACATAGTACCCCGACAAATTATGTCCCAGATAGTAACCTACTGTGCCTTGTTTGGGGTGAAAATGCAATAGATATTATTTTAACGAAAATTGTTAAAAAGTAAACATGAAATTCATTCGTATTATTTGGATTCATCAGACTACTGTTCTCATCTAGAGTGTTATTTTCACAACGTTTCGGTCGATATAACCTCCGACCTTCATCAGGTTTTCTTGTCAAACTCGGGAATCTTTTTTTTTTTTTTTGAACTCGTGACATTTCAAACTGCACCATTTATTTAATCAACAGGGGTACCAAGATTCTGTGGCATATAGAATAGAGTAAATTTGCTTAAATTCAGTTATAAAAGTTACATTCCTGGAGATTAAAGATTCAATCCTCAGTGCTGGTGACCCAAAAATCTTCCGTCAGGCATAGAAGTCCTAAGTAATTCACAATTTTATTTTGAATGTTGCTCACACTGAGGATTAAACCTTCAACTTCCAGAAGAAGATCGGAAGTTACATCGATCAAAACGTTGTGCAGATTCCAGAGTTCGATAGAAAGATTACCAAGTGTGAGGATACATACGAAGAAGATCGGAAGTTACATCAACTGAGACGTTGTGAAAATAACAGTTAAGATGAGAACAGTAGTTCGAACAATCGAAATAATAATCATCTCAAAAATTCAGAAATCAGAAATATTTTTACCTTCCATTTCGAAGGGGCAAAAATTGACATCACCTCCGTCAGCACATATTTTACGATCATCATTGCAGGAGCAATAATTAACCTCTCTCGGTAAAGTAAAGTTTTCCGGTGTTTCAGGACAGACGCCATTGAAGATTGTATCTTTCGGATTTACCCTTCAAATAAAAAATGGACATTTTTAAAACCAGAAAAACAAATATCTAAGAGATTTCAAAAACAGTTAAGAAAATATTATATACATTTTCTTCAGAAAATTTATCAATCTATTATATATATAAAAGTAAACGTGTCTGTGTGTGTGTGTGTCTGCGTGTGTGTCTGTGTACATTTTCCAACGCAATAACTCTGTCAATTTTAAGTCTACAGACTCGAAATTTGATATACAGGGTACTGAGATTTGGGAAAATCTTTGTAATCTGTTTTCGGCCAGAAATTTTGCTGTTAAGGGTCAAAGTTCAACGATTTGACCTTTGAGAACTCTACCAAACTCCTCCGCAAATTTTGGGAGTAAACACTTGAAATTTGAGATGTTACATGATAAAAGGGCTGTCCCCCTTTCATGTAAGTAAAAAAAATAGGGAATTAGTTAAATGTAAATATGAAATAGGATAGTCAAGGATTCGAACTTGCGAAGCTAGATTTGGAATTGAAAATTCCAATCATAAGTTAAAATAAATACAGAATGTTATTGAAGTAAGGAATTGCAATTGTTTAGCTTACATATCTGTATATGGAAAAGGAATGTAATAATGAAATTTGTTTCTGTTAAGGAATTTAATCGTCAATTGAAATTGTAAACATATTTTGTAAAAATGTTATTTGAAAAATAGGTTACTTAACTCTGGGTCATGTCAAGTTTGGCAACGTGACGCATGTCATCCAACGTGCTTTATGAGCATATGTTTAATCATGCAATGACGTGACGAGTTCTCAATATAGGTAGAGTTTTTAGATGCAGTCTGAGAGAAGAGTCGGAGAGAAGCAGAGAAGTTCAGACCGATTCTCCGTTAGAATCAAGACACCCTCTTGAAGTGAGAGGATTTTAGAAATAACCATGTAAAGAAACTTTGAATTCCTCAAGCGAAATCATGGACCGGTGATGAAATAAAGGATGTCATCATCTTTGTGTATCTGCGTCTTCTGTGTTCATCATTACAACGAGAAAGGTAACGTGTTTATATTATATGCACAACTGTCAAAACGTAAATGTCAAACACACTATCTCTCGGTTTATCAAGATATTCTTAAATCTCCTCTCATTGAATTGGTTCTCTTGTAGTAACATGTACACTGTCTATTATATATATACAGAACTCTCTCTCTCTCTCACTCTCTCTTTATATATACCTGTTTATGTCTCCAATATGCTATCTCTTACAACATGAACATCTTAAGACATATGAACACTCAACACATGAACACTCTTAAGAAAATCTCTAGAATAAGTCTCTAAGACTCTAATCTCCCACTAAGACTTTCTAATACTAACATGAAGAACAAAACATAGTCTCAGATTTAATACATCAATAATAACACCCTATGCAACATAGATATAGGTTCCTTGGATACAGATCTAACTTAATAACTTTATTTGAGCCCAAAACAATGAATGTTAAGGGGTCATAATAGGGGTGAAAGTTAAAAAAAATTGACCGCTTTTTTTTGGGGGGGGGGGGCTCAACATACACCTCCAAACACCCGGGCAAAACCGGGCTGAAATGCTAGTAATTTATATTAGTGATGCTCAAAAAACCCTGGCCGTGAATATTGTTCTTCTTAAGTATTCAGTCAACCTGAAATACAAACATCTAAGATATTTCACGAAGAGCTGAGTAAGTATTGTACGCAAATGCAGATTCCATGAACACAGCTTCTTTCCTAGAACTGCTTGCCTATTTAAGACTGTCCTATTGGCCTGCTTCCTGGCCGACTATGCCATAGTGGCCTTCAAGTCTAATGTAAACAAGTTTTTGTTGAACCGGCCCCTTAAATAATCAAATTCCACCGAACTTATATTATTAACAATTACTACACTACCACCTAACATTCATTAACCATTATCCTCGAGTGGCTTTCAGGCCTTCACAAGTGGTGACTCCCTTGTAAAAAAAAAGGTCGTTCCAAAAGTAAAGCCTCCTATTTTTTAATTTAAAATGTTGAAGAACTACAAGGACGGGAGTGGTACCATTAAACCAAATGACCTTTTATGCTCGAAAATTTATTTTCTACATAGTCATCACTATTCTCAATGCATTTTCGCCAGGAATTCAATGACGCATCTCTGCTTTAGACACACGTTTATTACAGGGGTTGCTTTCTTAGAGTCTCACACCGTCAATATCTGCAACAGAGAGATGAGATTTTCAGATCATGAATCTATAAGTTGTCATAATAACAAAAAATGCTGCGTAAAAATTAATTATTGTGTATGGATACAATTTGTTGTTGTTCCTTTTAATATTGCCTACAGCAAACCATCATTTCGTTTTTTTCGTTTTAAAAAGCTAAATTTGCAACGTGATAACTTTTGTGTCTTCCTAGCCCCATCGATAACTTGTTTGCTTACTAAATTATGCAAATTTACACCCAGTACGCAGCATTTTTTCAAATCTTTTTTTACCTACAAAATTTTGCTTTTGGTTTCGCTTCTCCCCCTCCTCGTTGCCACAATTTATTTTATTAAAATATCATATTCAAGCGAATTTTATGACCGGGCAACGCCCCCCTCCCCCCACCGCTGTCACATTTGTCAGTATATAATAAAGGTAATTTCTAGGAGGCAGTATAATGTAAATGATATATATGAATTGAAGCAAAGTAAGATTTTTAGTGTTTTTTTAATTATTTTATTAGTTGCATCAGGGTGTTTCATAGGCAGTTCAGTACAACATGGTATTTAGTGAAGAAAATTTTGAAACCTTAATTAAAACATGCACAGAAAAAACATTGCCAATGAGAACTATTCGGCATAAAATAAGATGAATTTGACATTAAGTTTTTTGTTTTTAATTTCTTTCAAATACATTGTTGGTCTTTAATTTTATTATTAGTGTCAGTCATTATTAATATTTTAAATTTGATTTTTTTTCCCTGCTATGTATATTTTATAGGCTTTTTAGTTCATATTTTTAATTTTTATTTATCTACTAGCAGACCGCCCAGTGTTGTCCAGTCGTAACATATGCATAAATATTATATTTTAATTCATACAGAAACTGAGACATGTGCATGTGAGCATCATGTTTTTTTTTCTAAACAGTTCACTTCTTGAAAATAAAAAGAGAAATTACTTGAGCTGAGATCGAAATCAAAACCTTCAGACAGTGAGTCAAGTACGAAAACTATTATTGACACGCTCTTTAAAAATGTTTTAAAACCTACTTATTTTTACCATGATGTTTTTTTTTTTTTTTACACAGTGATCACCACTTATCAAGGCCCGAAGCCACTCAGGGATAAGGGTTATTGCAAGTACATTACGTTAGTGTGGAGATTTGATGAAGTGTTTAATTAAGGTGGCGGTTCATTAGGAATTTGTTAACGTTGGACTTCCAAGTTGTAGTCCGGTGGGAAGCAGGCAGACGGAACAGAATTCCACAGGCGTGCAGTTCTAAGAAAGAAGCTTTGTTTTTGGAATCCGCGTTTTGATTTAGGCACAGATATAGAGTGGGGAAAATTTTTCACAGTGGATTCAGCTAGACGGGTGTTTTTCGTGAAAGATTGGCGAGGGGGGACCAGAGATTGGAGTTCAGACGAGCACCTGCCATGGAAATAACGATAAAAAAATGTGAATGATTCGTGCATGCGCAGTCGTAATACAGTTCGCAAACAGATAAAAATCCAATGGCTCCCAACTACCAATTTGTCAATTTTGTTCGCTTAGCAGCCCTTTTTTCCAAATGAAAGCCGATTAAAAAATTTTCCACATGTCTGAATATCCTATATACCAAACCAGGTCTATATGTCAAAAATTCGTGGAGTATATAGTTGGAGAAGTGTCCTCACACACGCACATTTTTACTTTTATAGATATATAGATAGATTTGTCTGTTCTTGCATTCGATTACAATTGAATTATTTAAATATTTTTAAGGCAAGGGAAATAAGTCCTTTGAGAGTGGCTTCCTGTGTTTGTTAGATCCATAGTTTAAGGTTTAGGTTTACTATTTTTTTAAATGTCGGGGATAATTTCAATATTATTCATTTATTAGTTTAGTCATTGGATTATTTCATCTTTCTATTTATTTCATTAAGATCCACTGAACAGATTTGATGATTTAAAATTATAAGATACAATAAGACCAGTTCATCATTGTTGAACTGAGTTCTACAAGATGTATTTTACCATATTATATAAAATGGAGTCATGATTCTAAGCTTAGTTTGCACTCAGTTTGATATGATCTTTTAAATCCATCGATACCCCTTCTTCATGCCATGGCATCAATTTTTGGACACGATAACTGAAAACATTTGCAAACATCATGAAGGTGTGAGTTCGTAATAAATGTAATAATGTGTGTCTTAAAAACAAGCTCAAACTTTATGACCTTAAAAGAAGATTAAATGTGGTCTATATATAAGGGGATGTATCAAAACAGAAGACCTCGGTGGTATGATTATCTTGAAACAATTAATAAGAGTTCTTAGCCTATTAGATGTAGAACAATTGAGTTAGTAAGGACATGTAGCAGAGCAAGCTCAAGGAAACCATAGGAGTAAGTGATAAAGAAGTTTTTGAGAGTAAAATGGAGGCATAAAGATCTGGCTAATGATAGGTTAGTTTTGGAATCAGTTTTTAAAAGACGTCCAACACATGCCATCATGTAAAACAGGCATTAAACCGAATAATGATGTACTCACAGCCATGATAGAGCGAAAGGAGCTGGTCTGAGTTCTCTCCCTTTATAAATGATCCCTCCTCTCTTTATATAATCGTTCAGAGGATTGTTGTCATAAGTCCCGCACAAGCCTGGGAAAAAAATTATGGGATAAATAAAATTCAATACAATATGTCTTCTTTCGAATAAAAAAAAACAAATAGTATTTAATTAATTTTTTTTTAACCATTTTTCTCATGAGTATTGATGCATGGACTATTCAATAAATAATTTGGTTATTATAAAAGGAAAACACATTTTCGAAAATGTTCTTCCATAAATCTAATTAAAGTAAATGAAGCAAAATAGTTTTCCTAGTTAAAATATAGTTTGGTTATTTATTGAATCATTGAATATTTGCGGTTTATTTAATGTCAAATTCGATTAGTTTGGTTGGTAGTTTGGATGCTTCAAGTTCTTAATATTTTCAAATATTTATTTTTGGCGTAAATTTCGGTTTTGTTCCATGGCATTTCAAATTTTCCTAAGTTTTCCAATGTTGAATGAAGTCGTTTTAGTAAAAATTTATACTTATAAATATTTATATAAATAGTTTGGAATTAATAAATTCTTTATAACCCATTGATGAATCATTAACAGGTACTATCATTTCAAATCAGCATGGGCGTGGGAGTATTGGTATCTAAGGTAGACTCAACACTCACCAAATTATCCAAATTTGGACATAAAAACCTGATATTATAAGATTATTCCCAGAATAGAGTGATATGTAAATCGATTTTTAATTTGAAGTAAGTTTTTCATTTCAAGCTGAGCGTCAATTTGGTTAAACTTCTCGAGTTTGAAATTGGACATTTACTTATATTTTTCAATGAAAAGTGTGATTATGTAATTCATATTTCTTACAGATTATTATCTAGAGTTGCTCTCCAAGATTTATTTTCTTGTACGGAGAAATGATTGGGGATTTGCTAATAAACTAATCAGGTTGCAAAGCACATTCATTTCTATAGAAGAACTTCTGCTTCTTTGGGAATAAGAGAGACAACCCTGAGGCAACAAGAAAAGACGTCCCCTATCTCTCTATCTCCTGTTTCTTTCCACTGGACTCTCAAGTATAAATTGATTGTCTTTGCCTGATAATAACTGCTGAGAGACTTTCTGGGTCTCAGAAAGCTTTCTACTTTTCATTTCTTTCACTTGTCCAACGTTCTTCCAACTACACTAAACGGTGAAGGTAGTTAAATACCTCATCTAATTGTTGTTATAAAAAATGGGTTGGTTCTTCAGTTCCATGCGACAGTTTGTGCCATTTTTTTACAGGTCATAAGACATACCTGATTTATCCAACCCAATCCCTAATTATAGATTTTTATGTCTTTTTAGCTTTATTTTCAGAGGGCAATCTGTTTCTTCATTGTATTCCTTCCTACATTGGCACCGGATAGAATAAATACAGTTTTCGGTTTGTTCTCCTTTGTATTATTTATCGTATTTAAATACAGTGAAAACATAACCATAAATGAAAACCATTAGATAACCGAAGTTAAGCAACATTGACTAAAATGGGTGACTATTTGGGAATTCAAGATGATTTATGTGCTCTCTATTTATCTTGGCATTGTTTCCAGTCGTCCTGAACTTCTCCTTGCCACTGGACTCAAGCATTCAGGAGTGTCATGACATGAAAAGTGCGGTTAACGCGGCACTTAATTGAATACAGTTTATTTGCACCAAGGAGTGCAAAGGGGTCAACAAGGTTACCGATAACATATCAAACCCATGATTTCTGTTGACAGAGCGTGCATTTATGTTACGAGACATGTCAGTGATTGTATTTTGGGGTGAGCTGATTCACGGAAATTACCACCCCAACAGATATACCCTGATATAAATAGAAACGCACATGGAGATTTTTGTTAGTCAGTTAAAGGTTGAGTTCGAGTTTCGAGTCTGACAAACAGTCGTCAGATTCAGCACTCTTGGAGCAATGAGGGGCAGCTATGTATGGAAGATAAATAAGTAGAGAAATTCTCACCCTCTTTCTAAGGATAGGTAGAGAACAGGGGTGCCATTCGACCTAATTGTCCAGAGAATGATCCTTGCGTTGCTGTTATGAGTTTTTGTTCTAGACGAGGCGACACGGTCAAGAGATGTGACGAAAATATAAAAAGGTACGTTTCTGTTTTTATTTTATGAATTTCCCCAAAAGGCTGAAATGCCGTAACTATGAATATTGATTCAAAATAAACAGACACCGTTCTTCCCTTCTCTCTCTTCCCCATAGAGACGTAACTGGAGGAGAGGTGTAGTTGGGGATTGCGCAACCCTTGCCTCTCATTACACAGGTAGATACCCTTACAAAAAAGGGGAAATGAAAGAAAAAGGGAGGTGGAAAGGTGGAGTGCTGTTTTTGGTTGTTTTTGCGTTTCAGATATAAATATATCTATCATATATTATCATTTAAGTATGGCAACTGCTAAAGAAATATCAGAATTCTTTAGTTTCAGCGAATTTATAAGGTGAACTTAGTCAACGTCAAATCATTGCAAACCTCGAAATTCCACATTTCACGTTTAACCGAGTGATTGTATAATTGATGATGGAGGCCTTTGTTTAGTCTCGAGAAACAATGGATACCCCCCTGTAAGGACTGCTGCATGTGAAATTATGAAGCAAGGATTATGCAATCTCCAACCACACCTCTCCTGAATTGATACTGCTTGAGTCCAGTAGTAAAAAGCGGTCCATGACGACTGGAAACAATGCCGAGATAAGCCGAGAGGACATACATCACAATGAATTCTAAAATGGTCATCCATTTTAGTACTGACCAGGCTCAATATTGCTTAACTTAGGTAATCTAACGGGAACCAGTGTGTCAACGTGATTACGCTATACATAATTGATCAGCTATTATCTTGCCCTTCAATCAAAAGCAGTTTTCATTATTAATTTCTTTCTTCATGTCTGTTTATAAAGCCGGACTTACCCAACGTATTGCCATAGTCGGCTGCAGATGCTTTAATCCACACATTAAGGTAATGATAATTTTTAAGTATTGTGGGTCTGATGATAACGAGAGTTCCAGTCGGTAAAAATACCTGAAAAGATGAAAAATGGATGATTATATTATACATATATACACACATATACATATATATACACACACACATATGATGATTGCAACGTCTTATCAGACGAGTGCTACTCCCTCAGACACTGTAAGTTCATGAGCCCGAAAATGACATATAGTCCTGCCGGCGAATTCACACGCTCAAGCAGACATGACACTAAAGACGGTCATTGTTATACATACATATATATACACGCACGCACCCATACATATGTACACATATCACACACATATATACATGCGTACATACACAATACTCACACCTACATATACATACACACACATGCAAACATAAACAAGACGGTCATTGGTATACATACATATAAATATATACATGCATACATACATATCTATAAGCATACGCTCATATATACCCATATACATACACAATGCATAATATACAAACATACATATACATACCCACATGCATGCGTACACATATACATGCATATACATCCACATATACACACATATAAAAATACATACACACATATACTTACACATACACATACGTACACCTATGCATATATATATACATACACTTACCTACATATACATACGCATACATATATATGCATTCATATGCATACATGCAGAGGCGACATGACTTAGAGCTTGAAGTATAAACTTAACCTTTTTTAGGATAGTCCATTTGATTGAGAAGGGGGTTTTGTTAGAATTAATTTTTTTTTAATTAAAGTGGTTAGGGAAGTTCCTTGGTTATTATTAGAATTTTGGTTGTTAAAAGAAGTGTGGTTTGGTATTCTTTTGTTAATAAATCTTGAAATAGCGCCGACATATGTATGCACTTTATTAACAGCTCGAGGTCTGAAATTAATATTAATTTGCTGATTTGTACTGGGGAAATAGTCTGCCGTGTTAATTGTATAAATTTACTGGCTGTGGTGTTTTATCATAGAACGGAAGACAGAGCAAACACCTCTTTACTAGACTTTACCGAACTAATTTCACAGCCAATAGCAAATAGTAAAGTGCAGGTAGCAGCAGTAAACGCAAGAGCTGTTAGTAACGAAATGTTGAAGAAGAAAAAAAACTCAGCTCTTTTAAAAAGGAAAAGGAACGTGTGCAAAATCACGTTCCATAGACATTTTTACTTTAATGGAAATATAACACTGGCATACTTCAAAAGGTATAAAGCATCAACTTTCAGTGTTTTGAGCCTGTAATCCGTAACATCTAACCAGAACTTTTTCAAATAAAGTACCTTGGAACTTTCTTGACGAAAACAATTTCGCTTTGCTTATTAGTACAATTATAACATTTCATATGTTATACAAACAGTTTGCACACACACTTTTGCACATGCTGGTTTTCGAGAGTGACAAAAAAAATCAACAAAACAAAGTCTTTTTACATACATGCGCGGTTGCTGGTCTTCCATTCTTTTGATCGTTAGTTTTCCACATGTGGGCTGTGATCCCCCTTGTGGCTGTTAATCTTCTGTTTATCTCAAGACGGAAACACAATGGAGATTTGCTGGTCTTCATAGGTTTTATTTAGAGAGAGGTTGTTCACGAAATGGAGGGAGATTAATATCTAATTCTAATTACTTGCTTTTTTTAGTCTTAAGGATTGCGATGCATGGGCAGAGTCTCGAGGCAAGCTTTATTTAGATTTCTACATTGTCAAGAACATCTCCTTTGTACCACTCCTAACTATCGCCTAGCTAGAACCTCTGTTCTCTCCCTCGAACACGTGACACCATTTCCCTGTCATATCATTCGACATCTTCATTTTTATAGCGTTTTGTTTGGGTAGCTAACCTTTGACCAGTCGCACCGCCTTCAGTTGGTATATTTCTGTTAGCCACCAGGTTATCCTGACATGTAATAATATAACCCTCACCAGAATTCATACTAGTTAACATAATCGCTACTTACTGGCATAGGGCCCCCATATAAACTAACACCTCCAGTCTGTAGTGAAATGTGAAGTAAATGGATCGTAGCATTCACTGCTGTCACCATTCGCATACCATACATGTAGTATTGTGCCATATACAAGCTGGTGCATCGCTCTTAGACAGGGTCTAAAAATAAGTCACGAATCTAATATGCCCATGGCTATCAACCAGACTCCAACCTCTGTTCCATCGCTGAAATATTGCATGTCCGTGTCTGTTTTACAAGTATTTTAGTGGAACTCTTTACC
Source organism: Euprymna scolopes (assembly GCF_053919585.1). NCBI lineage: Eukaryota > Metazoa > Mollusca > Cephalopoda > Sepiida > Sepiolidae > Euprymna > Euprymna scolopes. The sequence goes on along the minus strand of NC_136489.1, from coordinate 1,592,866 downwards.
TTAAAAATTAGGATCATTAGAGAAAGATGTTTTTGGTACATTTGTAGTTTAAAACCCTCTTCTTTTTTCTTTTTTTTTAAGAAAAACTTGGTGAAAAAAAGAAACGAAACAACAACAAAAATTATTTTAGAATGAAGATCTTTTTCATATATAAATCTAACATTAATGATCCAGATTTCCGGACCATTTTATCGTTGTACCTATTTACAATGCCTCCCAACGGGACAGAGTTAGACACCAGGGTCGTTTTTTAACGTGGAGAAAAGGTACAAAAATAAAAATTGTCTCAGTCGTGAAGGGTTGCTCCTCCACCGAAGGAGAACAAGAAATGGAAGTGCAGCATCTGAAGAACAGATGGTATTTATTTGCTCCCCCACCGAGCAAATTAGGCACAAGGCCGATTTTTAATGTGAGGAGTGAAGGGAGGGGAAGGGGAAAAGGGGACCAGCTCCCGAGAGGTGGGAAATGGGAGCTGGTTAAAGGTCAGGCATGTGGGGTTGCCCCCACATCTGGTCTTTGCTAGTCATAGCTAGTCATAGCTTGCAGCATCTGAAGAACAGATACTACACTTTGATCTTGGCCAAAATGATCGTTGTAGTGCTATCAGCAAAAATACTTTACCACTAACTCTAAATGTCTGGAAGTTAGATTCAGGATTAGGAATGTTCCAAAAAATAATTTTTTGCTAAGAAAGAATATTTTCAAAAAATAAATTATTAGGAAGGATGAACTGCAGCTATATCACCATAAATTTGATCGAAAGTGTTCTTTTCTTATGATTTTTTGTCGTTCTGAAATAGTTTATATTAGGTACAAAATTGACTTAACATTAGTAAGAGGAGACAATACAATATCAAAAATAACCAAAACGAAATTGCTCCAGCCAAGAAAGTTTACTAACACAAATGAAACTACTCAAGAAGTTGCAAAGATGTCATTGGATTCTACTAAATTTATTTCCTAAATTGTATTAAAAAAATAAAAATAAATACAGAATGAATAGTTGCTCTTACCTGAGTCTTTTTGCCATAGTTTTGGCTATAGATTTTTAATCCAGGTGTTATATGACCATAACGATACATTTTCATGGTAATAGGCTGGTGTGTGTCATAAGCTGTTCGATTATGACCACATTTGTCCACGATTAGAACATCATCAAAGGCTTTAATAGCTACGGCACAGTTGCAGGAAGCATGGCCTCTACAGGAACGGTAAAACGCTCGAACCTAGAGAGTGGAATCAAAAACACAGTTAGTACTGATGTAGCAAAATGTTTAAAAGCCCTTTTGAGGAAGTTAGGGCTTCCAACATTTAAAAACCTAATACCCGACCTTCCTTCTGATGAAGACAAGTATAATTTAAAATATATTATTAAAAACATCGTGACGTCAGAGCGTATAGTCAATCAGAGTAAATTTACCTTGAGTTGACACTTTATTGACAAAATACAAAGGCAGCCGAGTGGAAAAGGTCAGATCAATGTTGGCTGACACTAGATTCTCAAAAAGTTAATCTTCAGAACAATCTGTTGAAAATTTCATAATAAAACATGTACTCTCTCTCTCTCTCTCTCTTTCTATCTATCTATCGTTATTCTTCAAGAGGGAACATTTTTAATACAGTTGAAATCGGGACTCGGTTCCGAGCAGTTAAAAGTTGGACTCCATTTGAGTCGGTCATAAAGCGTTGGAATTTGGCAGTTGCATAAACTTGGGACTGGTCTTTATTGGCAACGGACGGGTTGTGTCTGTTCAATGTTTCAAGTTTTAAAATGCTCTTTCAATACTAATAGAAATTTATATCTTTATAAAAAGATGTTTTTTTTAAATTTTATGCAGCATTACATTCCAACACTAAAGGTCACAGCAGAACAGTCCCTGTTAGTAATGACGCGAAAAACTCGCAGGAAATCCGTCAAGCAGAGTTAACAGACGTTATAAATGAAAGGAATGTGCCGATCATTTTATCATGTTTTATATTCGGGCAGCTGATTGCCGTGCCAGGGCGTAACAACCCTTTCAAAGACGTCCGCACGGCTTGTACAAACTATGAGGTACCTTAAGTTTGCAGACCTTTTTGTACAGGCATTAAAAATTGTCGTAGACTCTTGAAAATTCAGTATGCTATTGTTATAGATCTTATGATATGACTGACCAATTTTTATAATTTCAAGTCCAAATGAACAGCTACAGCAGGAATTGGAATACACCATACTAAAGCCTAATTGTCACAGCTGATGAATTTCAAAAATGCAATCTGGACGTGAGGTCACGTTAGAAGAACGATATGCAATAAAATTTTGTTTTAAACTTGGAAAAAATGCTACATAAACGTATGGAATGCTTCAGACTGATTTTGGACCATCTTGCATGAATCGAGCATCAGGTTTTCAGAGATTCAAGGAAAGCAGAGTGCCCGTGAGGAATGATGAGAGATGTAGGAAGGGTAAGGAAGTCAAAACACAGAGTTGATTGTGATATATAATCTATCCCGGGTTGCGCCAGCATGTTGGAAATTGTGATTTTACTGGTAGGTTGGTTAGTCCAAAAAAGTTCAAAAGTTTAACAAACATTGTAGCTAGAGTTGACGGTGTCACCTGAGATGTCATTCGGTTCGTGTGGAAGAAAGTGTGGAAAGAAATATAGAGCGTGAAAGGAAATGCTTCCGATTGACCAGTGATGGGAAGAATCGCATCCCCAAGATAAAAGAAAAAAGTATGAGGATTTTATCGCAATATATACACACACACTAGATGTGCTACCTCACTGACTACAGCATGGTCGCCTTCAAGTCTAATGTGAACAAATACTTGATCCGCCATCTTAGATAATCAAATCATCTTAAGTAATCTTCTGCCTATTCAAACCATTGTATTCAGATTTTTTGTGGCGGCCATTTTCGTCAAACTGACGACATTAATTCTCGAGTGAAAACAAGGCCTTGATAAGTGCGAAACATTAGTGAAAACCGACTCTCTTGATTGCTACTACAGGAGATAAGATCATATGTAACAAAGAACAACGACCGCCTCCAAATATCTTCACAGAATTATATCAAATGACTTTGAGAACTGTTATTCGGATGAAAATATAAGCAATTAAGTCCTGCAAATCCCAACTAATTTTAACAACAGATTTTTTTTTTTTTTTTACATGGAGTTCACCACTTATCAAGGCCCAATGGCCACTCAGGGATAAGGGTTATTGTGTGTACAGTAATCAAAGGGATAGTGTAGCAATAGTATTGGAGAATTGGTAAGGTGTCATTACTTAGGGGGTGGGCGGTTCATCAGGAATTTGTTTGTGTTGGACTTGAAGACATTCAGGTTTAAGGGAAACAGGCAAGCGGAACAGAGTTCCACAGGCGTGCAGTTCTAAGAAAGAAGCTTTGTTCATGGTATCTACGTTTTGATTTGGGCACAGATAATGCGTGGGGAAAATTATTGACGGTGGTTTCAGCTAGTCGGGTGTTTTTTGAGAAAGATTGGCGAGGGGGGACCAGAGAATGGAGCTCAGACGAGCACCTGCCATGGAAATAACGATAGAACAATGACAGGCTCGCTACGTCTCTTCTGTGGGAAAGAGGTTGCAGGGTAGAGAAAAGGGCATCCCCCACTAAGCCACGGAGTCTATTTTGTACTCTGTCAAGGCAGGATAGGCTGTTTTTAGCAGCCCCTGCCCAGATATGGCAGCAGTACTCCATCTTTGGACGTACTTGGCTTTTATATAGATAGAGAATTGCATCATTAGTGAGATATCTTCTGGAGCGGTAGAAGGATCCCAGCGACCTTGGCCACAGACTTGATGTATGTGTTCCATTTAAGATCGGGTGTAAAGGTCAAACCCAGGAGCTTATCAAATCCTGGGGCCTCCCTTAGACGAGAGCCATCCATTTCAATTGATGCCAGATGGGGATCAGAGCGTTTATGATGTAGAGATAGGAGCTTGGTCTTAGATGCATTAAAGGTAACCAGCCACCTCTTTCCCCACTGTACCACGCGCTCAAGATCAGAGGAGAGAGAATCAGAGAGAACATCATCATTTACAGCCTTTGATGTGTTGCCATAGATGGTCGTGTCATCAGCATAGATGTCAACAAAAGATTTTAGTATGTGTTTTGGGAGATCATTGATGTAGACCAGGAAGAGAGTTGGGCCCAGTATGGACCCCTGAGGGACTCCAGCATTAATACTGTGGGCCTCTGATTTCTGCCCATCAACCACTACTCTTATAAGCCTATCAGATCTTTCATTCCTTCGCTCTTCCCCTTTTTTTTTACATGAATATGTTATATTCCAATTTCAAAATTCATTTTGTGTTCTTTTTTCTTGTCGTGGTCAAATATATATCTTCCATCCTGTATATTTCTAAAACTACATACCTAATTGAACAAAATAACAATAAATCAGAGCGATCAACGTCGGACACGTTATATAAAAATTGCAGCAGCCTGACACATGTAAAAATATGAATAACAATAGGTCGTTTAAGGAATATACTCAAACACCGAGTTAGTCAATGTATACACGATTAAAATAAGTGTATTAATTCAAAGGTATATAAAAATTTAGAATCTTGAAATTTAGTTTTCAAATTAAAACTTAACTTACCTCTAAACCCAATGTTTTGTGTTTATAGAGTATAAATTCGCCCTCGAAAAAATTGTTGAAGAAACTGAAAGTAACAAACGTGAATTAAGTGGAATATTTTAATTTTATTGAATCGTAATAAGTCTACATTCTGTAAGCTAAGGGTATGTAGATGTACACCGTCTAAGTATACAAAAACGTGAGTATTATGTAAGTAAACAAGAATAAAATATTGTTCAAATAAAGACAAAAATCTATATTTTCAGCAAGAACACGCCATCTTATATTATCTAAACAAAGAATGCCAATTTTGAGTAAAGTTTATCTTCAGTTCAGCAAATAATTAGAAAGTCTGCATTATGTAAGAAAGCAATACTTAAGTTTACATTTTTTATTAACAGAATATTGTGATTTAAAAGATGTAAAATGCGATACACTGCTGCCAAAAACTCTGCTATCAAAACTCAGCTCCAAATCTCGATGCTCTACTCAACACGACGCACTGCTGACAACACTTGCTACTCTGGCATCCGAATCCAAAATCAACCCTGTCTCTGAAAAATCAGGTGAAAGTATCGTATTTTCATGTTGAGTGATAATATTGCAATCATATAAAGAGAAAAGGCGGACATTTTTTTTCTTCATTCGTTTTGTCTACACGGAATACAGACTGCACACAAACAGGTTTGCACTAATTTTTAACTTCTTAATTACAAAAGAACAACTTATTTTGGCTTTGTTAGCTTTTTAGACCATAAATATGAAAGTCTATATTATGTATAAGAACAACACTAAAATCTGTGGTAGATTAGAAATGTGTGAGACAAACAGTCATAAGCAAGTTACTAGCTGGTATAAGCCACCCCTTTTTCTTTCTGTCTTACCCTTTCTTTATCTTTCTTTTTCATTCTTTATCCTGAAAGAAGGAGTCATCAATGAAGTCAGTTTCTTTAAACTGCAATAGGGAGTCGGATTTTTACATAAAGATGTGAACCCACATTTTTCAACCAGTGAAAATGATTCTGGCTTGCTTTAAATTCCAAAGGTAACAAACCTTCGTCAAATTATCAAACCTTATAAAAATAGTGACATTGTCAAAGAAATCAGTTCTTTCGGTTGACACCTCAGCATCAACAACACCCATCCAAGAAAGATCGACTAGATTATGTCAAACTGAAATTCCTTTAAGCCCGTTGCCTTCTTAACCACCCAGAAGCTAAACTCACCCCCCTCTCCATCACCCTCTCTCTCTCTCTCACACACACACACACAACTTCGAAACGAGCTTTCTAATAGTTGTGCTTATTCTTATCCAAGGACTTTACACCTTGTCACCAGTATTTCAAATTATATTTTACATCTCTATAAAATTGTTGGTTAAACCTATTTCTTGTTTCTTAATTTTTGAGATGAGGAGTGATAATTCATGTTATTTGAATTATTCGGACTATTATTCTCCTCTTGAGTGTTATTTTCACAACATTTCGGTTGGTGTAACCTCCGATCTGTTTCAGTTGTATCTTGTTCAAGAATTTGCACAGAATTTCGAACAGAAGCCTTTATTTAATCCATGCGAGTAAGGCCTAAGTAATTCACAATTATACAATTGTGAATTGCTTTGGACTTACTATTTTGAGTATTACCTCCACTGGGGATTGAACCTTCAACCTTCAGAAGATTGTAACTTACAACTGAATTTTACCAACAACTTTATCCACTAAACCACGGGTCTTTGCTTTTATTCACAAAATCTTGTAATAAAATTTAACACTTGGTAAATGGTGACACATTCATGTTTTTATTTTTTTCATTCGTCAATTTAGTTACATTTATATTCATTGTTAACGTTGTTCATGGCATTTTTCAAAGACGTTACTGTTGTCAAAATACACTATATGAATGCAAGAGCAGCTCTAAAGATCTACATTATTTAAACAAAGTATGTGAAACTCTACATACTTAAAGAGAATTAAAGTGTACATTATTTAGCAAGCAATGCTAAAGTTTACATCAATTTATACAAAAAACACGGAAGTCTATTTTATATTAACAAAGTCTATAAAGATCTACACATAACTCTGAAAACTCTGCATTATTTAAGCAAATACTTATCTTATATACAGAGTAGATCAGCATATTCACAGTTTCCTTGAAACAAATTTTTTTTAATACAAGACATACTGAAATATAAATAAGGTTTCCATTCTAATATGTTCTTAAAACGTTTTTTAACCGATTTTTGCAATTTTGTATGTAATCTGATAGATATTTTATTTGAGAATGGCTTAATTATCAATGAATTGGTGTGATCTTAATTCGTACACTATTGGGAACTAGTCTCCCTGCTCCCATCGCATGTAATCAGATTTTATTTAATAAGATATATATTTTTGTATGCACCGATTCTTCTTTTTAACTCAAGCATTTTGACTGATTTTTAAGCATAAATTTGATTAATCACATTAAATTATTATTTTTACTTGTGCAAAATATAACGATTTGGTTCAATTAATAATTGATTTCTTATGGGATTGATTTCCAGAGGTTGAACCGGCTTCCTCTGAAGAAGGAATTGTCAAGGAAATATTAAATTCACAGACTGTCCCCAGTCGCCTGAAACATTTACTGCATTTTTGGTCAGGAAGCCAGTATCTGGTAGCACGTGATTCCCTGACAGTTATTATCATTCTAGGTCAAAGTGGACTTGTGAGCAATGGTAACTAAGCGGCAACTCCGCATTCCCCACAAGCCCCAAATGAGGCCTCACCACTGGATGTCTTTTCAAATCATACCCGGGACTACATGAAGTTCTACAAACTCATTGTATTTTGCAATCCCATCAGAATTACAAGATGCATCATTAAGAATTAGCAATGCAATAATTACTTTGATGCCGTGAATCTGAATCACAATACATTATTCACATAAACATTTAGCTTGAGTGTTTTATGACATTTCAAATTTTTCAGGATTTCTGGCTGAAACATAAAATATAATTAACAAGTAGATTTATTTCATGCAGCGTGTCTTGGCCAAGAATAGCCTGGCGGTGGCCATCCCTCTTCAAACTCCGAGCACATGCAGCACTTGGTATTATCAAATGGTCACCCATTTTAGTATTGGCCGGGCTAAACGTCGTTTAGCTTCAGTGATCTAACGAGAACTGGCGTGTCAATGTGATTATGGCATATTCCAATATAATAATTGATCATTTCTATTGTCCTGATCGTTTGGGTAACAAGGTTCAAATGACAAAGAAACACGTAAGTGGAAAAAGAACAATTGGGATTAAATAAAGTGTTCAGTTCAAAATTTTGTGCAGGTTCTGAAATATAACAGGAAGGTTTCTAAAAATTCGAAAAGATGCGTCTGAAGAATTGACACGTTAAGAACCAACTAAAGGTAGGAATAGTGGTCAAAATAATCCAAATTTTCATATTCTTTCTTTGTGAATTTCACACAATAATGATATTACCTTCCGTCGAATGTTGTGATGTGTGGGTCGTTCATTGACATACAAATTGATGGAGCGTCTCGGTCAATTATGGAAAACTGGAAATAAAGAAATTGTATCAGACAAAAGTTTTGTTACTAGTGCAGTTTACAAGCTGAAATTATGAGGTTATTATTTAGAAGCGCATTCTCTTAAGATTGTTAACTCCTTTCACCTAACTAATTAATAAACAAAAGATATCGTAAAACTGAATTAAGCTTGAAAATCCTAGTTTTAAAAAATGGCACGGTGAGCCATAAACTACTGCAATAAAAAAGGTTTTTATTTAGTTCGAAATATCAAAAGAAAAAGAATTAGCAATTATTTGATAAGGAATTTCCATTTAGAGTGAAATAATCAATCGAATTCAACTTTTTGAACTTTTTCACCAAAACATCCGTTTTTCTTCATAGCGTGTAGTGAATTATTTCTATGATCCTCCATTTTTAATTTTTAGAGAGTTTGGCGTGAAATATTTCTCCTAGAGTTATATATCTTTTTAAAAAATACACAAAAAATAATTGACTATGAAGAAACAGTTAATCAAGTCTGTTGCCAAGATCGCTGGAAAAATGGTAGGATCCTTCTACCGCTCCAGAAGATATCTCACCCCTGATGCAATTCTCTATCTGTATAAAAGCCAAGTACATCCAAGGATGGAGTACTACTCTTTACAAAGTACTACCGACCTGGAAAGCAGCTTTTTCTCACCCTTTGTCAGAAAAATCATTCATTAGAAATGAGGACTAAAAGACAAAAAAGGAGAAGCGAGAGGTACTGGAGCTGCCGATAACACATCCACATGCATTATCTACTCTCCATTGAGAAAAAAAAAAATTTTAAATAAAAAATAAAATAAAATAAAATAAAATAAAAGGGGAGAAGGACTTATTAATATCTACTTATCATAAGTCCGTGGCCCCATTCCTGGCTTAGGATAGTACTTGAAGATAGTCTCCCCTCCCATGTTAATGCATGGATACTTTTTGCCATTATCTAGGTCGAGCTGAGATGTTAAACCGTTCCAGTTCCACCCCATAATAAGTATGCTATAATGAAACTTTTATCAAATTGAAAAAGTCTGGGTTTTTTTTAACTCGTTTAAAAAGCTGGTTAAAAAGTAATACCTTTAACTAGAAGTAATGCATACTTTAGAAGAAGAAAAAAAGCCGCGTGTTTTTGAGTTGAGATAATATGCAAATATAATTTGGGAAATGTTCAATTTCATGGGAGACTTTTTTTTCTCGTTTTAAATATAAGAAAAAAGATTGGTTAATAATAGTGTTTATGACAAAAAAGATTTAGGAGAAAGATAAGAAAACAAGACAAATATTCAGGATTAAAGTCAAACCTGTGATAAGGAAAAGAGAAAAAAAATAAAAAATAAAAAAGTAAACATGTTAGTGTTTTTAGATTAGTAGGCGGCAAAAGTTACGAGCAGAAAAGTTTCTTAGCTTTTGGGACCGTAGAGTTCGACTTAGCTTGGAGTCGATAGCTTAAAATAACTTTTATTGACTATGGTAAATTTATTTCTTGTATATTTATACTATTATATATATAACATTTTCTCTTTGTAAGGAAACATCATTTTGTTGATCACTCTTGGCTACGAATGGAAACAAAGTTTATATTAAAAAAATATATTTTCGCGAAAATTATCTTTACTTTCATCATATTTTGCTTAGGGTAAAACTTTTGAGTATCAAAACCTATCTCTTTACAACCCCTCCTTTCATAACCTATTGTACTTTCATCAATCACAGTCCATTTTCTGTAGGCTGTTTTTGAACCTTGTCAACGATGTGTACTTCTGTTAGTATAATATAAAGCTGAACGTCTGTGTGTGTGTGTCTGGTCACGAATAGGCTCCTATATGGTTGACTATTATAGAAACTGATTACATATAATGATAGAAGATGTATCGAGACACAGGAATGCGTATGTTTGATCTGGTATAATGATGATTCATTAAAATTGTGGGATCTGCGTACGCACCTTGTCCACAAAGTATGGAAATAAAAAATTAAAAAAAAAAACGTTTATAAGTGTTTTTGATATAGATATACATAAGAATACTTTGATGAGTATGTTTTAACTTAAATAGGGAGGGTATAATAAAATTGTTGGGTCTGAGTTCGCGCCTGGCCTCCATAGAATGGAAATAGGCACAAACTTTAATAAAAACTTTTCATATCTATCTGCATAAGTATACTTTGATAATTATGTTTCAGTTTGAAGAAATATGGTATAATAAAATTATGGGGTGTTCGTTCGCGCCTAACCTCTACAGAATGGAAATATGTCACAAAGTTTAACAAGGTTTTTTAATATAGATCCACAGAATATTGTAATAAGTGTTTCAGTGGGAACAGGTATGGTATAATAAATTATGGGGTTTATCTATTTTATTTTTACTTTCATCATATTTTGCTTTGGTTTTGATACTCCAAAGTTCGAAGCTATCGCTTTACAACCCTTCCTTTTCATAACCTATCATACTTTCATAAATCAGAGTCCATTTTCTGTAGACTGTATTTGAACCCAGTCAACGACAGGTACTTTTGCTAATATATATATATATATATATATATATATATATACTATGAAGTTGAGTTTTTGTCACATTGACATTGATATTAAAAGTCTACTTTTTCTAATTAAAAATTATTAAAAATATTCATTAATGTAGGTAATCCAATTTTCTTGTAATAAAAAGAAGTGCTTATTTAATTAGAATATTTATTATTTTACGTGATGACTTGTTTGATTTTTAAACATGCCGTAACGATAAATTCTCCATGCCCCCGTTCAGTCTCGAAAGACAAAGGATACCCCTGTAGGAGCAGCTGCGTGTGAAATTGTGAGACAAGGGTCACGCAATCATCAACCACACCTGAATCGGCACTGTTTGAGTCCAGTGGCAAGGAGAAGTCCAGGACGACTGGAAACAATGCTGAGATAAGCGGAGAGCACATACAGCACTTAGAAGTCCCAAATAGTCACCGATTTAGTACTGACCAGGTTCAACGTTGCAGGAACCGGTGTGTCAACATGATTATGCCGTACGATAAATTAATCTTTATAAAATAAAAGTAAAAGTGCGTTTTAAGTGTGAAAAAGTCGATTAAAATCATTAATTACATTGACAATTTATTCATTAAAAAAATAAGCAAAAAAATCATTTATTAATTGTTAAATAGAATACATTGAGGCTGCTGCGAGGAAGGTGGGCTCTCTCTACCGTGCTAGAGGGCTACTCAGGATTAATGCTTTACTCTCTCTATAAATATAAAGGAAAAGATCCCTCCCACCATAAGCCATTCTCCACCACTTCCGCCATAGCAGCGAAACTCGAATGATAAGTGTCAGTGAGTGAAAAACTTTCCAACGTGAAAGAGAATCCTTTTTGGCAAAGAAGAAATCAGTTTAATGAATATCTGAACACGTGGAAATTCCAGACCGGTATCTTTAAAATTATTTCAGTGCTAAATTGTCATAATTTCTTTGTTTGAAGTGTCTCTTGGGAAGAAGAAAGAATGAACACTCTTAAATTGAAATTACAGTAACCTATATCTATTGCATTTTTTCATTCGTAATTATGGGAGGGGAATTTATCTTCAAATATCTTAATATTCAAATTAAAGCGACGGACTTCTAAGTAAATATTAATAAGTCCTTACACCCCATTCTTTTTGTTTTTTTTTAATGGAGAGTAGACAACGCATTGTGGATGCGTTATCGGCAGTTCTCGTTACTCTCGCTTCCTCTTGTTTGTCCCTCAGTCCTCATTTCCAATGAGTGATGTTTCTGACAAAGGGTGAAGAAAAAGCTGTTTTCCAGGACAGCAGTACTTCGTAAACAGTAGTCTGAGATGTCGGAAATTTTCTGTTCCTATGTCTATCCTCGTGGCCATGTCACTAGTAAGGGTGCTGGAGGTAAACGTTTCATCTGGGCTGACGTTATCCGCCTGATAGTCAGGGACCCGAACCTTGGATTAACCACTAAGGAGGCTGTCCTATCAGCAGGTGCAAAGTACCAGGGCTGCTGTATTGCCATTTGGTGAATGGATTCTGGACCATGCAGTAGTTTCTGGTAGGGCCTCTCGATGCCATACTAGTGGGTAATTGTTACGGCTTTACCTGTTCATGTGCCACAAAAAAAAAAAAATTCTTGTCTTTTTCTCTCTTATTTTCCCTCTCTATCCTGCTCCAACCAAGTCTACCGACCTGCTCCACAAACCCCAATACCTCAACAATCATGACAAATCTCCAAAAAAGAAACACGAATAAACCTAGAACCCCATCCTCCAACGTAGACCCCTACTACCAGATCTCCTTCTCCAACATCAGGGGTCTCCGTTCCAACCTTCCAGAGGTTGAAACACAATTACAGGAGACGAAACCGATATATTCTTTTCAAGTGAAACTGGCATAGGGCCAACCACTTCTCTAGACGAATTCATAATTAAAGGACACTCCAACTTAACATCTAAATCTGACCCCCAGGATCGCCATGGGCATGGAATATGTGCCTACGTCAAAGATGGCGTTCCATGTGGTAGGGATATCTCCAGATAAGACCCTACTTTACCTTATATGTGCTTCCGGGTTGCACTAGCTTACACCACTGCATTTATATTTGGCCTCTATCGCCTCCACAACAGTGGGGTTACTATCTTTAAGAGCATATCTGAGAAAATTGACCACATCCTGTCTGCTCATCCTTTGGCTAACATTCACATTTGCGGTGACTTCATTGTCCATAATGTGGAATGGCTGACCCACTCAAATAAAACCGATGACGAGAGGAGGTTTTGTCATGATTTTGCCATTGCCTATGACCTCACTCACATTGTTCATGAACCCACCCGTGTGCCCAATACACCCGGTCAATATATGCAAGCCTCCTAGACATTTCCCTCACAATCATTAAATCATTTCCCTCTGATAGGTTAATAAGAGTAGTGGTTGATGGGCAGAAATCAGAGGCCCACAGTATTAATGCTGGAGTCCCCCAGGGTTCCATCCTGGGCCCAACTCTCTTCCTGACCTACATCAATGATCTCCCAAAACACATATTTTAATCATTCGTTGACATCTATGCTGATGACACGACCATCTATGGCAATACATCAAAGGCTGTAAATGACAAAGTTCTCTCTGATTCTCTCTCCTCTGATCTTGAGCACGTGGTACAATGGGGGAAGAGGTGGCTGGTCAAACCAAGCTTCTATCTTTACATCATAAACGCTCTGATCCCCATCTGGCATTAATTGAAATGGATGGCTCTCGTGTAGGGGAGGCTCCATGTTTTGACAAGCTTCTGTGTTTGACCTTTACTCCTGATCTGAAATGGAACACGTACATCAAATCTGTTGCCAGGGACGCTGGGAAAATGGTGGGATCCTTCTACCGCTCCAGAAGATATCTCACTACTGATGCAATTCTCTATCTGTATAAAAGCCAAGTACGTCCAAGGTACTGCTGCCAAATCTGGGCCAGAGCTGCTAAAATCAGCCTATCCTGCCTTGACAGAGTACAAATTAGACTTTGTGGTTTGGTGGGGGATGCCCTTTTCTCTTCCTTGTAGCCTCTCTCCCACAGAAGAGACGTTGCGACCCTGTCTTTGTTTTATCGTTATTTCCATGGCAAGTGCTCGTATGAGCTCCAATCTCGAGTTCCCCCTCGCCAATCTTGCACGAGAAACACCCGTGTGGCTAAAACTACTGTCAATAATTTTCTCCACTCTTTATCTGTGCCTAAATCCAAACGTAGATTCCATGAGCAGAGTTTCTTTCTCAGAAGTGCACGATTGTGGAAATCTCTTCCATTTGCCTGTTTCCCACCTGACTACAACTTGGATGTCTTCAAATCCAACATAAACAAATTCCTGACAACCCCCCCTCAAGTAAAACACTATCAAATCTCCAATACTAATGATTACTACAATACTATCTCATTGCTTACTGTACACGCAATAACCCTTATCCCTGAGTGGCCCCCGGGCCTTGATAAGTGGTGACCCCCATGTAAAAAAAAAAAAAAAGAGAAGAAAAATTCATTGGTTTGTATTTTTAAGTAGTTTGTAAAAAAAAAAAAAATTGTTTTTTCAATTCAGGAACCGGTGTAAAAAAAAATCAAAATGGTAGTGACTTTGAAATGGAGAGCCCCGTTTTCAATTTGAAGGAGGGGCACCTGAGCATTCTGTGTTAATAATTTAAAGAGTTCCGTCAACGTAAGGAATATTTATAAGCATATTTTAATGTTTTCAGTTATTTTGTGCTTGAGGCATATTCGATTATGGCATGTGTATTTTATATAAAAATTCATTTAAGTAGTTATCGCCTTAAATTTCGTTTTAATTTCGGTTCGCTGAAATTATTTCACGTAAAGATTATTAAAAACTATTTCAAAACAAAAAAAAACATGAACTGAACTTTTATTGACTATGGTAACATTTATTTCTTGTATATTTATTTTTTCGGGTAGTCGTTTGTTGGCTTTTCTGCTAAATACTCTTACTAAATAATATCGACGAAATATCGAAAAACAAAAAAACATAACAGTTTTGAAAAATAATGAAGCTTTACTTACTTTAGTAAAATAATCCGAAACAGCAAAATGGGGTATTAAAAAAGTAAACACGTAGTTACTTTAGTTTTTTAAATCAAAGAATCGATATAAATATGAATAAGAAGAAAATGGCGCCCTTTTCAAGCAGAACAGCTTCGTTTCAGTTTTACAGTATTGAATGGTGTAGTATTGCACCGTCGGATTCAGGGTTTTACTGTTGTAATGTAAAGAACACGCAGAAAAGGTTGTATTCAACTGAATTCCTTCTAGTACACTTACAAAAAAAAGCTTAAACAGATATATAAATAAAAATAAAAAGGTTATGTAAATGTTTTTAAAAAGACACGTAATCAGGTGAGCAGGATTTTTTCATTCTTTTGACACGATAACAAGTAACGTTCTTATTTTTTATTATTTATCTATTTTCGAAAGAGTGGCACGTGCAAGTGGAGAAGGAAAAAAACAGAGTGATGCAAAATTTGTGTCAAGAATTGTCTAAAGTTCCGGCTTTATTTTTTTTTTTTGGCTTTCACTTTAATAAGAACGTGAATTTATGAGGTGAATTTATTCAACAAAATATGATTCAACTCAAAAAAATAAATAAAAGCTAACGTGAATTAAGATTAAAGTTAAGGTGTTATTGTGGACCCTCACCCCTTTTAAAAAACCTTGTTAGACTTTGTGACATATTTACATTCTATGGAAGGCAGGCGCGAACGAACACCCAATAATTTTATTATACCATATTTCTTCAAACTGAAACATAATTATCAAAGTACACTTACGCAAATAGATATGAAAAGTCTTTGTTAAATTTTGTGCCATATTTCCATGGAGTACAGGCGCGAACGCAGACCCCACAATTTTATTATACCCTCCCTATTTAAGTTGAAACATACTCAAAGTATTCTTATGTACATCTTTATCAAAAATCCTTGTAAACGTTTGTTTTCTTTCATTTTTTATTTCCATACTTTGGGGCCAGGCGCGAACGCAGACCCCACAATTTTTATGAACCACCGTTCTGCCAGATCAAACATACCCATTCCTGATCCTCGATACATCTTCTATCATTACCTGTAATCAGTTTTTTAAAATAGTCAACCATATAGGAGCCTATTCGTGACCAGACACACACACACAGACGTTCAGCTTTATATTATATATATATATATATGTGTGTGTAGAGAGAGAGAGAGAGAGAGAGAGAGAGAGAGAGAGAGACAGACAGAGTGTGTGTGTGTGTGTGATCGTGACTTCTTGACAGAAGACCATTTTTTTGCGTTATTGTTGATTATTTACCAATTTCCATGTACTTTTTAAAAACATTCCTTTGTTTATATTATTCAATTTAATACTTTTTGTTATTTGTTTTTATTTGATTGTTTTTATATATACATTACTTGATTTGCAGACCATAGAGCAATTAGAACATCTGTGCTCTGCAGTGTTTTTCTGATTAAAGAAATAATAGTGGGAACTCAAAGAAAGCGGACGTTGTTGAATGGAAAAATAAACATAATATATATATATATATATCAAAGAAAGCGGACGTTGTTGAATGGAAAATAGTAAGACAAGTAAACAGCTGTAGAGAACTAGACGATCCATGTAGATTATGCCTTCATGAAAAATTTGCTATCCTATACTTAAAAGAACCCCAAGATCTATTAAACTGTAGGAGGAGAATTTTTTTTTTTACAAGGTAATCACTATTTATGAAGGCCCGGAAGCCACTCGAGGATAAGGTTATTGAGTGTACAGTAATCAATGGGATAGTATTGTAGTAATTGTTAGTATTGGAGATTTGATAAAGTGTCTTACTTAAGGGGTGTGGTCATCAGGAATTTGTTTATGTTGGACTTGAAGACATCCAGGGTGGGAAACAGGAAAACGGAACAGAGATTTGTTCTTGGAATCTATGTTTTGGTTTTGGCACAGATAAAGAGTTATGAAAATGTTTATAGGTGGTTTCAGCTAGACATGTGTTTATTGTGAAAGATTGACAAGGGGGGACCAGGGATTGGGGCTCAGACGAGCACTTGCCATGGAAGTAACGATAAAACAAAGACAGGCTCGCATCGTCTTTCCTGTGGGAGAGAGGTTGCAGGAACGAGAAAAGGGCATCCCCCACTAAGCCACGAAGCCTATTTTGTACACTATCAAGGCAGGATAAACTGTTTTTAGCAGCTCCTGTCCAGATGTGGCAGCAGTACTCCGTCCTTGGACGTACTTGGCTTTTAATAGATAGGGAATTGCATCAGCAGTGAGATATCTTCTGGAGCAGTAGAAGGATCCTACTATTTTTCAAGCGACCTTGGCAACTGACTTGATGTACGTGTTCCATTGCAGGTCAAGAGTAAAGGTCAAGCCCAGAAGCTTATCAAAACATGGAGCTTCCTCTAGACAAGAGCTATCCATTTTAATTGATGCCAGATGGGGATCAGAGTGTTGATGTAAAGATCGGAGCTTGGTTTTAGATGCATTAAAAGTAACCAGCCACCTCTTCCCCCACTGTACCGCTCAAGATCAGAGGAGAGAGAATCAGAGAGAACTTGGTCATTTACGGACTTAGATGTGTTGCCATAGATGGTCGTGTCATCAGCGTAGATGTCAACGAATGATTTAATGTTTTGGGAAATAGCGAACAACTGTGTTCACAGAATAAACTTTACTCTAGAATAGCGATACAAAATAACTTTAAAATTAACAATAACAGTAGAAAATAAATAAATAAAATAAACATACATATACATAAATTATGATATATATATATATAAAATAAACATACATATACATAAAGAATCACACACACACACACATATATATTTATAAACTAACATACTATTCAAATATATAAAGGAAAAAAAAAAAGAAAATCCTATTTAACTACAACTATGTTGAAAATAAGTCAACTTACTAAATATCTATGCCCCCTGCGAAAAAAAGTAGACATAAAGGAAGGGGTGACCGTAAGGTCAAATGTGCCTTTGTCCTGTAAGTGCCTGCCCCTTGGCTTATGCGGAGGGGCGCGGTGAAAAGTAGGAAGCTGATTGGCTAACTAAAAATTCAATAGAATGTGCATATATAAAAACGCGAGATGACCACAACCCTTCGCATAATCCTGACGAATTCTTACAAGAATGAAACGCAGAATATTCTGTGTAGCTTAATTACCATATATATTTTTATAACTTACTATATATATATATATATATATATATATATATATATATATATATATATATATATATTATGTTTATTTAGGTAACATTTGTTCTTATAAACATGAATTAAAACAGTTGAGATGTTCTATTTATTCACTTTTTTAATCTATATTATTGTCAAATATCGATACAGTTTATAAGAAATATCTGAAAGGGCAAAAGTGATTAAAAGTTTACCTTTTCTTGTGTGATGATCTTATCGAGTTTGGTCATGTTGCTAATAAAAGATGCAACAATATTAAAAAATCCGGTTTTGTTTCCATCAATTTTATTATCTGACACGGCTTTCACAACGATCGTGTGGGGAAGATGCCAGTTGGTCTCATTGATTTCAGCTTGACAAGTTAGACGGTTGTCAGATTTACCATCCAGGTGCCAACTGGTGACCAGTTGTGGCACCGTATCACCGTCAATGCATTTGAGTTCACTATCACTGATGCCACTCTTTATCTTTAACCATATTTTCCAATTCCGTGGATCATTGGGAAGTATCGACCTGCCTAAGACGTGCGGTGGGGCCATGTTGACCAACTTGAATGTTTTTTCAGGACCTCCTTCATTGAGAACCAGACTTTCACTGGACGTTATCACCTGTAATATAAAAGTAAAAAACAAGAGAAAATAAGGGATTTAACAAGACGGTTAAATCAAATAAATTGGGATAATCAGACAAATTATTTGGAAAGACGAAAACTATTTATTACTTAAATTTTAGAAAGAAGAAAAAGTGATACACAAAACACCCCATATTCTTTAATTTAGTATAATAGCATATATAGATCTACAGCAGATGTGCTTACAGTTATATCTCATAGGATTAGCGAATCTCTCGATGGAGGCTACCTTTCTAGGGCAATTGCTCTTGACATATCAAAGGCCTTTGATATGGTATGGCATAAAGGTTTAAATCATTTCTCTCTGATAGGTTCATAAGAGTAGTGGTTGATGGGCAGAAATCAGAAGCTCTCAGTATTAATGCTGAAGTTCCTCAGGGGTCCATCCTGGGCCCAACTCTATTCCTGATCTACATTAATGATCTTCCAAATCACATCCTTACATCATTCGTAGACATTTATACTGATGACACTGCTATCTATGGTAGCACATCTAAGACCGTAAACGACCAAGTTCTCTCTGATTCTCTCTCCTCTGATCTTGAGCAAGTGGTACAATGGGGAAAGAGGTGGCTTATTACTTTTAATGCATCTAAAACCAAGCTTTTATCTTTTTTTTTTTTTTTTTTTACACAGTGATTACCACTTATCAAGGCCCGGAAGCCACTCAGGGATAAGGGTTATTGCAAATACATAATCAACGTGCTGATCCCTACCTGGCATCAATTGAAATAAATGGCTCTCGTCTTGGGGAGACCTCATGTTTTGACAAGCTTCTGAGTTTGACCTTTACTCCTGATCTTAAATGGAACATATACATTAAATCAGTTGCCAAGGTCGCTGGAAAAATGGTGGGATCCTCCTATCGATCCAGTAGATAGCTCACTGCTGATGCAATTCTCTATCTATATAAGAGCTAGATACGTCCAGGGATGGAGTACTGTTGCCACATTTGGGCAGGAGCTGCTAGAAAGGACTTATCCTGCCTTGATAGAGTTCAAAATAGACTTTGTAGCCTCGTAGGGGAAGGCCTTTTTCTCTTCCCTGCAACTTCTTTCTCATATAAGAGATGTTGCAAGTTTGTCTCTGCTTTATCGTTATTTTCATGGCAAGTGCTCGGCTGAGCTCTAATCTATGGTCCCTCCTCGCCAGACTTTCGCAAGACACACCCGTCTCGCAGAAAACACTATCACTAGTTTCCCCCACTCTTTATCTGTGCCTAAACCTAAACGTAGATTCCATGAACAAAGCTTCTTTTTTTAGAACTGCACGCCTGTGGAATTATCTTCCTGCTTTCCAGCTGACTACAGTATGGTTGCCTTCAAGTCTAATGTAAACAATTTTTGATGAACCGTTCCATTTAAGTTAACATATTTACCGAATTTTCATTACTAACAGTTACTATATTGTCCAATTTCTACTGTACACTCTTTAACCCTTCTCCTCGAGTGACCTCTTGGCCTTGATAAGTGGTGATGCCTATGTAAATATATATATATATATATATATATATATAAAATCACGATAGAAAAGTATATAGTAATATGTATAGATTGATTCATTTCTTCAATAAGAGTAAACATCAATTGGGGTGTAGGGTAAGTGAGAACCCTGTATTCCATGCTATTTCGAAGCCTAATGCTTCTTATCAGAAGAGGAGAGAAGATGATAGGTAACATAATAGGGCTGCGACGTCTAGTGATATTTACACATGATAGGTAGATAGACCTTTTCTTTCTTCTCGTATTTTTGGGTTCACTGATTTTAGACGTTATTTTATATGAATGTGAATATGAACACTAGCCAAACCTACTTCTTTGTCATTTCTGACGAAGAGTATACACTAGTATATTTCTATAAATTTGTAGTTCTTGAACTCCTCATGGAGATTTGGAGATAGAAACCCCTCCAGATAGTCATATATATATATATATATATATATATATATATATATATATATATTCTGAAAGTATGTTATCCAAACTAGTTTTTTCTTCTTTTTGCTAAAGGGTCAACAGTTATAAATGCCCAAAGGCCATTCGAGAATAAGTGCTATTGAGTGTTAACAACGTGATGATCGGTAATGGTTGAAATTGCGTAAAAATTTATCATTGAAGAGGTCAGCTCAACAAGAACTTGTTTATGATGGACTTTAAAACGACCATGTTATATTGAGCTAGTAAGTAACCCTGCGGTATTGTGTTACACAGACAGGCAGTTCTAGGAAAGAAGTTTTGTATATTTTATTTTGATTAATTGGAGATCTGTGTTCGCTTGACATCCATAAAAATGAATTACAGCTTTTATTTTATTTATAACTTGAACATTATAGAAATAAAAAATAACAATGGAAATGGTAATATGGATTTTAAGGAATGGAGCAGAAGTGTACAAGTATTGAATCTTTGGAAATTCAAGGTTTGCCTTCAGAGGGTTAAAGACTCTAAATTTACCGTTATTATCATCTTTAATGAAAGAGACCGTAAACGTTACTAATAAAGACTAGCACAAAATCAATGGGTTTAACAGAATACCCCTACCAGTTGGCATAGGAGAATGCAAACAATTTTCTATAACTCTGTCAGTACTTTTAGAGTCAAGAAAACTAGGAGGATCTTATAAATTTATCTGCTATCTCTCATTAGCAACTTTTGGTTGTAACTTCTGTACATGAAATTCTAATATAACATGTAATATAACAAAAGCATTTTCTATGTTTTGTAAATGTTTATGTTCAATAACCAGGCAATATTTCTACGTTTTATAACAGGGTAATATTTCTATGTTCTATGTTCAAGGCAATATATATATGTTCTATGTTCAAGGCAATATATATATGTTCTATGTTCAAGGCAATATATATATGTTCATCGAAATATAACAGAAACAATATAAAACATAGAAATATGGCCTTGTTATAACAAAGCTACATGTCTGTTCTATAGCAACACAATACTTCTGTATTTTATAACAACATGATATGCAGTATGTAAGCTAAAGTGAACCTTGTTTTGATTTAGTAAGAATGAAGCAACACATAAGTCAGAAAAAATACGAAAAAAAAAGCAAATGAGGAACTATAGCTCTTACTAAAATAATAAAAGTTATTTCCCTTAGTTGATTTTTCTTTTAAGGTGATTTTAAGAATTTCTACGTATTAAATGATTAATGCATCGGATTAAGTATTCAAAAAATTAAATTGTAGCAAATAATATGACACAACAATAACAATCGAAAATTTGCTAAACAGAATCAACGTTTGATTTGTCATCTTACTATTTAGGTCCTGTTTTTAAAATCTGGCCAACTTTATTTTATAGATGTAGAAGAAGAACCCAATATCGAAACAATCTAAAGAGAAATTTTATACATTAAAAAAAAGAAAACAACATTTTACCAGAATGTCAGCTACGAATTCTTCACTCCATCCAAGAACATTACGGGTTTCTTCGCATTGACTCTTGTAGCAGACACTAACAGCACAACGTAACTGCAAGAAAATGTTCAGAGCATTAATGAAGTAATACGTTATGTCGATGAAGTTTACATAAATGAATAGAAGAACGGCCGCTAACCTCCATCTAGTATGGAAACTGAATAGATGAAGAGAGAGGTTTATCAGCATAGCATGGGACTTTACGTATCCCCAACGAAAATAATCTAATCGGGTTAAATCACACAAACGAGGTGGTCAGTTGACAATTGCATTTTGTGAAATTATTTGTTCATCAAATATTTCGCTCAGTAAATTGATCGTATAACACACTGTGTGGCATGCAACTCAGTCCTAATGAATTACCAAACCAAGCTGTACTCAAAATAATCGGTAATTGCCAAATCTGTAATTAAAGAAAAAAAGAGTTGTGAATTTAAAGTTCGCTGCCTCTAAAAAACATCCTGTACATATGCGCATGCATATATTATATATATATATATATATATATATATATATATATATATATATATTACTCATGCTCACCCATAACAAGGCAAATCCCCAGTTGGACTATTTGGGATCTTGTTTAGGGGAAATGAGGAAAATTTTGGTTTATGTTCAACTTCTACAGGTCAGTATAGTCAGAGAAGCAGGCAGCAGAAAGTAAATTCCAAAATTTAGTAGTCTGAAGGAAGAAACAACAGGGTGTCCAAAAAGTCACTGAAGGATTGAAAATCTTTGTTATTTTATTATTAATTATTATTTTTTCTCTAATTCAGATATTTTACAGATAATCTTTTGGAAATTAATTATGGATCAGTATAACATTGAACTACTTACGCAATTTGTGAAATTGTTTTACCAAAATCGGGAGTCAATTGTTTTGATGCAAAGAGCTTATCGACGGCATCCACGTTCCTCAGACTTGACTAGCCCCGACTTTTTCTTGTGGGGATATCTTAAAGAAAGAGTCTATGTTAACAAACTCCAAACTCTGCAAGAATTGAAGGAAAACATCAGAAACGAAATAAGGGGGTTAAATCGCAATTCAGAGATTCTGCAATCTGTCATGAATAATGTTTTGGAAAGAGCACAAATATGCGAAGCTGAAAATGGGCAACATTTAAAAGATATTATTTTTCATAAATAAAGATTGTCTGAATTTTGCCTTATTTTACAAACTTTCGTAATGTCTTAGATTGTCTTAAAATTACAAAAAGATATCATCAAAACTAAAGAATCTAAAGTTCAAAACCCTTCAGTGACTTTTTGGACAGCCTGTATTAGAATACATTGAAAGGGTATGATTTTGTTGCTAAGCGGGGGTATGTACGTCAAGAGGGTACAAGTGCAATGCGTTCATCAGAGTACATTCCATCAAAATATATGAAACTGCATATGAATATACCTACCTTTGTTCCTCTTTTGACTTTCTTTGCAAAAGAATCCGGAAGGTTACTGTTGAGAGTGTTTTGGGAATCTGAGTATCCTTCTATTATCTTTCCATCAAAAAGCCAGATATAGTTTATTTGGTAATCCCGTAATGTGTTCAAGTAAGAATGAGGCAGTTGGCATCTATAGACATCATTATCAATTGCAAAAGAATTGTTCAATTTTACATTGGGCACTTGTGGTGGAATACCTTCTTTCTCAACTTTGGTTCCTTCAAAAGATCAAAACACAATTCAATATTTCAATATGCTTATCTAAAATGACACAAATAAACGATCACATTTAAATACAGGTTAAAAAACAGAAGTCAGTCATGAGACTGTACACCTCTGCCTAACAATGTAAGAATGGTCCAAAGTCTTATTTGGACCTTACTTCTTCATATTACTTCTTAGAGTCTCATACCGTCAATATCTGCAACAGGCACATGAAACTTTCAGATCACGAATACATAAACTCAGTCATTATAACTTGCAATTTGCAATTCCCTCTGATCTACTTGGATGGAATAAAAAAATAGGAAGCATTACCATTGGAACGTCCCTTGTGTGTAACGTTTTATAGCTGTTATATACTATCTACACTTAATTTCAAAAGCATATTATTGCTTGTTGTGTTTCTGCCAAAGTTTTAAATTATATCAGGTTAAGAAGAAAGTTGTTGCAGAATCTTTAATTTTGATTTCAAATAAGAATAATAATAGAATAACAAAGACTTTCGCTGGCGAGGACTACTATTGACCATGACCAGTTATACAGTCTTTAGAAATTTTCATCTCTATTTTTCTCGTTATGTATGTTAATGAAACCTATATGAAATAGGTTCCTTATCAAATTTTAAAGATTTTCTATTCTGAAAGAAGTTTTAAAAAATTTAATCTAAAAACGTTATTTTAAAGTTTTTGTTAAAAAAATTCAGATTTTCTCATTATTCAGACCTGTATTACAAAGAGGGGGTTGCAAAAAATGAGTTGTGGTGTGAGGAGAAATACAAACTGAAACAGAGGGAATATTCAGACATGTAATAATACAAAGAGGGTGTTGCAAAAATGAGTTGTGGAGTGAGGAGAAATACAAACTGAAACAGAGAGAATATTCAGACCTGTAATAATACAAAGAGGGGGTTGCAAAAATGAGTTGTGGTGTGAGGAGAAATACAAACTGAAATAGAGAGAAGGAGAGTTTTAAAATATAATCTTAAAAAGATAAGATACAAGTTAGAAAAGCATTTCATCCAAGGCATGAAAATTGTTAAGCAAAATGTTTTTACTATAGGCTTTAAAAATAAAGGTACAAGATTCAATTTGAAATTTATTTATCTTCAAAGTGCACTTTTATAAATTTTACAAAGTAATGTATAAAAATTTAATTTAAATTGAATCAAAAAATTACCTTGGATTTATTTTATGTAATGTACATTTTGTTGCAATTTAAAAACATTATCTTTCATCTAGCAATTAATGATATAGATATAAAATTTTCAATGATTTTTTTTTAAAGTGCAACAGCTTGTAACATCTTTACTTTATATATCATTTTAAAAGTGCGTTTTTCACTCTATCCACTTGTTTAAATTATAATCGTTTTAAAACTTATTGTCTTTTTTATTTGTTATTTCAATTCAAGCTAGGTCGAAAAGCTACTGAAACAGCTTGTAATATTAACAAAGCGTTTGGCACAGGAACAACTAATGAATGCACAGTGCAATGGTGGTTCAAGAAATTCCATGTCGGCAATGAGTCTTAAAGATGATGAGCGTAGTACTCGGCCATCGGATGTTGACAACGATCAATTAAGAACCTTAGTCAAAGCCAATCCATGCACAAGTGTTCGAGAACTTGCTTCTGAATTAGACGTAATGTATACGACGATTTTCGATCATTTGAAAGAGAGATTGGAAAACTTGATAAATGAGTGCCTCATGAATTGAACAACCACCAAAACAAACGCCGTTATGAAGTGTTATCTTCCCTTCTTTTACACAATAAGAACGGCCCGTTTCTCGACTGGGTTGTGATTGGCGATGAAAAGTGAGTTCTTTACAACAACCAGCGATGCTCAGCTTAGTGGTTAGATGCCGACGAAGCTCCACAACACTTTCCGAAGTCAGAGTTGCACCAAAAGAAGATAATGCTGACTATTTGGTGGTCTGCGACCATTTTCATTCATTACAGTTTTTTGAATGCAAACGAAGTACTGTAAAAAAAAAAAAATGGATGAAATACATCGGAAACTTCGACACAAGCACCCAGCATTAGTCATCAGAAAAAACCTAATTCTCCTCCATGACAATGCCCAACTGCACATTGTGAAACCAACCCTGAACGAATTGGGCTATAAAACTGTGCCTCATCCGCCATACTCCCCAGATCTCTCACCTACCGACTATAACTTTTTCAAGTATCTCCAAAACTCAATAAATTTTTGTTTGAGCTGAGATATTTTCATCTGAATTTAAAAGATAAAAACCGCATGAACTTTCTTGTCAACTCGATACATTGTGAGTCGCTTCTTCCTGTACATGACCTGGTGCCAAATAAATTCTTTCATATCTATTAAAAGGACTAAGACAAGACAAAATTGTTGGAAGACAGATGAGTTTTATTCTGCTAGGTCTTCGTTCAAACTCCAACTCACTGACCATTGGGGCATAAGGAAACAAAAAGAAATTAATAAACAAACTGCTAAAACTTTCCCTCTAAGCCATGTGATATCACACTCGTTTTAATTAATTCCCACAGTGAATCTAACCTCGAGTTCAGAAAATTTCATTTCCTGTTATTTTTAACTAAGCAATTTAGTGGGCTTACTCACCAAATATTAAGCATGCTAATTCGTATGTAATACTATTTCTAGTTCTCAAGAAATACCACATCCATGCGCTTACCTTCTACACAATTTGGGGAAAATGAGTTCCAGTCATAAGCATTTGTAGATAGTAAATCCCTGTTAGATGTACTTAAAAGACACAGGCGCCTTCTTCTATTATAGACAGCAGATCTACAAGATTTTTTGCAAAGAGCAAGACATTGTTCCTTTGTCCAAACAGATTCTTTTTTGACTGCAGCAGAGTCTGTGACTACTCTCGATTTGGTTTCAAGGAATTCGCGTCTTTTGTCTTCACAGATATCTAGAAAAACAAAAGAAGAAATATGATTAAAACAAAAAGTTTTCCAAAGAAAATTTTTTTTGTTATGGAAAATAAAGAATAACGTCTTATTTAATAAAGAGGAAAACACAAATTTTACTTTTAAGAAGGAAATATTATCTTTCACCAACCTCCTTAACATATATTAAAAAAAAAAAAGTTTAGCTATATACATAACTTAGCAAAATACCCGTCCCAGGACAGGTATAAGCAATGTGTGTAGCACTAGTTTATAATTTTCTTTTTTTTTTGGGGGGGGGGGTGAGTGAGTAGAGGACTGTTTCCGGGCACACATAATAAACTGTAAAATTTACAAAAGAAAATTCCCAGATTATTCATCGGGTTGCCTAAAATTCACTATGTCTTGAAATAAAATAATGTTTAACCTTACAAAGTAAAAGCAGTTTTTCTCTAATGCTTTTGTGATCAATAACCCTTTTTACTACGAGTCACATAAACTTCTGTGTTTTCAGTCAAGTGTTCCAGCTATTAATCTGTATTGTTAGAAATAAAAATTTCATTTCCAATCGATTTCATTGATTACCAGATTTAATCTGATCAACGTTATTTTTTTATTTCTAATATTATAGAGGTAATTGGTCATTCTTGGTCCCAAATACTAACAATTGACTATCGTGCTCTTAACAAGAAATCTAACCGAATCACCAGATATTAATTTAATACCAGATAATTTCTTCATTATTCATTAATTTATTTTTACTCTAATTTTGTCCTAAAATTAATTTTGACATTTCAAATTACAGACTGTTTAGTTTTAGTTTTAGTTTTTGTAATCTACATAAATTGATGGAAATTAAAATCCAGAACATTGCTGCTCCTATGTAATTGTCTCTCTATGAAGACAGATGTAGACACAAAGTTGGTTTTTAATTTGGATAATATCCAGATACACAAAACCGGGTGAATAAGAACGAAAATAGAGATTTCTCTAGTCTAGAACGATCTCTGTTCACTGACAGGCGACAGAACAAAGAGATTGTACCATATCAGAACATATACTGCACTTTACAATATTTATTTGTACAAAATATAAAAAATAATGAACAAATTATGAACAAGGCCATTCAAAAGCGAATAATGGGTGTCGTTGGTCATTCTTGGTCCCAAATATTAACAATTGACTATCGTGCTCTTAACAAGAAATATCTCAGTTACTACAATACCACATTCACTCCAGAGGTTGTCGTATTAGGATAAACCAAAATTTAATTGAATGATTTACAGTAATAATATTTTTCTCCTAACCAAAGAGATCACCCAAGATCGAATTTTTTCCTTCGTTGCATGTCAACATTCGTTTATTGTAAATCTTTGCACCCTCGTAGCCACACACGTTACATAACATTAGCATATCCATTACTGACACTAGAGTATTATTGACCACCTTAAGAGAAGATAGCAAAATATAAAACAGTGTAATTACATAGAAATATGGTTAATTTGAAATGGCATGAGGTCAACTTACCAACTTGTGGACAATACCATTCCTGATACACCCATGAAGCCTGTGTTGGCAAGAAATGAAAACTCACATCAGCATGTCTTGTCTTGGATAAGTGGCATTCCTTACGTTCATCATTATACTCAAAGGAGTGGCACATAAACGAAGATTCCTTAAGACAGACATCCCGACACTTTTCAAGTGAAGTGACATTATTACGAATGACATCGTCATGGAATGCAATTATTTTGTTCGGATGAATTTTCCAAATTTTATCCAAATCAGAACAGGGACCTGCACAAAAAGAAAAAGACCAAAAATGTGAACATATACATAACAGTAAAATGGAATAATGCTGTTTTTTTTTATTAGTTTTTACAATTAATAATTTAGATGCAGTGAGGAAGGGAGAATGAAATGAGAGGTGGTGGGAGGATAGAAATGTAAATTGTGGGGGGGGGAGAAAATAGATGAAGCAATAGTAGTTGTAATAGTAGCAGCAGAAGTGTAATAAGAGGGTAAAAAGCCTGATGAATCCTAGCGTGGATGAAATGCGGAATATTCTGTGTAGCTTAATTGCCATATATATCTTATAACTTTATAACTATATATATATATATATATATAATAAAAATTACAATTAAATTTACCAAAAAGATCAAAGATGGTAAAACTAAAGTATATTATAAATATTAAAGAATTAATATTTATAAAGTAATCTCAACCAGATGTAAAAGCTCGATAAAACCAAATAGGAGATACTCCGCGGATTAAGGACTATCCACTTATCAAGTGTTTCCTTTTCAGATTAAATATGTTTTTAACTCTTTTTCAAAGTGTTTTTTAACATGTTTTTATTAACTGTTTGCTCCTATATATATATATATATATATATATATATATATATATATATATATATATATGTGTGTGTGTGTGTGTGTGTGTGTGTGTGTGTGACCTTGTTTGTCTGTGTGCAGAACAAACTACTATGTCAATTTTTAGTCCAAAGACTTGAAACTTGATTAAGGTGTGTGGAACAAATTCGATTTGGGTTTTAGTCGGTAAAATAGTTGCAAAGTGGTCAAAATTGAAAAAATTGAAACTTGGCAGGCCTAAGTCAACTAAAAGTGTTGCTTCTACACATGGAAATCTACATTTTTACTTTTAATAACGTTATTTTTTTTAAAGTTTTTATATGCGTATAGCCTTAGCTCAAAATAATGATAAAGAGCTATATGCTTTGGGTTCGATTCTAGCTGATGGTGCATATTTTTATTTCTTTTTAATATTCGAAATCACTACTATATATTAGGCACACAATAACAATCAATAGACTATTGACTCTGTAATAATAAAAACGGAATCTGCATGAATTAAAATATCATATTTAATCATATTTTACGATCGAGCTATGCTAGGCGGACACCACAATATATTGGGTACAATATGATAATAAATAGAGAAATGAATCTATAATAATAAATACGAAATCTACATAAACTAAAATATATTTAACGAATTTTATGACCGAGCAATGCCTAAAGGGTTGCTAGTTTATTCTTTTATGGGTCTTTACCAGTAAAATGGTTTTTAAAAATGCGTCAAAATTGAAAAAAATCGTTAAACATTTCGTACATTCATCTTTTATCTTTTATTTTTGATCAGTCCATATGCGTGTTGCGCTGGTACGTTGCCACCATTGAATGCTACAGTTTTGCTTTCGGTTTCGATTCTAGCTGATAGCACCCAAATAATTTTTTTTACTTTTGAAATCACGACTCTATAATAATATATACAAAATCTGGGCAAAATAAAATATTATATTTAAGCGCATTTTACGCCTGGGCAAAGCTAGGCCCCATCCTCTCCTATTAATTATAGATATTACTTTCTCTCACTGTAAAACATTTTTCAGATGCAGATTCTTAACTCTTTTAAAACATACCAATATTTTTTATTTATTTGTACATAATTTCAAGTAGTTTGCAAAACTGATGATCAGTTTGTGTGCAAGAAATGTAAAACAATTGAAATGTATGATTCTAATTCATCTACGATATTGTTTAACCTCATACCTACAGACTATCATCTGTTTCTCTCAGTTAATCTATATATATAAAAGCGAAATTGTGTGTTTGTTTGTATATATGTATGTGTGTTTGTATGCCTCGCAAAAACTTTTCACACGGGTCACGGATTTTCGCCACATCGGTATAATTTTAAACTTCCAACCTTCGCCCGACAAATATTGAAGAATTGGCAAAAAACATTGATTCCTTCACCCTGAAATCAGTAGTTTTCTACAGGGGGGGGGTAATCAAAAACCGTCCTCTCTTGATGAGTTCGCTTCTACGCATGCGTCATACGACGTTGTAACCTGATTTACTTTAAATATTTGAAAAAGCGACATAATTTTGGCGACGTCGTCTTAGCTCAGTTGCCTAGAGCGCGGCCTCATTATCTAAACGTTTTGGGGTCGAATCGTGGTGTGAGATGTGTTTTCTTTTTCGATTTTTAAAATTTTAATATTGAAGCAGGGTTATTTAAGCCATTTTTCAGGTGCTTTTCAGATTTTTTAACGTTCGTTTTTCTGTTTTTTTTTTCTGTTTTTTTACTTCTAGGTTTTCATTAACCCCCCCCCCCCCCCCGCCTGACCACACACACCCCACTAGTAATACTATAAAGTAAAAAAACCTTCACCAATAAATTATTTGTATGAAAGCCAGAAGACTTCTATTAGGAATATTAACAATGGCAGAAGGTAATTTTTAAGGATGCGCAAACATAACTTTTATACCCAATTTGTAAAATTACCCTGTGGCGAAGTTTATTATTGAACTTAAAAGTAGCACTGTGAATATTTTGCATATAGACTCTCAATTGGGCAAACATTCGAATCAGCAGTGTCTTTTAACCATTCACAGCGTCAAGAGTATTTACTCTGAATCCCTGCATGTGGTATAAAAACCTAACTTACAGCTTTATGTTTCCGGTATATTTTTCTCTGCAAACAATGCATAAGGTATTCTTAACCCACAACACATATGAGTATGTCCTTAAAAACTAACATCGGTCTTTGGCTGAAAGCTCTTGACAAACACCCCGGAAGACACACATAAATTACCAAGTACAGCAACACCATATACACACACACTACTAAACAAAAACATATACACAGGTCCTACATATTCACTTCCAAACAGACATGTTAATATACACACATATCTTCATGTCTATTCCATGTACACACGCGTTAACATACCTGCACGAAATGTACATGTCTTCTCAATTTCTTGTTACAAGGAAAACAATTCTAGAATGTTCTCGGACTCATTTATTGCCAACAATTTATTTTGTGGCAAATTTTTTTTATATATGGATTTTCTCAGAATGAGGTATAGTCTGATTTGGTTCTATAAGTTGCACCTTCCCAGGCATTAACTCTTCCTTGGGAAGGTGAGGTTATTACTGATCGTCTGAAGTGCACCAACTGGTGTATAGCGACGGGTCTGTTCTAGGGTAATTTTTGTATTCATGCTCCTCATGAGAGCTGGATTCTCCTCATATCATGTCTAATCTCACTGCATAGGGAAAAAGGTCAGGGTTGAGATTGGGTTACAAGTTACAGGTAGAAATGAAACCTCGCCTGCCATCCTACATTGTTAATAATATGAGAAAAACATAACGATGACCTACCTGACGTTTTTGTCCATTGAGTTTGGTTTTTATTTGGGTCGCAAATTTCAAATTCTGAGTTTGGATTGGTTTGCTGAGACTGGTAGCATTTGTTGTTAATAATACAAGTGTCATTCTGAAAAAGAAATATGAAATAAACCAGGCAGTGAATAGGAGTTCTATATTTCTTTGACATTAGTTATTGTAAAGTACACAATGTTATTTCTGTCTGATTGATTGACTTTGACACAAAAATAACTTTTGCTCATGATGTGGGAATGCATATTAGGAATGTAAATGAATGTAAAAACGTGTTGTTGTGAATTCAGGTTCTATTTGGGGGGGGGTCAACTTTATTTTTTTGAAGGGTTAAAAAAATATAAGTGAATTTATATATAAGATTTTCTGAGTAATGTAATGGAAGTGGTCTCGAATCTCGTATACAGGAACTATGAGTGCCACATCACTTACAACTGTAAATACATCCTCTTTTGATGAAATTTAATCTACAATCTCACAATATATAATAGAAGTATACTGTTAAAATTTTAAATTATTTCGATTCTTTGGACTCCTCGTCGCGTCTTATCTTGAATAACATTTTCACGTTTCGGCCGATGTAACAACCGACCTTCTTCAGGTATATCTTGTCGAATTCGAGAATGTTTCTGTTGAACTTAGAAATCTGGACGAAAGTTCGAATAAAACCCTTTATTTACTTTACGTGGGTAGCATGCTCTCGTTCTATCAGCCATAAATGGATAGAGATCCTAAGTGATTCACAATTGCATTTTTCTGTCGTTCACACTGCGAATTGAACCTTCAATCTTCAGGAGAATATCACTTTTACAATTGGGTCTTCCAAGCACTGTAGCCATTGCGCCATGACTTCTTGCATTGTGAAAATGAGATATAGTTTAGCAGGAAAACCACACAGAGTGTATGCCAATCAACGAGCAAAGAACTCACAGTGCCATTCAAATGGTCAATGTCCTTTCATGAGTGCATTATCTCAAGAGAAAAGCATTTATAAAACTACATCAATCCAAGATTATCAGAAAAAGCGCTGCACAACGTCAATACATTCTTCTCTTTCCAATTAAGGGCAATACAACATTTACATAAAATTGTTTATAAATGATGTTGTTCAAAGACTTACGATTAATTCACATTCCATTTTATCCAGGTCACATTTCTTACATATTGGGTTGAAACTCACAAATGGTTTTGCGTTGCTCAGAACACTGACATCATTGCTTACTTCAATTTTGAAATGACCGTGAGAAGGAAGTTTACATTGAACCTCACTGAAACTTTTGAACACAGCACGAGCTATATCAACTTCATATGTCACATTTCCTTTGGAGGAACCCTGAAAAGAAACAGACAAAATTGGTTTTATTTACAGATAATAAACTCCTCTCCAATTTCTGGAAAACTTTATACTCTAATAGCTCCTTTCCTCGGATTGCTTGCATTTGGAAATCCATCCCTCTTTCCAGTTTTCCTGACTGTACCGACATGTAGAAATTTAAATGTAATTTGAACAAAAATCTTGCTGCCCAACTCCCTACATAGAATGTCGTATAAAAATTTGGTTGCTGTGATTGGACTTTACATCATATCAACCATTATTGGATCATTTTTTTGTATCTTTATTAATTTTATTTTTTATCAATTTTATCTATTCTGTATATACTTATTTATATATATGTATATTTATATATGTGTGCATATATACATATGTATGTATACCTAAAAATTTGGGGTTTGCTCGCTCTGACATTGATATTAAAAGCCTACTTTTTCCATTTAAAATTATTAAAACGGACATCTTAATATACTCAGTCATGGATATACAAGCAAAGTTAACTAATTTGCATATTCCTTTGTAAAATGACCGTTCATTAATTATTCATTATTTATAGCTTTTTATTAAATAATTATTTTCATTTAAACAATGCTTAATTAATTGTATGCATAGTTTTTACATTGTGCATAATTGTAGAGAATTTAGAATGAAAACATTCTAGAACATAGGCATGATTGTGCGTGTATATATATATATGTCATCCACATACAGTACTATTTCGCTGTTTCACAGCTCATCTGCGGCTAGACAAGCACCTACCTCAAGCCAGGATCGAAACTCGGTCGCCCAAACGACAGTCGCAGCTTCTAACCGTTGCACTGCTATGTGGGCAGTGAATTAACCATGTTTTGACATTGTTCAAATACCTAAGCTCAATTTGTTTACACAAAGAGCATCGCTTCATACGCTAATGGTAATTTGTATATCATTTCCCAATATATATATATATAAGTGGCTTTATTTGTGTATGTTCAAAACGTTTCTACCAAACTCCTCTCTGAATATTTTGTCTACAATCTTGTAACTTGATATGTTGAGTACTTGACCCTCGGGAATACTTTTGATTTGGTTTTAACCTGTAAAATTGCTGCTAAATTGTAAAAATTGAAAAAAAACAGTTGAATTTGGCAAGAGTAAATCGACAGATTTAAGAATGCGCGTATATATACATTTTTAGCTAGAAGTCGCCTTATGTATCGCCTTTTTTATCCATCAGGCAATAGCTCAAACGAATGCTAAAGTGTAAAATAATGAATAAGGTTGGAGCGGTGAATGTTTTGGTTGCAATTTCAGCTGATAACACCAAATTCATTTTTTTTTTTAACTTTTGAAATCACTACTGTACATATCGGGTATAATATGATAATCAATAGAAAATTTGCTGCATAATAATAAAATATAAAATCTGCATTAATTAAAATATCATATTTAAGCATATATTACGACCGGGCAACGCCGGCGGACTGCTAGTATACACACGCGCGCGCGCGCACACACACACACACACACACACACACACACATATGTATGGAGGTACGTAATGGTTTACTTCATACCGTTATGGTGTTCGTACCGGCTAAGCAGATCTATTTTGACACTGTCATAAAATGTACAATCCCGACACAAATCATAAAATAATAGTTTCAATAACATTGACTTAAAAAAAATGATAAAGTTTTTAAGAATTACCTTCATTTCAGAAATGTGACATTGGACCAAGTCTTCAACGAATGGACCTCCATAAACCGACACTGTGTCACAATTATTGTCCACAGTGTAACATTTTCCATCATTCTCGAGCGAAGTAATTGCAGGAGGTGTACTCAGATCAACTGAACAATCCGGAGCCGCAAATCCTTTATTGCATATACATTTTCCTGGATGAAAAAAATAATATAATAAAAAGAGAGAGAGGGGGGGGGGGAGAAAGATAAGAAGAGAGAAAGGTTGGTATATTAGAAATATCAAACTAATTGAAAGTTTGAAGATTTTACAATACAAGTAAAGATATCTAAATATATAGAATATATTTAGGCAGCATTTTTCTCTTATGCATGTTTCGTTGAATAGCGGGGATAATTCCTGTTGGTTTTCTTGCAATCCATTTTTTCCTTTTGGTGGGCCAATGTTCGAACTTCTATTCGAGTGTAAAGAGAAATTTGCCATAGTTGCGACGAGCGATAAATTAAAAATTACGTTTGGTGAATTTATCAAAAAGTCGATTAAAATCGTTTAAAATTATTTTAAGCACTTAAGCGTGTTTCCCCCTCATATTAAGTCTGATTATATATATAGTTGGTGACGAGCTTCTTTTGAGGGCGTTTTCTTCCGGCAGATTATCAAAAAGATCTCGAAAATGTTCTGCCCATCGTTCCATGGTCTCCTGAACATTGTTGAAAAGGGCAGAACCATCTTTGGATTTCACAGGTACATCTATGCTAATGACACGACCATCTATGGCAACACATCAAAGGCTGTAAATGACAAAGTTCTCTCTGATTCTCTCTCATCTGATCTCGAGCACGTGGTAGAGTGGGGGAAGAGGTGGCTGGTTACTTTTAATGCATCTAAAACAAAACTCCTATCTTTATATCATCAAGGCTCTGATCCCCATCTGGCATCAATTGAAATAAGTGGCTCTCATCTAGGGGAAGCCCCATGTTTTTCCGCACTAGAAGATACGACTTTATCCCCCACCCCCCCAAAAAAACTTAACAGCGTAAAAAAGAATATTTTCTATAAATAGATGACACATGCGGAGTCAATATTCGGGTAACAGAAAGCACTCTCTCCACCTCTAAATAATATGGCCAAATTCTCTCTTAGCCATGCCAAACGAGCTGGCGTCCAGTGTGCCTAAAGAAATGTTAAGTACTATTTTTTTTAAATTAATCTTGCTTCTAAGAAAGGTATACGTGTTCGTTTATTTGTTTTTCTTTGGTTTTGTTTTATTTGTATTTATTTATCGTCTTTATTTGTCTTTTCTTTTCCAATCTTATCTCGACTAAAGCTGAAATTCGTTATCTACCCCCCCTCCTTATAGGCAAAATAGTGTTTCACTCTTATATTCTAAGTAAACTAGCGGGGGGGGGGGAGTCTTTGCAAAGCAAATCCCAGAAGTTTCAGAAAGCTGGACTTATTTTTTCCACACTAGAAGATACTTTATTTAAGTAATAAACTTAATATCTACAATCACTATAAACTCGCTTGTATTGAATATGAGGCTTCCTTGCTATCTATAACAAACCACAGAATATAGTTTGCTTTACTTTTAATTATATATGTACCTGAAATATACAGTGATCTAAGATACGTCACTATGCCTTTCTGAATAGATACACAATGTCTTGTGCCTGACCTAATAGACTGTCGTTAACTACAAATTCCGACGCGCCATATAGTCTTATTACTGTAAAAACACCCCTCACTTGCATGCTACGTATATCCAATATATTCATTTCTTCCAAGACGACTGCCATTGTCTGATTTGCTTGTTAAATAAATAAAAAGGAAAAAAATTATTTTTTTCTCTATAACTAAATTTTACTTGACTATAAATTTTAAAAATTAATTCTACTGTATTCTGTAAGTTAATCCACTCCTAAACACTAAGTCTACCCTACTCCCCAAGCTGCTACTAACACTCATACATTACACACGCTTAATATAAAGTCGTTCTGTAACGCGTTATCCTATTCCTAAGCCAACATATAAATAAAAAAATTAAAAAACAAAAAAATTTTCTAACTTTAAAGGAAAAATATTAAACCATATCTTAACTCTTTCCAACTAATCTGTGGGGTAGAAGAAATACCTGGATTAGGACCCAGGTGCGGGGTAAACACTCTCGGTGCTGATGGACACATAGATCTTCCCAGGTCATCCGTCTAGGAGAAGGAAAACTCTGAAACTAAACCTAAGAGGAGGGAGGTCCCTCCATTCTTTGATGACATCCTTCCTAGAGCTGGTGACTTGAACAAATTACCGGTCTGCAAACGTAAACTGCTTAAGAAGTAGATAGGCACTGTCTATCACTCGGCTTCCATACTCCTTCTTTGCCTAATAGTCAGGCTTAGAGGTCGAAGTACAGGGTTTCGACAGAAACACTCAGTGGTCGATCTTGTTTCCTGACTAGGGCAATGAACGCTGATTTCCCCCTCTCCCGACACATCCCATCCCCCTCTAAACTGGGCAGTTGGGAGTGCTTGAACATCATAATGCCAGTACAAGTAGATTGGGTCGACCATCGTCTGATGGGTTGACGGCACCGGATTGACAGTTTCTGGCTGCTGTTCCTGACTGGTAGTATAGGTGCCCTAACTCTTTGGTAGCACTTAGAGTGGCTGCTCCATCAACAGTTGTATAATATCGGGATGTTTGTAGTGCCATGTCGCGCATGGAAAGGGACCCTGCACTCATCCCTGGTGGGCTTTCCTGAGGCCACAATCCTAGTAGATGGAAGGTCAGCTGATGGTCTACTTGTGTTGCATGCCTGGTGTTCTGCATAACCACTCGTTCAGCACCCCTTACCTCAACTAAAACTTAAAAAAAAAAAAAATGACAGCACAATCTAAAATTACGCTTAAACCAGGACAAAACTCAAAGAAAATCAAATTGCCTCCTCCCTTGAGGCTTGCATTTACTAACATCCGTGGGCTTAGAACTAATTTAAATGATGTTGAAGCATTTCTCCTAACAAACACCCCGGATATTTTAGCACTAAGTGAGACTAACCTACACTCCTCCATCCTTTCTAACTACTTTAACATGCCCGGATATCTCCCACTCTGCCATAAGGACTCTGACAGACATATGCATGGGCTTGAAGTCTATATTCGAAACAACCTCCCCCTGACTAGAGAAAGAAAACTAGAATCGAACTATCAAGCCTTTATGTGCATTAGACTTAACATGCAACATAATATTAGTTACTTTTATTTTCTCTACCGCTCTCCCTCGACCCAGGACTGTACCCTAGTAAACAAAGTCTCTGACAGCATAGATACAGCCCTTTCCCTTGACACTAGCGCACAAGTTCATGAATTTGGTGACTTCAATGTCCACCACAGTAACTGGCTTGGATTCCCTAATTACACAGACGAAGCTGGTAGCACAACACATAACTTTTCTATATCTCATTCCCTATCAAAGACGGTTACGTTTCCAACCCGTTTTCCTGACCAGCAAGTGCAACACGCACCACTTTTAGATCTGTTTCTGACCACAGTTCCTGATGATTGTGTTACGAACGCCCACAGACGAATACTGATCATGTTGTGATAATAGTTGAAATCATCCTAAACTCTAGAGCCAAAATGGAAGAGCCATTGCTCAAAACAACGAGATATAAAAAGGCCGACTGGGAAGCCATCAGGCATCTCATTAGAGACGCCCCATGGCGAAATATATTTTCACTTCCTGCTGAACAGTGCACAAATGAGACCACTGAATGGTTCCAAACAGCAATTGAAGAACATGCCTCCACACAGAAATTTTATAGCAAGCCCCTCTCTCCCCAATATTACTTCCACTTCTGCAGCAGAAGTATATAGAAGCCAGAAGTAACTGTAAGAAAGAAATTCTAGTTGAAAGAAAGTCCTAGTTGAAGAAAGGTCAGATGATGGTCTACTTGTGATGCATGTCTGATACCCTGCATAACCTCTTGTTCAGCTCCCCCTCACCTAACTGAAACTCTTTAAAAACATGATGACAGTACAATAAAAAAATAAGCTTAAACCAGGCCTAGGGACAAACAAATCCAACTTGTCTCCTCCCTTGAGGCTTGCATTCACTAACATCCGTGGGCTTAGAACTAATTTAGCTGATGTTGAAGCATTTCTCCTAACAAATACCTCGGATATCTTAGCACTAAGCGAGACTAACCTACACTCCTCCATCCCCTCTAACTACTTTAACATGCCTGGCTATCCCCCACTCTGCCGTAAGGACTCTGACAGACATATGCACGGACTTGGAGTCTACGTTCGTAACACCCTCTCCCTGACTAGAGAAACAAACCTAGAAACGGACGATCAAGCCTTTATGTGCTTTAGACTAAACATACAACATAACATTAGCTACTTTTATTTTCTCTACCGCTCTCCCAGGACTGCACCATAATAAACAAAGTATCTGACAGCATAGACACAGCACTCTCCCTCGACACTAGTGCACAAGTACATGTATTTGGTGACTTTAATGTCCATCACAAAAACTCTAGAACTACAGTGTAGTATCTGTTCCGACACTGCACCCCCCCTAACCTCAGTCGGTGGAGGAGAAATCCTTCGTGGTTGAGATAATTCTCATTCTTATACTCGTACCTTTCTAGGGCCCTTCTGGGGAGCGAGATCTTCCCCTCACTAAAAACCGATCCTGGGCCTAACCCTACCCACGTGGGGAGACAAATAAATAGAAACATTAGAAAAGCCACATCTATTTATAAATACGCCTCTTTATTTAAACAAACATAATATTATGAATACCTCAACCGACAAAAACTAAAACGAAAATCACAATAGAAAGAAATTAAAATCTAAAAATCCAAAAAAATCAAAATCAAAATTGAATGAAAAAATCACAACCAATTACCCTTGTTTCAGGAGATCTGATCCCCTCCCCCACATTAAAAACGACTTTGTACAACATTTGCTTTCGTAGGGAAACAAATACATTTATAATGTTATAAAATTATAAGACATAACACACATTCTACAAATCAATACAAGGATACACACACACACGGACACACACAAACAAACACAC
Source organism: Euprymna scolopes (assembly GCF_053919585.1). NCBI lineage: Eukaryota > Metazoa > Mollusca > Cephalopoda > Sepiida > Sepiolidae > Euprymna > Euprymna scolopes. The sequence continues at coordinate 1,553,063 of NC_136489.1, read as the reverse complement.
TATCAAATCTCCAATATTAACGATTACTACGATACTATCCCATTGATTACCGTACATGAAATAACCCTTATCCCCGAGTGGCTTCCGGGCCTTGATAAGTGGTGACTACCATGTAAAAAAAAAAAAAAAAAAAAAATTAAATTGCCTCACATCTTCGGTGGTATACCGGGCTAAAATATAAAAACTAAAAATAGAAAACCCAGAAATAGAAAAATTCTACATAGGAAGCGCCTCAATGACTTTTAAAAATAGATTCTATGGTTATACACTGTCAAAAACCTTTGCTTATGCAATTACTTCAGACACTGCATAAAAGAGGAAAATATAACTCCCAGTATATCACCTTTAATTAAATCATATAAATAAGCCTGTATATTTGTTCACTGCCTATTAATTTGACCATATGGACATATATTTTATAAACAAACAAATAAACGAGAAACAAATGAACGGATAAAAAAAGCGAGGAATAAGATAAAAATAAATAAATAGAGCTTATCAATAAAATAGATGATGGAAGTTGCCGCCAGAAAAGAAAAACCAACCATAAAGACCTAAGATAGGAGAGTAACGATGATGAGAGTATAATATTACTTCAGATCAAAGCAAAAACTTAGACCAATAAACAACTGCTAAGTTAAAATGAAACCAATACCTTCCTGCTGCAACAGATTGACACACGAAATCGAACTTCCTCACTCTTCCTTTCACCCTCACCTCAACTCCGTTTCTTTATCACACCTCTCTCCAAAACCTCCACTGTTCACATTTACAAACTATGCACCCATCTTTCTTTCATAACGTAAACCACACCCGAATATATTTTATAAAAATACGAATGTAACCTTGACTCTAATTTCAATATCGACCCCATTTTTGGTTTGATTAGGTGGTCTTTTTGAATGTAGATTCCACTGAAACATGTATGCACGTCTGTAACCAATAATGTTTGTATAATAAACAGACTATATAAATATATACGACGACCCCAGAGTCATTCCGCGATGATCTGGTAGTGGGTCAGGTTGTACAGATCATTGTTTGAGATCATGTTGGGTCGTATGGAGGGAACTGTTCAGGACCATGCCGGGACGTGTCGACGGAAGTGTTTGGTACTGTGTCAGGTCGCACCAATGGTATTGTTTATATTAAATCGTGTAGACGAAAGAGTTTGGTTTACATTTGTTGTTCAGTTGACTTGATGATTGTATGATAACAATATATATATGTATGTGTGTGTGTGTGCGCGCGTGTATAACGGTCACATATATATCGAAGAACATACTATTGATTTTATATGTCGGACCTTTCGGCTTGTGTGGTAATAAAACTTCTCAAATGGTATTGTGATATTAGGCTGTGTAAGGTGTTAACTTTGGGCAAAATCGCCTGTTCTTTCTTTCATCAGATTATTTCGATTATCGATTATTGATACTTATCAAAGACATTCCGATACAAATCTTATCTACGAACACTGCCAGATACATAAAGTACATTTTATGAAATTTCATAAAAACTGGCCCAGTCATTTTTGGAGTTCATAGGGAACGATAACACAAAACACATATAAAGTTCCGTTTATATAATAGTAGAATAGACTGGAATAGATAGATAGATAGATAGATAGACAGACAGATAGATAGATAGATAGATAGATAAAGAACTTGACTTAATTATGTAAAACGTGCATCATTTTTGAGATTCGGTGTCAAAGCTGTCTTGTAATTCAAAAAGAACAAATGCTTATTAGAAAAAACTGACCGTTCACACATGTTCCACTAGAAGAGCAATCATTGGGACAAAGAATTTTGAGAAGTGCAGGTGGAAATTTGCCGTCTATCCAAACTTGTGGCATTTTCTTCAAATTCATTTTACATTGTTCAAGAAATGATTCAAGAAGAACTGATGCCATTTGCAGGTCATCTGTGATCTGAAATTAAAAATACAAATAATATGTAAGATTTATACATGAACTTCGGCACACAACCATGAAATACCAGAATCGTGAAAGAATAGATGAACAAAAACAAACGAAGACAAGATTTGAGTTGCGAGTCTTCAGAAAATATATTTAGTTTTTCAAAACAGCTTAAATATATTAAATCAGTAAATATGAAACTTAAATATTAATTACAATCCACTATAAAAAGATAACATCGAAATGAACGCAAAAGACAAAAGTATAAAATTATAACAAAACAAAACCTCATTTTTTACGGAATTTTCATACTAAATTACATTTGGATTGTATCTTCTGCTTTTTTTTTGTAATGGTAACTTGAGTTAACACGCGATTATTACGAAATATTACGAAGCGACATATTGCTTCTACATTATTTGAGCCAAAAATTGTTAGTCACGTACAATCATAGAATTATTTACTTTTCGTTTTCTAAGTCAAACTTTGTTACAAACATTCATGAGCAAATCAGGTGGTTCAAATAATATTATTTTCACTACACACACGTCAACATATCTATGAATAACTATCTGGGATAGTGTTTTCATTATTATTATTATTATTATTATTATTATTATCATTATTATTATTATTATCATTATTATTATTATTATTATCATTATTATTATTGTTGTTGTTGTTCATCCTAAACAAGACATATTTTCTCTTGGATGTAAGGGGCTACTATTTGGCACCATGTTTACAGGGGGCAATGTAAGGAGATGAAAGAGATGTTGGTTTACATTACATTTAACCTTCTGCCTGTCGGTACAGTATGGGAGCAGGAAGCCGGGTGAGAATTCCAAAGTCTAACATTCCGAAAAAAAAGGATATTATAATATAAGGATATCCAGCTTCTAGGAACCTCTACAATGAAATGATGTGTAACGTAGTAATATTTAATGCTTCTACATATTTGTGTAACAGATTCACGTATGACTAGCATGGACGCCTGGCGTTGCCTCAGAATGAAGGACAACCCCTATGTACTCCTGCACTCAGGTCTGAATACCATATTATCTGTTTGATTTTTATTTTACTTAGGCACGTGAATATTTATGAAGGCTGATAGCAATGCAGTAAACCTGAATGGCGAAAAAAAAATTATAAACACAAACGAACTTTTTAAGACAGTATTTGGGTTACGAACCATCACATGATGTATTTATCTGCCAAAAAATCTTCCACATATCAACTCAGTAAATATGGAAATTACTACTAAATATTAATAAAAATTTCAGGGATGATGTCACATTTCATAATTTCGGGAGTGAAACCCCCTTTTCAAACAGAATGCAAAAGTAGAGCTGTCAAATGAATGCACAATTTAAGAAAATTGTTTCTCTGAAGAATTAATATGTAACAGTAAAACAGTTTACTGATTTAAAATATAAAAATGCGACTATAGTTATTCTCCGCTTTCTGAAATAAATATGTATTTCTTGGCTTATAACTGTTGAGTTAAAAATGACTCGCCTCTATCGAAGCATTCGATTTTTATAACTATATATATATATATATATATATATATATATATATATATGTGTGTGTGTGTGTGTGTGTGTGTTCTATAATTACCTAATTTTATTTTTATCTACTCCGAGATTTGATGCAAAACTCCCGGTTGCCCTCACATTAGTCGTGCTATCATTCTCTAATTTTTTACTTGGTGTAAATACTTTGTGGTTACGATAAGATTTGATATCAAAATATAGACTAATATTCCATTTTACATCTACGTACAATTCTCGATTGAAATATAATGTATGTTCAACATTGTGAGAAACGTCTATTGTAAGATGCAATCTTATTATTTGCCCGGTAGTGTATTTACTTTAATTTTTTGCTTTACATAATTCCTTTCAGAAGATACTTTGTCTGAGTCGGAATAATTTTCAAATGGCCGCCATCTTAAGAACGAGATATAAGTCAGCATTATTTTTTATTTATTTTTTTTTACACAGTGGTCACCACTTATCAAGGCCCGGAAGCCACTCAGAGATAAGGGTTATTGCAAGTACATTACGTTAGTGTGGAGATTTGATGAAGTGTTTACTTAAGGGGGCGGTTCATTAGGAATTTGTTAACGTTGGACTTGAAGACATCCAAGTTGTAGTCAGGTGGGAAGCAGGCAGATGGAACAGAGTTCCACAGGCGTGCAGTTCCAAGAAAGAAGCCTTGTTCATGGAATCCACGTTTTGATTTAGGCACAGATAAAGAGTGGGGGAAATTTTTCACAGTAGATTCAGCTAGACGGGTGTTTTTCGTGAAAGATTTCCTTGATTCATTGTAAAATTTTATGTGAGAGCAGTTATGTTTGATCTTAGTATAATTTTTATTATTTGGACTCCTATTCTCATCTTGAATGTTATTTTCGCAACGTTTCAATTGATGCAACCGCCAATCTTCTTCGGGTGTATCTTGTCACAAGGACCTGTGACGCAGTGGTTAGAGTAGTTTTGGGGAAAAAAGTTTGGTTGAAGGTTCAATTCTCAGTGTGGGTATCCGAAAAATACAAGTGTGAATTACTTAGGATCTCTACCCTGTCATGATTGACGGAACGAGTGCATGATACCCTCTTGAAGTAAATAAAGGGTTTTGCTTGAAATTCTGTCAAAATTCCCCAGTTCGACAGATACATTCCCGAGTTTGACAAGATATACCTGAAGAAGGTAGGAGGTTACATCGACCAAAATGTTGTGAAAATATAATTCAAAATGCGATTAGGAACCTGAAGAATCCAAATAATACGAATAACCAATCCTCATCTCCAAAATTCAAAAACGTATGGTTTTTAATAATTGTATCTCTTGTAAATGATAATTGGATTTAATAATTGGATCCTAGTGCCCCCTGATAAAATCGGGGGAAAATTGGAATGGTGTTATAAAATTTCTTTTAAAAAATGTACAGAAATCCAATTGTTTGCTGTTTGAGAACTTCTGATGTCGTAGCAAATACTGATTGGAGAATATGTTTTCTAGTGCTGCATTCAGTGCTGCCAGATCAGGTTTTTAAGAATACTGTCTTCTTGACCAAAAATGTGTCAAACTACAAAATCTAAAATCAAAAATTAATAATTTTCCTCTAAAAAATAAAATCAAACACCATATATAAATATTCGAAGATAAAAAGAATTTGAAGCATAAATTATTTTATTGAAATGACGTGATTCCACTTTAAAAAACACAAAAAGGGTTCATATGTAAAACAACCAAAGCAAGCTAGTGCTAAGTTTTCACCAGTTTATATTCAGTAATCAATTAAACCAGTCCTCACGCAGTAACAATGCAATACTGACAGAGAAAATGTATCCCAATAAAAGGTGTCACAGAAAACTGTTTTTCCATTGAAGTAATAGCATGTAAGAATGTATCACTACGATGATTATCTCCCTCTAATCAGACTCGTTGATTATCTCCCTTTATTCATTAAACGGCAGCTGTGATTGCTTTTTGTATAAAGCTTAAGTTGTAGGAACTTCTAAATGATATAACTTATTACAGTTTTACTACATGTTAATAGTTTATTCTTCACATGCAGAAATACTTTTTTATGTAAATCCAATATATTCAAATTCCTTTTATGGAGGTTGCTTTAGACAAGTCATGACGCCACTTGATGTAAAAAGCTAAAAAGAATGAAAGCTGATGATCGCAAAGATAAGAGATGCCTACTGATTTTAGTCTTGAAATAAACAAGGCTATATGTAGGAGGAAAACAGTCAGCAGGAAGTGAGTTCCACGAGATGCAGTTGTTGAAGAGAAGCTGCTGAAATAGGTAAATGTATTTTAACAAGATATTTGAACAGCGAATTGATGGCAACCATTAAACAACGAGCTGGAACAAATGAATCAGGGAATAAATAAAAAACAATTCTGAAGAACACAATAATAATTCACTTTTTTTTATTAATCTTTTTCAACCCCAAACAAGGCATATTGTCACTTAGAACGAAAGGTGCCACTATTTGAGGGGACTGCGAGGAGTTGGGAGGCGATATTTCTGTTCATATTACATTTAAATTTCTACTGATTAGTGCAGTCAGAAAAGCAGGAAACAGGGAGGGAATTTTAAAGTCTAGCAGTCCGAGGAAAGAAACTACTAGAGTAGAAGTTTTCCAGCATCTAGAGACCTCAATAGTGAAGGGGTGAGATTTTGCTGCTGTTGGGTTAGTTAGGAGAATGTACGTCGAGAGGATACAAGTTCATCAGAGCACATTAATTGAAAATTCCTACAGAGTGGTAAATTCTCTAAATAAAGTTTGTTAAACAGCACCTCAACAAATTAAAATCGCGAATCATCACTATTCATAAGAATTATAATCTTAATAGACTTACCTGTATATCCGTTATGCACCCTTCGATTTCCGATGCCATATCTATTGTCACATAAGACTTACATGAATCATACGTAGGGTGTTTTTGCAAGTAGTTTTTGCAATAAGTTTCTGTTTCCTTGAGAGTATATTTATTTGCATTCGCTGACGGAATATTCTGTAATTAAAAAGAATGAATTAAATTTCATTGTTTTTTCATGTCTTTGCCCTAATGCAATTTTCTTAGAATCATATCTGGTGGAAAGGGTATAATATTTAAACACCAAAAACTCATAAAAAGTAGTACAACACAAATCATCCCATTACACATACAAGACACAGTTTTTGATTAGCATAAAACTAGTTAGCGAATACAGAAAGCGATATACTCTAATAGAATTTGAATGCCTATTAGAGACTAGCCTCGAGTGTCTAATGTGTCTCTGTATAGGAGTTTCCTAGGACAATAACCCTTATCTCTGAGTGGCTTCCGGGCCTTGATAAGTGGTGACCACCGTGTAAAAAAAAACAAAAAACAAAAAAACTAAATTGCCTCATGAATATATGATAATGAATATATGATAATAAATATATGATAATAAATATATGATAATGAATATATGATAATGAATATATGATAATGAATATATGATAATGAATATATGATAATGAATATATGATATTGAATATATGATATTGAATATATGATAATAAATATATGATATTGAATATATGATATTGAATATATGATAATGAATATATGATAATGAATATATGATAATGAATATATGATAATGAATATATGATAATGAATATATGATATTGAATATATGATAATGAATATATGATATTGAATATATGATAATGAATATATGATATTGAATATATGAAAATGAATATATGATAATTACTATATGATATTGAATATATGATAATTAATATATGATAATGAATATATGATATTGAATATATGATAATAAATATATGATAATAAATATATGATAATAAATATATGATAATAAATATATGATAATAAATATATGATAACGAATATATGATAATAAATATATGATAATAAATATATGATAATAAATATATGATAATAAATATATGATAATAAATATATGATAATGAATATATGATAATGAATATATGATAATGAATATATGATAATAAATATATGATAATAAATATATGATAATAAATATATGATAATAAATATATGATAATGAATATATGATAATGAATATATGATAATGAATATATGATAATGAATATATGATAATAAATATATGATAATGAATATATGATAATAAATATATGATAATAAATATATGATATTGAATATATGATATTGAATATATGATAATAAATATATGATAATAAATATATGATAATAAATATATGATAATGAATATATGATAATGAATATATGATAATAAATATATGATAATAAATATATGATAATGAATATATGATAATGAATATATGATAATGAATATATGATAATAAATATAATATAATGAATATATGATAATAAATATAATATAATGAATATATGATAATAAATATATGATTTTGAATATATGATAATAAATATATGATAATGAATATATGATAATAAATATATGATAATAAATATATGATAATAAATATATGATAATAAATATATGATAATAAATATATGATAATGAATATATGATAATGAATATATGATAATGAATATATGATAATGAATATATGATAATAAATATATGATAATGAATATATGATAATGAATATATGATAATAAATATATGATAATGAATATATGATAATAAATATATGATAATGAATATATGATAATGAATATATGATAATGAATATATGATAATGAATATATGATAATAATATATGATAATGAATATATGATAATAAATATATGATAATAAATATATGATAATAAATATATGATAATAAATATATGATAATGAATAGGATTATAGTTGAATTATTGGTGAAGCGGTTATGATGCTTTAAGACATGAAACTCACAAAGACTCAAGTAGATCACTGGTAATCATATTTTTCGATGAATGAAAGAGTCAGTTTTAATAATGATAAGGTTATTTTATTATTATTATTTTCTTGGAATAATATGATATGATTAAAGAATGATAAAAATTTGATAAGATAATAAATTAATAATGATAAATTTAAATTTAATAAAATATTATACTAAAATAGAACAAGCTACTGAACCACGAGAACTGGAGAGTGAGTGTGCGTAATATCAAAATTCGTCTGAGCCCAGGATAAAGAAGTAGTGACGTTAAAGAGAGAGAGAGAGAGAGAGAGAGAGAGAGAGAGAGAGGGGCGGGGGAGAAGAAGGTTGAAGATCTTACTCAAAATTACAATTACTTACAATTGTATCATTAGATGGACTGAATTTGAAATCATTGATCCTGGAAACCTTACCATAACAATTAAATGGTTGAAGTTTTTGTTTCATCAGTTCTTTGCTGATGATATTTGCTATAAAAAGAAAAAAGTTTGCAGAAAAATAAATTTAAAAAAAACATAGCAAATAAAAATTTATTAAGTAAATAAGGAAAAAATTATCATCAGAAAACAACGTTTTCAAAATGTGTTCGTATAATTCTTCAGTTAATGGATAACTAACAAAATGTTGTTTTTTTTCAAAACCAATGTACAAATATCAGAAAATTTGTGCTGTGGCGTTCGTAAAGTCACAATGGTTCCTGGTGTGGTATGTCCTTAACAAACCATGTCATTAACAAATCATATGTCATTAAGAAACCATATGTCATTAACAAATCATAGTTGTTGGGAAATATCTTTGTGACAAGACCTATCACTGTACTCGTCCCCACAACGATTGGTTAAGATACAAATCTGTCGAGAAGAAGACCGTCGGCATATTTGATTATTTGTTGTCCTACGCTGCTACATATCCACGGTTTGTAGCCAATTCTGTTACTGACGAAGGCGCAAAAGTGTCGATACAAGTCCCATTCCATATTAGCGATGTGCCGTTTGAAAATGGAAACACTCTCAGGCCATTGAGCCGTGTGCTATACCCTCTGTTTTGAGGATCAATAGGACACCATGTCGAGTCATAAAACATCGTTTACAGCATTGTGTCTGCGAAGATTTCCCATGCTCCTTTTGCATGAAACTATGTGGTGTCTATAAACATTGTGGTGTTCAATTATCAATGATCGTCAGTCTGCTAAGAGTTATCTTCCTTGCACTATATTTTCTAAAAGATCTGACATCCATTATTCTATAGGGTAAACATTTAGAGTTATCGGCTCTTAGTTTCTTTTGATCATTGTAAATTCCTATAGAGATGCCTACGTTCTTATGTCTCTGCCCCAATATCAAAGCGATCGCCTCGTGCATGTGTTAAGGAAAAATATCTGTGTTTTTATTGAATTTGTCTGAAGTATCAAATCTATTTAAAGGAAGACATGTTTTCATTTGATTGGTCCTTGACTTCATAATTAACCATCACAAATCGCAGTGGCACCTGTGGGTGTTGCACGCTCTTGTATCCCATTTAAACTATTTGTCATTTGCAAAAACAACCGAAATATCGGCCAATGATAAAATCTAAATTTTTATAAAACTTTAGAAGTTTTTCAGACAATATTTGTGAAAGTTTCTATTGTATTGTCTAGGATAACAACACTCGTCATGCTGATGACGATGATAATAAAGATATTAAGTTGATTAAAGTATTAATGATTAAATCCATTTTAGAATACATCAGGTCAACTCAGTGACGACTGCTATGCTATGAAATACACGGTTTGTTAAGAGTAAACTAGAAATGGGTATAATGTATATTCATAACTGAGTTATAAGTTTTTTATAATATAAGAGTAGTGGTTGATGGACAGAAATCAGAAGCTCACAATATTAATGCTGGAGTCCCTGAGGAGTCCCTCCTGGGCCCAACTTTCTTCCTAATCTACATCAATGATTGCCCAAACCACGTTTTAAGATCATTTGTAGACATTTATGCTGACCACACTACCATCTACGGCAACATTTCAAAGGTCGCAAACGACCATGTTCTCTCTGATTCTCTCTCCTCTGATCTTAATCACGTGGTGCCATGGGGAAAGGGGTGGCTGGTTAATTTTCATGAATCTAAAATCAAGTTTCTATCTTTACATCATTTTTTTTTTTTTTTTTTACATGGAGGTCACCACTAATCAAGGCCCGAAAGCCACTCGGGGATAAGGGTTATTGCGTGCACAGTAATCAATGAGATAGTATCGTAGTAATCATTAATATTGGATATTTGATAGGGTGTCTTACTTAAGAAAGCCGACACAACGGGACTGTGGGAATTTTTTAAAACTCGATCAAAAGAAAATGAAATGAATCGTATCCGTTTGCGAATCTGAGACAATATAATCTAGGAAGTATGAGAAAACTTCTCCCAGAATCTAACCGACGCGAGAACCCCAACGTAAAAGCCTTTCATAGACATACATAAATGGGTGCATTCATTTTGCCTTTTATATATTAGATGTATGTATTTGCTGACAACATGCTAGGTTAGTTAAAATATAAAAATAAGTTGGCCCCTAGAGCGCTACTGAAACATCTCTCCTACCTCTGCTACTGCCTAGGGTTTAGAAGTACCATCTCAGATCTCCCTTGTAAGAGAGAAGTTAAATTATTAAAAAAAAAATTGTTTATAATCGAAGTGGGATGGGAAGTCGCCACAAAGACTATTAATAAGGAGAGCCATTTCCTTCATGGAGTGAACTTAAATATGAGCTTCCTTCTTCTAATCCAACCCCTAAAAACATCTCAGGAAGAAATCAGGCTACTGCTGTAGACTAGCTTGAACTATCACTGATAATTTTTGCATTTCATAAACTTACTTTGATTATTATCCATAGTGCTTGAAAAATGTGTGATTAGGACAACAAACGAAATCCTCCTCTCTGAGACAGATGGCGATACACTGAATGTAAGCAATTGGCAGTACAATCTGGCGGTATCTGGCATTTACTCAGATACTGAACTAATACGTTCAAGGCGTGTTTAAATCAATTTCCACTTTATTTATGCCATTATATTCATTTATTTACAAGTGAACGAATTAGTTCAACCAGGTCATAAAGAGTTAATGATGATGCAACGTACTGTTGTATAACCACATGCTGTTATTTATTTATTTCCTATTATAGGAGGGTGTTACACAAGGTCGAAAGGTGGTAAGAGTTAAGCCCTTTAAAAATTGCTTGTCTAGTTCTATCAGAATTCCCCTAGTCACTTCAGGCAATAAGTAACACACTTACTCAATTCAAAAGACTGGGAGGGTGGACCTCTTAGGACTAACCAGAATGAATGCCTAAGCCCACCAGATAAAACGTTACAGTTTCTGCTAGACTGAGTATTGCAATTAGAATCTCGATGCATGCATCAGTGATCAGAGCGAACTCTACTCTTTGAAGAAATGGAAAGGAAAACAATCATATAATTACCAAACAGTTGACAGGGTCTGAATTTTCCCATTTTTTTACAGGAGGAATCTTTCTGTCCACATGTACAGAAAGTATCCTTTTTAACGAGGTAATTTTCCTCAGTGCAGATTCCGGTAAAAAGACTCTCTTTGGCAGGAACTCTAAAAAAGCAAAACAAGAATTGACACATGTACAACAAATGGTATTTAGTTTTATCATATACATAAAATAATTTTGCACTAGTAGGACTACACTCTGCTAAACGAATGTATACATAAGTTCATATATATACAGGGTGTAATGATAAAATTGTCTCTCAAGAAAAGACGAAATGATTCCATTTCCATTCGATCAAAGTCTGTTTTCTTTTTTTGTTGCAAACTATCTACGAGCTGGCCAGTTGTGTACAAACTCCAAGAGCGATAGGAGCCTTCTATCATGTCTAAAAGTGACACAATGTTCAACGAGCGAGATTGGAGATGCATCGCTGTACAACTCATGCTCTCTACTGATCCAAGTTATGACAACAGGACCATTACCAGCACCCTCAAAATGCAAATCCGGATGGTTCAACCCTTGAGGGCACAACTCAACGAAAGTTATGGTCTTTGGTGTGGTTTCGATTGAGGGCTACATCATGCCACCTCACATTTTCGAAGTCGGCTTGAAAGTGTACACCAAAGTGTACCTGGATGTACTTAAGAGTGTGGTGATCGCCTGGTGCAAACAGGTGGTCACCGGAAGACCCAGGGTGTGACAGCAGGACTCGTCACCGGCCCACAAGTCCAAAGAGACCCAGGCTTGGCTCCAGAAGGAGTGCTATGACTTTGCACCCTTCTTTCACTGCCCCCCTCTTTCTCCGACCTGGATCCACTGGACTACTTTGTTTGGTCATACATCAAGAAAATCACCAACATGATCCCCCACAGTCAGCCTGATCAACACCATTCGCCGAGTATTCGCGCCAAGCTCCCACCGGCACTTGTGAAAAAGGCATGCTCCCAGTTCTGGACCCATATCGAGGCGCTGATTGAGGCTAAAGGCGGCTACATTGAATAGATCTCTGCTCTACTACATAATCAAGATACCTGAATTGATTTTTTCAATAGATTTTTTAAAAATAAAGCACTGGTGTTCTTTTCTTTAAGGCAACACTTCTATGGTTCCACTCTGTACTCTCGTAGTAACAAAACAAAGGCAAGTTAATATACATAGGCGTCTACACACGCGGCGATAGTTACAACAAACATTTATTTTTTGCACGAAAAACAATTCTTTCACTCAGAACTATTTCTTAAGATTCTCTGGACGTTTAGGAACTTTTTCTTCTTTTATTCTCCCATCGTCTTAGGAATTTGTGAAATAAAATTAATTTTGTATGCATTATTTCTTTTATTATTTTTTGTCTGCAAACTTTTGATAATCTTCATTGCGTTTTGATAGTGACTTATCTCTTGTTCAGATTATAACACATGAATAGTAACCTTTTTATTGTTTTATATTTTGTTATTGCTAAAAACGGCTCTATATTTTTCAGCAACATTATACGGACGGGTAAAAAGATAAAACTAAAGTGGTTTCTAGAGCACTTCTAAATCTACTGATTCTAGAAAGTCCCATTAGGATTTAGCACACGCCGTCTGGGGAGTTTTAAGATAGGTATCGCCATCTCCACAAAAACTCACCAAAAATGACCAATCTGACTTATAATTATTTAATTTCTTTTATCTTACCTCCATTGCAAAACAGCATTTCGTGATTTTGCTTCGTCATTTTGAAACGTTGGCGTCAAGTTATCGTCATCTAATGAACCGCAAAAACCTTAAAGATAAACAAAACATGTATTCAATAAGTTTTATCAGACAAATGTTTTATTTAACAAATAATACGTGACTTAAATCCTCCCCCTCCTCATCATCATCATCGCCGTTATCGTAATCATTATTACATTGTAGGCATCATCACGCTATTATCATCAGCATCGTCATCATATTTATAATCATACTTGTTGTCATCGTTTTTATCATCATCTTTGTTGTTGTTATTGTCATCACCATCATTTCACATCCGTAAACTTAATTAAAATTTTGTCTCCAATAATTTTATTCCAAGCTTTTCTGTCTAAACATATGCCTTCAAGTCTGTTTAGTGTTTTATTAAAACTATAACCACCATGTAATTGATACAAAAGGAATGAATAGTAATATTACTAAATATTATTAACTGTTGTTAATTAAACAAAACTATAACTAAACGAGATAATTCCTCGTGATTGACATGTCTTTAAAATCACGTGACGGAATTAGACATGCCGCGATTAACTGGGCCTACACAAACGCACACACACACACATATATATATATATATATATATATATATATATATATATATATATATATATATAATAAATAACTTGAAATTTTTTGTATGGTAAAAACTGATGAATAATATTGCAACTAGTGTAAATTCTTGGAAGCAAACTAATGCAATGATTGAAATAGATTAATTAACTTACAAAAAACACGAAAGAGTTTTCTAATAAAGAACTAGGAACAGAATTCAAAGTATAATTGCACGTCAGCAAGAAATTAATAACAAAATACAGTACAGTATATAATACACGGGTATATAATCCAATAAGATTATAAATAAGATCGCAAGGTGGGGCAAATACTAGATCCCGGAAAAACATTGTATTCCACATCATAACCTGAAAAAAACCGTCTCCAAGGGCCACCACATCCCAGAGTTTTACTATATTTGAAACAACCAATAGTAAGTAAAACTGCTGAAAATGAAAAGGAAACGTATGTGGGCTTGAGTAAGGAGTACTTAAGACTTTAAAAAACTGTCACTCTTTTTAAAAGTGAGTCCTCAATTGCAACTTGTGATATTTTGTGAAGATGCCAGTAGCCAAGCGACTATGGCAGAAGTTTGCTTTCATACCAAGAGTATGTTATGACTGACAAGTATTCGTTTGGCAAGTTGAGTCTCTTACTACATCTGTGTCAGAGAAGCAGTTGCATTAGTTGAATATGATAAAGACAACCAATTGAGCATTTTAATTCAAACATCGAAAATTTCAATAAGGTAAACATCAATTGATTCAGAGATCATTTCTAAGACTTTCCACAATAGACCATGAAAAGTATTATTCAGCTAACAATAGATTTGTATAAACATTTCTACAAAGTATAGTTATCTATAGATTAGAGTTCTTATTCAAGGGAGATAATTTTACAATGAGAAGTAATTTATTATTCGAGTCTGATTCAATGTTATAAATCCAAACATATTACCTTTACTTTTCTTGTAATCATTTAATGTTGGATAAAACCAAAGATTCAAAAACTTTCTATTGCCAGCCTGTATAGATAAAATTCCTCCATTAGGAAAAGAAACCTGGAAAAGAGAAAATAATCCGGTTATATCATATTTTATTGTAAAGAAAATAAAGTGGTCCATTGCTCAGTTTTTGTTCTGTTGTGGGGGGGGGGAGATGTGTATATATTCCTGTGTATATATATTCTTGTGTCTGTGGTATCTATATCATTATAACATGACCGTGATCATTTGTCTTTATGGGTGCACATGTGTTTATACAGTTGGGCGTGTGTGCGTGTCACATATATGGAGATCTTAACACACAACTTTTTCTCCTTCTTTGGTTGGTGCCCCCTCGTGTCAAGTCATGCATGCTCCCCCAAAATCGACTTAATATTATTGTTTGGAAAAAGTTTATTCCGCATTTTTCCTCGGTGACAGGGCCTTTGCACCGCTGAATCGATTCAGATCTCTTTATTTTCTGTTTTCTCATCTTGAATGAAGATTCTCTCATTCTGACTAAAGAAGTCTGTGACTGCAATTCCTCTGACTAACTGACTGCGATGAACTAATTAGAAACGCAGGTATGTCATCTATTTATTTTATTTTATGTGTGTGTGGGGGGGGGGTGTAACACCCTGTTAACCAGTTCACACTCAAAATGCACTGATCTGCCTCGAGACCCCTGCCAGCATGGAGGTGCAAGACGTCTGTGAATCGAAGTCAATAAGTTTGAAACTTGTCAGTCTTAACCTTTTGACCTCTCTGCACTTAAATTAAACACAAACAAATTGATTCAAGCCAGTACCGCGTTAACCATGTTATTGACACACACTACTTTTACACAGAGCTACCTTTGTTTACCATAGCATTGCTTTTGTCATGGATATCATTTTGAAACTGTAGTTAAGAAATAATTGGTTACAAGAAATACGAATAGAAATTGTGCAATTGTTTCACGACTCATTATCTCCTTATCATCGCATAAACAAAAATATCATTTTATGCGTAAAACTATCAATTGTTAAAATTATAATTCTTAAAGTAAAACTACCAAATGTTCAAAATATCATTGTATAAGTAAAACTATCAATTGTTAAAATTATAATTCTTAAAGTAACACTATCAAATGTTAAAAATATAATTTTATAAGTAAAACTATCAAATGTTAAAATTATAATTTTAAAAGTAAAACGATAAAATTTCAAAATATCATTGTAAAAGTAAAACTATCAAATGTTAAAAATATTATTTTATGAGTAAAACTTTCAAATGTTAAAAATATCATTTTAAAAGTAAAAGTATCAATTGTTAAAAATATCATTTTAAAAGTAAAAGTATCAATTGTTAAAAATATCATTTTATGAGTAAAACTATAAAATTTTAAAAATATCATTTTAAAAGTAAAAGTATAACATTTTAAAAATATCATTTTAAAAGGAAAACTATAACATTTTAAAAATATCATTTTAAAAGTAAAACTATCAAATGTTAAAAAATAAAGGACGTTTATCTTATTTAACAAAGAAAAGTTTTCACAGAAGATGAAAATGAAATAAATGTGAGACATTAAAGTGCAAGAAAAATAAATATTCTCATTGT
Source organism: Euprymna scolopes (assembly GCF_053919585.1). Classification (NCBI taxonomy): domain Eukaryota; kingdom Metazoa; phylum Mollusca; class Cephalopoda; order Sepiida; family Sepiolidae; genus Euprymna; species Euprymna scolopes. Next base: position 1,536,371 of record NC_136489.1, on the reverse strand, counting down.
GTAAGTAATACCTCGTAACTTCTTCCTTCATCATCTGATGTAATCTGGAAACCATCTTCCCATTCACCTGACTGATAAAGTTTAACTGTCAATGGCCAGATATCATCTTCCGGCAGGTCAATTCCACATTTGTCAATCAAAATTACATCATCAGAAGATTTCACTGCCACTCCACAGTTGCATACCACATATTTATTACATTTTCGGTAATAGGTGTTGATCTGAAATATTAACAATAGACAAAATAAAATTATAAAATCGACCAAAGCTGATCATAATTGTATAGGTAAAAGAGTCAATGAACATGAGGTTTATTAAAAAAAAAAAAAAATGAACGAAACGAGAAAAATGTGTAAAAAAATAATTCGTCATATGACACAGTTTTTCTAACATTAAAAATATTTGAATGCTAATTTTCTAACATTAATAATATTTGAAGTCTAATTTTCTAACATTAATAATATTTGAATGCTAATTTTCTAACATTAAAAATATTTGAATGCTAATTTAACATTAATGATATTTGAATGCTAATCTTCTAACATTAAAAATATGTGAATGCTAATTTTCTAACATTAATAATATTTGAATGCTAATTTTCTAACATTAAATGATATTTGAATGCTAATTTTCTAACATTAAATGATATTTGAATGCTAATTTTCTAACATCAAATGATATTTGAATGCTAATCTTCTAACATTAATAATATTTGAATGCTAATTTTCTTCACTTGTATCTTATCGGACTTGAAGATCTTTCTGATGAACTCGGAATTCTGTACGGAATTTCGAATGAAACCCTTTGTTTAAATTCACAAAGGTAGCATTGTTTCATTCCCTCTATCAGTCACGGGTGAGTAGATATCTTACGTAATTCGTAATTGTATCCTTAGTATCGTTTGCACTGAGGATTTTACCTTCAAACTCCAGAAAAGTGTAATTCAAAAATTAATTTTTACTGAGCACTTTATCCATTATATCACAGGTCCGTACAGATTCCTAGGTTTAATAGAAAGGCTCCCGAGTTTGACAAGGTATATCTGAAGAAAGTCGAAGGCTGTATCGACTGAAAAGTAGTGAAAATAATAGTTAAGATTTAGTTCGACTGGCACAAAAAATACAAATTATCAATCCTCATCTCACATTCAGCAACATAATATCTTTTATTACATATTTTATCAAATGTCAAAACATTTTTGCCTACCAAATTCTCTGTCAGTTTTTGGTCTACAGACATGAAATTTAATATCTAGGGTATTCAAACCCATACTATACTTTATATTTGGGCGTTAGCTAAGGAAAATGGGTGCAAAAGTGTGAAAATTACAACCTGGCAATGCTGGGAGGCCTGCTAGCATATATATATAGTAGTTTGTCTGTCTGACTGTTCTACCTTTTCTCAGAAACTACTGATCGATCTGACTGAAAGTTTGTATGCACCGTTGTTAAAATAAGGTGCATCAAACTAAGTATTATGGTACCCGTTCGATGTACAGTGAAGGATTAATAGGAATTACTCATCATAATATCTCATTTACTCTAGAAGTTTTCTCCAAAACTATTGGACCGATCTAGCTGAAAGTTTGTAGGGATCTTTGCTGTAAGATACAGGGAACTAAATATTATAGGATCAGTTCGATGTGCAGTTAAAGATTAATAGGGGTTAGTATTTAATGCAAAAATGTGCACAAATTTTACCATATTGAATCATCCATTTGGCACAAAAAATTCAATCTAAATCAACGAACTAAAACTTTTGCTCTTATTTTGTATATTTTCTCAATAATCGATCACTCTGCTGGGGTTTAATCCTACTAACCATACATAGATGAGTGAATGTGTGTATATACACACACTCGTATAATATCATAATCTTTTCAGTAAATAGTAACAATTTTTTATACCTATAACACTAGTGTTTCATGCTTACACATCAGTGCATAAAGTGATAATTACTGCTGGCCGGGAGATTCAAATTCAGTCAACTAAAACCAACCTCGTCTTTGTAGGAGATTGTTATTTCTCTCGATTATCAGGAATTAACTTTTAAATGGAAATTAATTGAGATATTTATGAAGCCGTGTAAAGGAGCTTGCCATAATCAATGGCGATGAGAGCAAAGAGGAAACTCAGAATAACGTATGTGCGCAAATGACTGCTTTTTTATCAATTCATTAAATCAGGCTCAACTCTAATCTTCTTAGAGAAGCTTTATAACTAACTAGCTGATCGCCCAGCGTTGCTCGGCCGTACAATATACTTAAACATGAGATTTTATTTTATGCAGATTGCATATGTATCAATCCTCTATTGATTATTATATATTTCGAGGAAACATTTGCCCAGTGGACTAATTTGCATAAAAATAAAAAATAATAATGATAATGTCGTTCATCAAATTCCATCTGTGTTTGTGTACAGTATCACGTCAGCTGATATTTGGGCTTGACGATGACTGTTTTTGAAAAGTCACTTCTGATAATTCTTAGTTTTAAAACATGCAAACGAAAAAATGATTTGCGGCGATTTTAAATGCTACTTTTTCTTTTATCGTAAATTGAACCGATTAATAAAAATTAAAATAAGATAGTGAGGTACACCCGTTCTGGAACAGGGGATTATTCAATCTGTAATCAAATGCTTCTACTTCTGACAATCTTTTTTTTATTTTTAGAAGAAATGATTGCTGAGATTTTATTTCCCTTGGCCGGTGTAACGTAAAATGTTCCCTTGTAAAAATTATTATTTTTTATATTATCTATAAGAAAGAAAGACTATTTTTAAGATCGGAATTTTCCGATTTTCGAAAAGGATTTGCTAAGATTATATTTTCCTTGGCTTGATTTTTTCGATTTTCGAAAAGGAAGATTATATTTTCCTTGGCTTGAATTTTTCGATTTTCGATACTTATCAGATGAATTTCTGTACTAAACATATTTAAGAACACTGCCATACATATAAATTACTTTTGTGTGAAATTTGCAAAAGATAGGCTCAGTTGTTCCGAAACCTAAGAGAAAGGAACTCTCTCTCTCTCACACACACACACACACACACACACACACACACACACACACACAAAGTGACTTTTATATAATAATAGAAATATTTTTCAATAAATATTAATAATTATTTTTATAACTACAGATACTAGTGTTTCATGCTTACGCAATTATCAGTGTAGGGATATGATAATTAGTGCTACTTTGAAGATATAAACCCAGTCAACAAAGCCAACCTTGGCTTTGCAGACTAGTGTTTTTCCTCTTGGCCACCGGGAATAAAAAATCTTAACTTTCTCACGGTCACCGTTGTTGGCGATTTTCTAAGAACAGACAAATTTTTTAATGGGATTTCCCATCTCACTAGGAAATCATGTTGTTCTATATATTTTTTAAGACTTACATATGAATAACCATGTAAAATCAAAAATGTCATTCAAGCCTTGTAACAGTTGATTACTTTTGTAGGGTAGACAATTCATGCACCTGCGTGATAAGATACCGATCCTTATAAATGTTTTTTTTTTTTTAAATGACTATTTTGACTGCGATTAAGAGATTAGTAACGATGGTTGTAACTGTTCAGTAACTGATTATTTAAGAGGACGGATCAGCAAGAATTGCTTACATTGGACTTAAAAACGAATATGTTGTAGTCAGCCGGAAAGCAGTCCCATAGCATTGTGTTCCACACACGGGCTCTGACAGCATAGATACAGCACTCTCCCTCGATACTAGCATACAAGTACATGTATTTGGTAACTTCAATATCCACCACAGTAATTGGCTTAAATTCTCTACCTACACAGGCAGCTGGTAGCATAATACATAGCTTCTCTATATCTCATTCCCTATCACATAGAGTTACATTTTCGACACATTTCCTAGATCAGCAAGAACAACATGCCTCACTTCTAGAGTTATTTCTGACCACAGTTCCTGATGATTGTGTGACAAATGCCCATAGTAATCACGCTGTGAAAATGGTAGAAATCGTCCTTAATTCTCGACCCAAAACTAAAGACTATTGCTCAAAAGGTATTATAAGAAGGCTGATTGAGAAGCCATCAGGAATCTCATAAGAGATGTCCCATGGGAAAATATCTTTTTTCTTCTTGCTGAACAGTGCGCAAATTAAACCACTGAATGGTTCAAAACGGCAATTGAACCACATGTTCCCATGTGGGAATTCTGTAGCAAACCACACTTTCTCCAATGGTTTACTTTTACTTGTGCAGCTGCCATTGCTCAAAGGCAGCATGCATACCGTAGATTTAACCAACAGAAGTCCAGTACAAACAGGCAAAAGTATATAGAAGCTAGAAGTAATAGTAAGATAGAAATAGTGACAGAAAACGCATCAAAGCACAGAAAAATTAGGAACCCGTGATGTTTGGAAAATCTACAGTAGTGTAGCAAATAATCAGCGATCAACAATTCCTCCGCTACCCAACAATCATGAGATTGTTTGCTCGGCACCTAAGAAAACTAACATGTTTGCCAGTCGGTTTGCCTCAAACTCCATATTGGACTCAGCGCTACTCCCTCGCTGATTTTCTTTTGCGGACAGATGCCACACTAGATGACCTTAAATTACCCCATCTCAGGTGCATGATATCATAAAAAAACCTAGAAACCTCAAAATCATGTGAACTCGATCTCATCCTGGCTATGCTATTAAAAAATGCTTTGCTGAGAGTGCTCTGGTCCTTTCGAAACTTTTCAACAGATGCCTTAACGAATCTTGCTCTCCTTACTGCTGGAAAACTGCATTTGTAGTACCAGTTTACAAGAATTCTGGGGAAAGAACTGACCCAGTAAATTATCGCCCCATTAGCCTCCTTCCACTCTTTGCTAAAATATTTTAGTCCATAATTAATCAAGCTCTAGTTCATCACCTTACAGATGCTAAACTTCTGACTGACTAACAATTTGGATTTAGGCAAGCCCGTTCTACTGCAGATATCCTAACTGTAATCTCTGAACGTATATACCATGCACTGGACAAAGCAGGGGAGGGTAGAGTGGTTGCTCCCGATATATCTAAGGCTTTCGACAGGTATTGCATGATGGTCTTTTCAGGAAAATTAGATCATAAGGTATCACTGAACGAATACTTAACATAATTAAATCCTTCTTAAATAAGAGAAGTATCCAAGTTGTCCTTGACAATATGATATAAATGCGTATGTACCTTAAGGGTCTATCCTTGGACTTTTATTATTCCTAATATTCATAAATGACCTCCCTGATAAAATTGTCTCTGATTTTGGGTATATTTGCTGATGACATCACACTCTATAACAGGCACAAGGAGAAAACAAATGACCACATATCTAAGGAAATGGCAGAAACATTCGAGGAAGACCACCAATTTATAGTGGAATGAGGACAAAAATGGATGGTCACATTCAATGCTGCCAAGACTAGCTTGTTTCCTTCATGCTAAAGATACATTGCCTGAAAGTATTTCTTTCAAACTCCTCAGCTTAACGTTCACAGGGAACATGAATTGGAACAATTACATTGAGAGCATTGCCAAGGCTGCTGCGAAGAAGGTGGACTCTCTCTACCTGCTAGAAAGCTACTTATTCCTGAAAATATCCTGTACCTTTACAAGGCCACCATTCGCCCATGTATTGAGTATTGTTGTCACATTTGGCTAATGCATCTGCTACTAGTCTCTCGTTCCTGGACAGGGTTCAAAAGAGAGTCGCCAACCCGATCCAAGCTTCAACCTCTGTCCCATCGACCAAATGTTGCATCCCTCTGCTTGTTTCACAAGTATTTTAATGGTGAAGACTGACGAACTACAAGCACTTGTACTTCCTCAATGTAAATGCCCCGATAAACCTTACAATCCGCAAAATCCCACCCCTACATAGTAGAGATCCTTAGATGTAAGAAAACCTTCTATTCTAATAGTTTCTTTCCCTGAACTGTTAAACACTGGAACTTTCTTCCAGGTTCCTGCTTTCCCAGCTGTACTGACATGCAGAAGTTCAAGTGTAATGTGAACAGACATCTTGCTACTCATCTTCCTATATAGTATCCCTGCAATTTATGTCCCTAATAGTAGCTCCATATATCAAAGTGGCACTGTGCCTTGTTAGGGGTGAAAATGGAATTAAAAATTTCTAGAAAAGAAACTTTACTCATGGAAGTTTTGATTACTTTGAGGTACACAGAATGAGAAAGGATAATTATTGATATTGGTTGTAGGTAGACGAGTTTTTGTTCTAAATATTTTATAGGAGGGAACTATGGATCGAAGTTCAGTTGAGCACCTATCATACTTAGAAATTTATCTACACATTACCATGAAGCTTTCCAATCTAATAAATATTTTCAAAAGTAATCCCTTTACCTATATATGAGTAAGATATGTCCTCAGATGAAGCCATGCTGCCACATCTGGAGGACGCCCCTTTATTATATTGAAAGAGTTCAAAATTGACTAAAAAATCTAATGGTGCATGATCTTTCGGTTCTTTACGGTTTCTTTCTCACACAAAAGATGTTGCTAGTCTCTTGCTACTCTATCGCTATTGCCATAGAAGGTGCTTGACTGAGATGGCACATTAGTTTTTTTAATGGTGAGATTGGAAATCTTTTCCTTTTTTTTTACTTGGGTGTCACTTCTTATAAAGTCTTGAAGGCCGCTCGAAGATAAGGGTTAATGAATGTAAGGATAACATTGACGGATAAAAAAGCGAGGAATAAGTGAAGTAATCGTTAATGGTGTAAATTGGGTAGAATTTTATTATTTATGAGGATGGCTCAACAAGAACTTGTTTACATTAGATTTTAATCTAATGTAATTAAATCTTCTAGTAGCTCCTACCCAGATGTGACAACAGTGCTCCATCCTTGGATGTAACTGGCTTTAATATAGGTAGAGAATTGCATTAGCAGTAAGATATCTTCTGGAGTGGTAGAAGAATCTCACCATTTTTCCTGTGACCTTAGCAACGGATTTGATGTACTTGTTCCATTTTAGATAAGGAGTAAAAGTCAAACCCAGAAGTTTGTCAAAACATGGAGCCTCCCCAAGACGAGAACCATTCATTTCAATAGATGCCAGATGAGAATCAGAGCATTGATGATGTAAAGATAGAAGCTTGGTTTTAGATGTATTAAAGTGACCAGACACCTCTTTCCCCATTGTACAACATGCTCAAGATCAGAGGAGAGAGAATCAGAGAGAATGTGGTCATTTACAGCCTTTGAAGTGTTGCCATATATGGTGTGTCGTCAGCATAAATGTCTACAAATCATCTTAGGATGTGATTTGGGAGATGCAAATCAGGAAGAGAGTTGGGCCCAGGATGGACCCCTGAGGGACTCCAGCCTCCAGCGTTAATACTATGACCTTCTGATTTCTGCCCATCAATCACTACTCTTATGAACCTATCAGAGAGAAAGGATTTAATAATTGAAAAGACATTTCCAGCTATATCATAGCTAGAGCTCTTGTGAAGTAAACCCTTATGCCATACCCTATCAAAGGCCTTTGATATGTCAAATGCAATTGCCCTAAAAAGGAAGCCAATATCGAGAGATTCACTAATCCTATGAGATATAACCGTAAGCACATCTACTTTAGATCTAGAACGGAAACCATATTGCATATCACTAAGAAGGTTATTTTTGCTGAGGTGATTGATTTAACACAGATTCCAGCAACTTACTCATGATGCACAGGAGACTTATTGGTATCTACTGAAAGGGAGATCACCGATCACCTGAATTCTTAAATAAAGGCCATATGATGAGGTTTTCCAGGGTGTTGAGAAGGAATTCTCCTTTAGACAACGCTTAAACAGCTTTGTAAGTGTGGGAGCTAGTTCTGGTTGAAGCTTTTTCAGCAATATAATAGGAATGCCGTCAAGGCTAATTGCTTTACTGGAATCAAGGTTTTTGATTAGTTTGGCAACAATATGTGATATATACGATGTTTGATAATTATGGAGCATAAAGCAGAATTGTTCATAAACTGAACACTCACAGAAAAAATCTATAAACATAAATATTTACTTCATAAACAAAATAAATTTGAAAACAATTTTAGCTGAGTAAGTTTTTAATTCCATCGGCATTTGTTCAATATGCTATAAAAATTTTTTTTTTTTTTTTTTTATTCAATTTTCACCCCAAACACGGCACAGTGCCACTTTGAAGTAGGGGGCTACTATTAGGGAATTTATTTGCGGGGTCATTATGAAGGGAGAAGAGTAGAAAGATGTTTGTTAACATTACACTTGAACTTCTGCATATCATTGCAGTTGGGAAAGCAGAATCCCGGAAGGGAGTTCCAAAGACCCGCAGTTCTGGGGAAGAAACTATTGGAGTAAAAGGCTTTCTTGCACCTAGGGATCTCCACTGTAAAGGGATGAGACTTAGTAGCTTGTCGAGTTTGTCGGGGGTAGTTACGTCGGGGAGGTACAAGTGTTTGCAGTTCGTCAGAGCATTCACCATTAAAGTATTTGTAGAACAGGCAGAGGGATGCAACATCTCGTCGATGGGACAGAGGTTGAAGCCTAGATGACAGTTCAGGACCTATCAGGTTGGCGACTCTTTTTTGAACCCTGTCCAGGAGCGAGAGACAAGCAGCAGATGCACCAGCCCAGATGTGACAACAGTACTCCATACATGGGCGAATTGTTGCCTTATAGAGGTATAGGATACTGGCAGGCGTAAGTAGTTTTCTAGCACGGTAGAGGGAGCCAACCTTCCTTGCAGCAGCCTTGGCAATGCTCTCAATGTATCTATTCCAGTTCATATTCCCTGTAAACGTTAGGCCGAGGAGTTTAAAAGAAGTACTTTCAGGCAATGTGTTCTTGGCCATTGCTATTGGTGGTAGAGAAGGTTTCTTGTAGTTATTGAAGGAAACAAGCTTAGTCTTAGCAGCATTGAATGAGACCAACCATTTTTGTCCCCATTCCACTACGGATTGGAGGTCATCCTCTAGTGTTTCTGCCATTTTCTTGGATATGTGTTCATTTGTTTTCCCCTCATATCTGTTATAGAGAGTGGTGTCATCGGCAAATATACCCATCTCTGAAACAATATTATCAGGGAGGTCGTTTATGAATATCAGGAACAATAGAGGTCCAAGGATAGACCCCTGAGGCACTCCCGCATTTATGTCATGTTGTTTGGATGTACGTCCGTCGAGGACAACTTTGATTTTTCTATTACTTAAGAAGGATTTAATTACGTTATGAATTCTTCCAGTGATTCCATATGATCTAATTTTCCTTAGAAGACCATCGTGCCATACCCTGTCAAAAGCCTTAGATATATCAAGGGCTACCGCTCTACCCTCCCCTGTTTTATCCAATGAACGGTATATACATTCAGAAACTACAGTTAAGATATCTGCTGTTGAACGGGCTTGCCTGAATCCATATTGTTTGTCAGTCAGGAGTTTAGCAGCTGTTAGGTGCTGGACTAGGACTTGATTAACTAAGGACTCAAATATTTTGGCGAAAAGCGGGAGGAGGCTAATGGGGCGATAATTTAGTGGGTCAGTTCTTTCACCAGAATTCTTGAAGACTGGTACCACAGAGGCGGTTTTCCAGCAGTCGGGAAAACAAGATTCGTTAAGGCATTTATTGTAAAGTTTGGACAGAACTGGAGCAACCTCGGCAGAGCATTTTTTTAATAGCACAGCCGGGATGAGATCTGGTCCACATGCTTTAGAGGTGTCTAGGTTTTTTATAATAGCATGTACCTGAGAAGGGGTGATTTTCAAATCGTCAAGTGTGGCGTCTGTTCGCAGAGGAAAATCAGGGAGTGAGTGGTGTACCGAGTTCAGTGTGGAGTTTGAGGCAAACCGACTGGCAAGCAGATTAGCCTTGTCAGTTGCCGTGCAAGCAACCTCATGGTTGTTTGTTAGTGGGGGAATAATTGACTGTCCATTATTAACTACGCTGTTGTAGATTTTCCAAAAATCCCGGGTTCCTAATTTCTGTGCTTCGATGCGCTTTCTGGTGGTTTCAGAGTAATCTGACTAAGCTGTGTCTATCACTCTCTTACAATTATTTCTAGCTTCTATAAACTTCTGTTTATTTGAGCTGGACTTATGTCGGTTGAATCTGCGGAACGCATGCTGCCTTTGACAAATGGCAGCTGCACAAGCAGAAGTAAACCATTGGGGGGAGTGGGGCTTGCTATAGTATTTCCGTGCGGGAACATGTGCTTCAATAGCAGTTTTGAACCATTCAGTTGTCTCATTTGCACACTGTTCCGCTGGAAGAGTAAAGATATTTTGCCATGGGGCATCTCTGATGAGCTCCCTGATGGCTTCCCAATCAGCCTTTTTGTAATACCTCGTTGTTTTGAGTAGTGGGTCTTCAGTTTTAGGGCGAGAATTTAGGCTGATTTCTATCATTATCACAGCGTGATCAGCATTCCCGAGTGGGCTATGGGCATTTGTTGTACAGTCATTGGGAACCGTTGTCAGGAAGAGATCTAGAAGTGAGGCATGTTGATCGTGCTGGTCTGGGAAACGTGTCGGAAATGTAACCAATTGAGATAGGGAATGAGATATAGAGAAGCTATATGTGGCGCTACCAGCTACGTCTGTGTGATTTGAGAATCCTAGCCAGTTACTGTGGTGGACATTGAAGTCACCAAATACATGTATTTGTGCGCTAGTATCGAGGGAGAGTGCTATATCTATGCTGTCTGAGACTTTGTTTATTAGGGTAGAGTCTTGGTTTGAGGGAGAGCGGTAGAGAAAATACAAGTAGCTAATATTGTGTTGCATATTTAGTCTGAAGCACATAAAGGCCTGGCCCTCTGATTCTAGTTTTATTTCTCTAGTTAGGGGGAGGGTGTTTCGAATATAGACTCCAAGTCCATGCATATGTCTGTCCGAGTCCTTACGGTAGAGTGGGAGATTACCAGGCATGTTAAAGTGGTTAGAGGGAATGGAGGAGTGAAGGTTAGTTTCACTTAATGCTAAGATATCCGGGGTGTTTACAAGGAGAAATGACTCAACATCATCTAAGTTAGTTCTAAGCCCGCGGATATTAGTAAATGCAAGCCTCAAGGGAGGAGGCAGGTTGGTTTTCTTTGAGTTTGGTCCTGGTTTAAACGTAACTTTTGCTTGAGCTGTCATTTCATTTTATTTTATTTAAAAGTTTCAGTTAGGGTGGATGAGTGAGGGGGTGCTGGACAAGTAGTTGTGCAGAATACCAGACATGCAATACAAGTAGACCATCAGCTGTCCTCACCCTCAGGATTGTGGCCTCAGGAAAGCCCACCGGGGATGAGTGCAGGGTCCCTTTCCATGCGCAACATGGCACTACAAACATCCCGATATTTTACAACTGTTGATGGAGCAGCCGCTCTAAGCGCTACCAAAGAGTTAGGGCTCCTGTACTATCAGTCGGAAACAGCAGCCAGGAACTGTCAATCCGGTACCCTCAATCCATTAGGCAAAGCCAGCCCAGTCCAACTGCACCGACATATATGGCACTGAAGCACCCCACTGTGTCCAGTTTAGGGGGATGGGATGTGGCGGCAGTGGGGAAAAGCGGCGTTCATTGCCCTAGTCAGGAAACAAGGTCAACCACTGGGTGATTCAGACGAGTCCCTGTGATAGTACCTCTACGCCTGGCCAATAGGCAAAGAAGGAGTATGAAAGCCGGGCGATAGACAGAGTCTATCTCCTCCTTAAGCAGTTTAGGTTTGCCAACCGGTGATTTGTTTGAGTCACCAGCTCTAGGAAGGTTGTCGTCCAGGACTGAAGAGACCTCCCTCCCCTAGGTTTAGTTTCAGAGTTTTCCTTCTCCTAGACGGATGGCCTGGGAAGACCTACGGGTCCATCAGCTCCGAGGGGGTTCGCCCCGCGCCTGGGTCCTAATCCAGGTATTTCTGCGACCCCGCATGGGTAGTTAATATTTATTGGTTATTTAGGTTAATATCTCCTGGAAAAATCGGGCATTTAGGTTAGCTTCTACAGAAGATTTTCACTCCTCAAGTGTGGTTTAAAAAGGGCATTATTATGCTGTCCATTTTCATTTTTACTGAGAGAGGGTATAGGTAAAAATTCATGCAGTGGAAGCAGCTAAATTTGCTACAGTATTGGATCGAGAGAGACGAGTTAATGTATGGTTAGATATAGTTTTGTAAGTTTAGCAATGTATGGTTAGATATGGTTTAGTAGGTTTAGGAATGTATGGTTAGATATGGTTTAGTAGGCTTAGGATTAGGATAAAGTGTTAGAGTATGATCTACTTTCTATTAGAAATTCTGATTTGGTGCCATAAACCGGACATTTAGTAAGACTGAAAGATTAGATATGCTCAGTATAGAGACAAGAGAATATTTGATATGGAGTACAGTTATACCTGATAGATATAGGTTATTGCATATTCTGTAAGTATAGTTAAAGTATAGATGGATGGATAAGTAGTATTGTATACGAATGCATGGAATTTTAGACAATTTGAGTAAGTTGCCTTTAGACTACAACGAAGGAGAATGACTTCGCCTTTCTCTTAATATCCGGAAGTTTTTATTTCAATGAGTACCGGTTTAGTTTGTGTAATAATTATTGCAATACTATCTCTTAATAAAGAGATATTAATGGTTACTGTTCATTATAGATTACTTTAAGTCAATGTATTGGACTATGGCTAGTAAGTATTTACTTAGAAGCTTGGATTATGGGTTGGGAGTTATAATCAGGAGCATGCCTAGGAAATTTTAGGTGTTAATGGGTATCGATTTACGAGTTTGTTAGGGTCAAGGGCGGAGAGCAAGGACCCATCTAAGTTACGTGAGACGGATTAGGTTTAGTGTCAACTTGCGAAATAGAGCAGTTTTGATTTGTTAGTGATCAGGAGAAAGAGAATGTAAGTAAAAAATAATAAGGTTTGACATGCAAAACAGACAAGGCAGTCATCTTGGAGGTAAAGTATCTATAGGAGGTACTTACTTAGTATACAAGCAGCAGTATTTTGTAGTTTTGAGAGGAATTTAAGGTAAAATAAACAGATATTTTTGTTAGATGTGTTTAAATCTTCTGATAATGGGGAACCTCTACAATGGAGAGGTGGAAATTAGTTGTTCGTCAGATTGGTCAGAGATATTTTCATTTAAGATTTACAAACAAGTTCATCAAAGAACATTCCGTGGAAGTACTTATAAAACAAGGAAGGGAAGCAACTCTGCAGTGATTCGACAGCGGATAGAGTTTAGAAGACAGTATAGAACCTATTAGGTTTAATATTCATTTTGCATTCTGTCCTGTGGCTATTGGTTAATGCACCAGCCAGATATAGTGATACGAGTACACCGTGGATTTATCAGGACAAGAGTTATTTTCTTTAAAAGGAACTGGTTTCTAGCTCAGGGTGATTCTCCTTGGTAAAAATACTTTGACCCGCTCGGCAAGAAAGTGTAGATTCTCATTCGCCAGAGAGATACCATAACACTATGTACGATTTCGTTCTCATATTCTCGTCAGCTGTGCTAAAACCGAATTTTACAAACGAGTAAACTTACCGCGTAAGGCAAAGATTTATGTTGATAGAAAAGGTATTCTCCTTCCAGATAAGTGTTGAAATAACTGCAAAATAAATAAATAAATAAATAATAAAACATATATTTTATAATTATATCTATTATGAAACTGAAATCGTCTTGCATGGGCGGTGAAACTGTCCATGCGGCTTTCCACTTCCAGTTAAGAAATTCTATACATGCGTAAACAAAAACCAATTCACAAAAGCTTAAAAAAACGGTAATTTACAGATTGTGTTCTTTCTTATTTTATTTATTTTTGAATAGATTTATACATTTTTCTACGCTCCTAATATAAGCAAAACGAATATAAATAAATAAAACCGAAAATAATTGAAAAAAAAATTGGTTTGTGTTATAAATAAATAAAAATGTCCCGCTGAAGTTAAAAAAATTTTTTTTTTTTTTCAAATAATAACATACACAAATAATCAATCGGCATTTTACGAATAGTTCTTTTCCGTATTTCATTTTTTTTCTTAGATTTGTATAATTTTTTTTTTTAAGAATTCTAATGTTAACAAAGCGAAGATAATAAAAAATCTGTTTTTAAAAATCATGTTTTTAGCGTCCCAAAATTTTAAAACAATTATTTTGATTGTATTTCCATAACACGTTGGAATTGGTTTCAAACAGAAAAAAAAGAAAAAACAAATATGTTTTTCTAATGTAAAAAAAAAAACAACAAAACAAAAACCTACTTGATCAATTTATATGTTTTTAAATAATATTTGATATTTTTTACGACTTAACCCAGCGTAGTTTACCTCCTAAAAGAAATCAAAATCTACATTTTTGGCTGATACGTTTCAAAAGTCTTTAAAAATAAGATAAAAGGAATTACTAGAATAATAAAAAAATCTAACATTTTAGAGTGGGAATCACTTATATACATTTGAAATGTAAAAATGAGCACCCACTTCCTAGCCATGTAGTAGTAAACGAGACATGTAATAGCATTTTTTCAAGTTGTTGGCGAAGGGAGCAAAAAGAGGGAACGAGGTGGGACGAGGTCAAAAGTTCCACACATTTTAAAAATACATAGAACCAGTCAGTTCACTGCGTTGATCTTTCTTTACTTATTCTTCAAATCGCTTTCTCTTTGGTTTAACTCATAGACTGGACTTTTTCATCAACCAAAAACATGGACATTTTGCTTGCACCACCTTCACTGGATTTTTTTGGACTCAACAACCATGTGAACACCTCTCACGGGAAACCATTTTCCTTTTTACCCCACTCCAGCTGTTTCATTATTCTATATTTCATTTTCACGCTAGTATGATCCTTTTCATATTTAGTTTTGTGAGAAAATAAAAATAAAAATAAAAATAAAAAAAGGAGATTGCTTACTTGGTAGCGCCGGCCTCGAGGGCGGAATTCTAATCTGAGTGGTTGAGAGAACGAGTCTCTTATAGACTTGGAGGAGTAGGGGGAGGCACTATTCTTCTGTTATAAAAGAATTGTGTCTCTGACTAGCGCCAGTTCTGTTAACGAGTTACTGGTGAACGGTTGGCACAAATTAGTTACTCGCTGCTCGCCGTACTACAAAACTTGTTACTCGACCCAGTAGGGGGGGGGGTCGCTTAGGGCATCCTTTGCAACCCCTCGGAGCTTACGCTATCACCGGGTAATCTACTTTACCCTCTAAATAGTTTTTTTTTCCACATCTTGCAAAGGATTTGCTGCTTACTCTTTCGTCGGTTAACTACTGTCATGAACGTCACGAAAGAGCAGCTCCTACGCAGAAGGGAGTCATTGACTCAGAAGATTCAGGGACGACTGAAGATGTGTCGTGATGGAGTTAGGCCATCGGCGTACTCATTCTTAAGGACGGAGATTCGACAATTCATTGTCGAGTTAGAGACTTGTATCACACAGCTGGAGTTAGGCTCCTTTGATGAGAGTACACCTGCCGAGATTGAGGGTGCTTGGCTGCCTCAACTAAAGGATTATTATGAAGACTTGGGCGATTTGGATCAAGCATACCGACAGCCAGAGCCCAGCCCTTACTCAGAATCTGCCTTTGAGTTCTCAAGGGCTTCTGCAACTACCGGGAGAGGTTCTTCCTTCATTGTTAAACCCCCACGTATACAGATCACAGGGCCTACATTTAGCGGACAGGAAATGGAGTCCGACCGCATGAGTTTCAGAAACTTCTTGACTAGGTTTGAGAACTGCGTGATCGGCATGGCCAATGATGCCGAGAGGTTGAACTTCTTGAAGTGTTCACTCTCAGACAGAGCCTTGAGGCTGGTAAATCACCTGAGTTGCACTGACACCAATTACCAGCAAGCCATGGCTATACTGAAGAGGGAGTATCTGGACCTGGATGAAATCATTGACCAAATATTCCAGGATATTCTGGACTATGTACCAAAGAAAGGTGGAGCCCTTTTTGAGCTGGGGGACTTCGTTTCCAGGACGGCATCGCTGTTGGAAGAGCTGGGGAATTCCTTTTCGTGTGACTTTTCTGTGGACGATTCTGGCGGAGCCAGACTGATGGCTAAGATTCTGTTCAGGAAATTTCCTCTCGAACTGAAAGGCGAGATAATAGCGCTAACAAATAGACGGGTGCCACCTTTGTCCTCCATATTGAGACTAACTGGAGAAGCAATAAAGAGATTGCAGATTAAGGGCGGTGTCTCCACTGCATTTACATCAACAGTAAGACAGAATACGTCTCAAAAGTTTGGTAGGGGGAACGCTATTACTCCTTCTTTTCATGTGGATGTGAACAATGCAACTTCAACCGGGTATTCCCGCACGTTGCCACCCATTCTCTCAGTAACATTCTCTTGTGGACCAAAGACAGTGTCAGTGAATTGCCTACTGGACACGGGTGGCGGGCGGACATATCTGGCGGCAGATGTACTGAGAACTTTGTGCCCAATCGAAACCCTTGGTGTCAATTGTCAGCTGAGATTGTCTACTTTTCTAGGTGAGTGTCAGCGTGGGTTCACAGAGGTAGTCCTGGGAGTTGACTTGGGTTCTGGAAGGACAGTGACATCTCCTGTCTTGGTAGCCGATGGTATGGACTTGTCGGTTCGAGTGGCCAACCTGGAATCTCTATTGCGTGTCTTTCAGGATGCAAAATATGCTTTGGCCGGCCAGTTTGAGACCGGAAAGGATTTAATACCGATCAAGGGAATAATTGGGTTAGACCTGATTGAACACCTGGACTCATTAAAGCTGATCCCGTGTTTGAATGGATGGGCCTTTGCAACCCCGCCTGGATTGGTCCCGTTTGGAGCAGTGGACTCTTTTTTCTTGGAAGATAAGCCCCTCTCTGAGGTTACTCGTTTAATTCGGTAATGGAACATACCCCCCAGGTCGATTCATCACATTTATGTTTTGTCCTTGAAACACAATCAACATACCTGGATCCCATGGCGGAGTGCTTTCCTGACAGTATGGTACAAAGAGGACTAGAACAAATGTTTACGTTGGAATCTCTGGGGCTTCCCAGTCAGGAGGACTTTTCTGATTACGATAAAGTTCAGATGAAGCGATTTGAGGAAACGGTAGAGCTTCGGGATGGAAGCTATTATGTGGAGCTCCCCTGGCATCACGATAGATTAGCCAGAGTCCCCTCTAATCATGCAACTTCCTTGCATGTTTTAGACCGGGTAGCAGCAAACTTGACTAAAAGAAAAATATATGATGAATATTTGGAGGTGTTTCGTCAGCAACAGGAGGACGGTATAATTGAAGAGATTTTTGTCTCCCCTCAGGAGTTCGACAAATATGTGTGGATACCACATAGACCAGTTTTCAAGTCGGACCCTACGGCAACTACCAGGATAAGACCAGTGTTCAACTGTAGTTTGAAGACAGGAGATGGATTATCGCTGAACGAAGCAGCATATTCTGGCGTTAACTTAACAGGGGACATCTTAAAGTTGTTGCTGGCCTTTAGAGCCAACAATTATGTGCTACTAGCAGACATTCGCCGAGCCTTCCTAATGATTCGGCTTAAGTTGGAGGCGGATAGGAACCGGTTTTGCTTTTTTCTTAAACAAGGAAATTGTTTGCGCTGCTTCCGCTATACCACCTTGATATTCAGGTTTACTTCCAGCCCATTTGTGTTGGGGTGCATCTTAAAATTGCATGCGGCAAAATACCCTCAAGATGCTTGCCGCAGAATGATGGAGGACCGGTTTTATGTGGATAACCTTGTGGCATCCGTGGCAGACGCGAGTGAGCTTACTACATTGTATTCCCTTGTTAGAGAGCGTTTGCTGGAAGGGGGCTTTATTATCCAGTCATGCAACTCAAACAGTCAGGCGCTCCGCAATAGGATGAAGGAGGATGGTACTCTAAGTATCCATGAAGAGGAGTGGGAGAGAGTACTGGGCTACCGATACTCCCCACATTCGGAGGAGTTGTATGTCGCTCCGGTAAAGTGCAATCCTGACGTGACAACTAAGAGAGGTGTTCTTTCAGAGTCAGCTAAGGTCTTCGATCCGTTGTCCCTATGTCTCCCGGTTACTATCCGCAGTAGAGTGCTAATCAGGTCCATGTGGAAGAATGGTGCAGGTTGGGATGATCCACTCCAGCCAGCGATCTTGAGCGATTGGAGAGAGCTAGCCAGGGACCTTTCAGGGTTGAGTGATTTCCGTTTTTTGCGCAAGGCGCTTATGGCAGGGCTACCTGGAGATATGTACCTGTTTTGCGACGCGTCCAAGGAAGCATATGGGTTTGCCGTGTATATCGTACAAAATGGTCGGTCATCCTTATTATTTGCGAAAGCTAAGGTGGCACCTATGAAGGACAAGACTTTGCCTGTGTTGGAACTAATGGCCGTTTTCCTCGCCTTCAAGTGTCTCCCCACAATCCTGGACAATTGTGAAGGATTTGTTCTCGAGAATTTGTGTATAGCCACGGATGCACAGGTGGTCTTGTCCTGGATTTTATCTCAAAACATGGCTAGCAAAAATGTTTTTGCAAAAAATAGACTTAAAGACATTCTGCAGATGAAAGTGGAGTTGGAGTCTCGCTATGGCTTGAAGACTCTCTTCAGATATGTTGATAGTACACTCAACCCGGCGGATTTGTTAACAAGAGGATTAACATTGAGAAAGTTCCAATCCAAGATGGAATTTTGGTGTTCAGGCCCTTCCTGGCTATGCGAAGGAATATCTCAATGGCCAGGACAGGATATGCCCTGTTTGAGTGAGATATGCCAGCGAATGACCCGCAGTTCAGCAAATTGTTCCTTGATCCATGATCAAGAGTACACTTCGGCCATACCTTTTCAGAGGTTTTCCTCATTCTCTGGTTTACTGACTGTTACTGCCTTGGTGTTTAAGTTCCTAGCCATCCGATTTAATCGACAATGGGACTACAACTCTAAGGCAGCGATCTACCTTATGAGGACAGTGCAACGGCAAGAATTTCCCGTGGAAGTGGAGTACCTAAAGGAGCCGCGTGGTAAACCCATGCCAGTTAGGGTTCGTGCTCTGGATCTTTTTCTGGACCCTGACGGTTTGATTCGATCTCGGGGAAGAATCAACCAATCTTCCCACTTTGGTTATGAAGTTAAAAACCCCATTCTGATAGGGAAACATCATCCTGTTACCAGACTCATCATTTTAGATTGTCATGAAAGGTGTTGCCACCTTGGAACTGGGTCAACTCTAGCGGAGTTGAGGCGAAGCGGTTATTGGGTCCCGCAGGGTCGACAAGCTGTGAATAAGGTACTGGCTGTTTGTGCCAGATGTAAACGTTATAATTCAACGCCAGTGACGCCGAATGCTGCTGCTGCCCTGCCGTCGCACCGTACCGATTTCAGAGTCCCCTATCAACACACTGGGATTGATTTTACTGGCCATCTTTGGGTGAGTGACGGGAAACGAGATACGAAAATGTACTTGCTCCTGTTCACTTGTTTGAATATCAGAGCAATACACATTGAAGTAGTTTCCAACATGAGCGTACCCTCTTTCTTCCAGGCACTGGTTCGATTTACTAACCGATATGGCGTTCCCGAAACCCTTTATAGTGACAACGCGAAAACGTTTATAGGAAGTGGTATTGCCCAGAATGTGCGCCCCTTAAAAAACGACGGGGTAGACCTAGCCTGCTGCCTGCTTGATTGATATCTGGACTGATCGACTACTGCTATATTGTACTAACAGTTGTTTTTTTGATTAAGTATTTTGGTGGTCTGTCATTTTTATGTAACTTTTTCTTTTTCTTTTCTCTCTTCTACCTTTTGTTTTTTTTTCTCGTTTTTGTCGGGAGTGTGTGAGAAAATAAAAATAAAAATAAAAAAAGGAGATTGCTTACTTGGTAGCGCCGGCCTCGAGGGCGGAATTCTAATCTGAGTGGTTGAGAGAACGAGTCTCTTATAGACTTGGAGGAGTAGGGGGAGGCACTATTCTTCTGTTATAAAAGAATTGTGTCTCTGACTAGCGCCAGTTCTGTTAACGAGTTACTGGTGAACGGTTGGCACAAATTAGTTACTCGCTGCTCGCCGTACTACAAAACTTGTTACTCGACCCAGTAGGGGGGGGGGTCGCTTAGGGCATCCTTTGCAACCCCTCGGAGCTTACGCTATCACCGGGTAATCTACTTTACCCTCTAAATAGTTTTTTTTTCCACAGTTTCTTTAAATACTTTACAGGCAACATTTTTTTTTGGCATAGTTTTGTTATTTTATTAACATAAAGATAAGAATTTTGTTTGACGTTTTCTTTTATATGTTTTTATTTATTATTTGATAGTCACACCGATATTTGTCCTTCCCCGTCACGAAATATGAGAAAAATAGAAAGAAGATTATCATAGTTCTTGCATAGCTGGCATTTTTTGTTTTGAATAAACACCCGCCATTACCATAGGTAAGTAAATCGTAGATCTACTGAGCATAAAACGCTTTACAGAAAGTGTGTTTATCTTTCTCGGTCCTGTTGCGTGTGATTGAATATTGTTTGTAAAGTCATAGGTTTTATATATTTATTTTCTTTTTGGTTGTCTGTTTGTTTTGTTTGTTTTGTTTGTAGGTGCGCTATAGAGTAAGGTTGTAACTATGGAAGCTTTATTCAGCTATTACTATGGTACAGTGTCGAACAGACGCTATATATATAGGTACTACACCTTGCTTAAGGGTGGCCAGATATATAATATATATATAATTAAAAAAAATCCGATTGAAAATTTGAATAAATTAAAAAAAAAAAAACAACATTATGAACCTATTAGGTAAACAAAATTTTAATTATCCGACAAGGAATATAAATAAACGAGAAAACTCTTATTTCATGGAATTTCGAAAAATGCAATTCTGCTTATCAGAGGAAAGAGGTTTGCAAAATATACAATTAAATTTGCAGATTAATGCATTGAAAGAAACTACAAATATGAAATTAATCATAGTTGCATGCAAAAAAAAAAAGTTATTAAGCAGTTAGTTACAGTTTACAGGGATGATTAAGAAAGCAAGAAATGAGAAAAAGGGAGAAGAAGGATAATCTAAAAATCCAATGAATGAAAAGGTGAAATCCAGAACAAGATAAACCCAAAATGAGTCCATTGATGATCCATTGGTAATCCATAAGGAACGGGAAAACAGAATTAGAGATGCCCAGGGTAAATTAAAGCTTGCAGAAAAACCCCAGATCATGGAAAAATGAAGTTTCAGTTCCTTTTATATAAAACCGTTTTAAAAAAAGAATACATCTCTCTCTCTGTATATATATATATATATATATATATATATATATATATAAGCACTGGGATATGGAAATACCCAGGTTTGTGTCTGGGAGCACGATTAAACCACTAGGAGTGATGCTCCTACAGCCCTTTTTAAGGCATGAACCTAGTGTTAGAGAATAGATCAAGAGAGAGAGGGAGGTGCGTAAATTATAGTTAGCCACGTTGACCAGAAGTCAAGATCAGCTGAGCGGATTGCCTGTGAGTCACGTGATCAGGTTAGCTGAATCGTGGAGATTTGGTTTAGACTTAGAAGAGGACGGACGGTTTCACCGTTGTCTCCTCCCCTTCACTGGGGGGGGGGGCGCTGACATGTGTAGAAACGAGACCAAATGAACCATACTTTACATCATTCTGCAGATAATTTTCGCGAAAATATATTTTTTATATCAACTTTGTTTCCATTCGTAGCCAAGAGTAACCTACAAAATGATGTTTCCTTACAAACAGAAAATGTTATATATATATATATATAATAATATAAATAATATTTTTGCTTATATATATTATACATATTATATATATTATACATATTATATATATATATTATATATATTATATATATACTATATATATACATAGTATATATATATTATATATATATAGTATATATTTTTTTTACATAAACGTCGCCACTTATCAACGCCGATAGGCCACTCAAGGATAAGGATTAAAGAGTGTAGAGTAGTCAAAAGGACAATATAGTAATCGATAGTAATGGAAGTTCGGTAAATTTGTTAACTTAAATGGAACGGCTCATCAGAAATTTGTTCACGTTGGACTTGAAGACAACCATATTATAGAAAGCTGGAAAGTATGAAAACGGAAGACAATTCCACAGCCGTGCAGTTCTAAGAAAGAAGCTTTGATCATGGAATCTATGTTTAGGTTTAGGTACAGATAAAGAGTGGGGAGAATTATTGATAATGTTTTCAGCTAGTCTAGTGTTTCTTGTGAAAGTTTCGCGAGGGGGGGACCATAGATTGAAGCTCAGTCGAACACTTTCCATGAAAATAACGATAAAGCAGAGACAAACTCGCAACATCTCTTCTGTGAGACAGAGGTTGCAGCGAAGAGAAAAGGACATCTCCCACCAGGCCACGAAGTTTATTTTGAACCCTATCAAGGCAGGACAAGTCTTTTCTAGCAGCTCCTGCCCATATGTGGCAACAGTACTCCATCCGTGGATGTATCTGGCTCTTATATAGATAGAGAATTGCATCAGCAGTGAGATATCTACTGGGTCGATAGAAGGATCAAACCATTTTTCCAGCGGCCTTGGCAAGAGATTTGATGTACGTATTCCATTTAAGATCAGGAGGAAAGGTCAAGCCCAGAAGCCTGTCAAAACTTGAGGCCTCCCCTAGACGAGAGCCATTCATTTTAATTGATGCCAGATGGAGATCAGAACGTTGATGATGTAAAGATAGCCGCTTGGTTTTAGATGCATTAAAAGTAACCAGCCACTCTTTTCCCCATTGTACAACGTGATCAAGATCAGAGGAGAGAGAATCGGAGAGAACTTGGTCGTTTACTGTCTAAGACGTGCTACCATAGATGGTAGTGTCATCAGCAAAAATGTCTATGAATGATGTAAGGATTTGATTTGGAAGATCATTAATGTATATTATATAGTATATATATTATATATACAATATATATATTATATATAATATATATATTATATATCTAGTATATATATATTATATATAATATATATATACTATATTATATATATAATATATATTCTATATATTCTATATATCTAATATATATATATATCATATATATCTAATATATATATATATCATATATACCCAATATATATATATCATATATACCCAATATATATATATATCATATATACCCAATATATATATATATCATATATACCCAAATATATATATATATATATACTATATTATATATATAATATATATTATATATATACTATATATCTAATATATATATTATATATATCTAATATATATATTATATATATCTTATATATATACTATATATCTAATACATATATTATATATCTAATATCTATCTAATATATATATTATATAATATATATATATATTATATATATTATTTATATATTGTATATATCTAATATATATATAATATATATATATTATACATATATATTATATATATATATATTAAATATAGTTATGTATATATATCTAGATATATTATAAATATGTTATATATATTATATATATATTATATGTATATTATATATGTATTATATATTATATATATATAATATATGTATTATATATATATTATATGTATATTATATATTATATATGTATTATATATTATATATATAATATATGTATTATATATATTATATATATATTATATATACATATATTAT